>NW_027361797.1:47312500-47732500 GCF_039654945.1 Dendrobates tinctorius
TTAGTAATGGTAGTAATTGGTAGGTGCACTGAATATAGGACTGTGCTTTTTCAGTACGATGGCTAGCATTTATTTGCAGCAGGCAACTATTGGCACCTTTTTTATGCACTTTTCCTGCATATTTTGCACAAAATCAATTTTATTGCATTAAGCACTTTCTTTTTCTGAGGTATAGGTGACTGGAATTTATATGCAATAAGTGAATGCTCATTCTGAGTGGCGCTATACACCATTTTCTCAACAGTGGATTTTTGTGCATTTAATATAAGGCTGTGCTTTTTTTCAATAGGGTGGCTAGTGTTTTATATGCAGCAGACAATTATTGGCACCTCCTTGCATGTAGCACTTTTTTTTCATTGTGAATTTTGCACATAATCTGTCAATTACATCAAGCATTTTATTATAATTTTTGCTATCTATCAAACAATAAGTTTTTGATTACATGAGTTTTATGGTGTTTTCCTGTCATATTTTCTGATGTGGTTTCTGGTCTGCATATTATCATGGCATTTTGTGCATATTCCCTTGCTTATTTTATGTATTGAGTAAATAATAAATTTTAAAGAAATTTTATGATCGTGCTTTTTGCCTCTTTTTCTGCCATTTACTAATGGTAGTTATGGTTTATGAATAACTTTTGAAGTGGTATTTATACATCTTGGACATTTTTTGATATCTGGTAAGGTGAGGCAAATTTTGGGACCAACTGAAGTGGGAAGAGTTGATAGATGATTTCTGCATCCTCCTGTTATGTGCACTTTCTCTTATACAGGACAGTAGGAAAAACCACACAGGATAATGCAGTGTTATTGATAAGCACCTGCTTCGGCTTGGCAGGGCTTCACCACCTTCCCCTTGCTCGCTGCCCTCTGCTGTGCTCCACATTGGGTTTTACAAGTGTGCCTCCATGACATCATCGGTCTAACCCACTAAGATAAACACCTGTGTATTACTATTAAGACTATGTGTTCAGTTTGTTAGGAGTGGTCCACCTTCAGCCCCCATTGGATTCACCTGCTAGACCTTTACAACCCTGCAGTGCCTTTGCCTTGTGTTGCCTCTGCCTTGTTGGTCGATCCTCAGCCATCTACCTCCTGAATTTGACCCATGTTTGCAGTAAGTAACCTTTAGGCTGTGTGCCCACGTGTTTCTTTCACGTTTATAACTGTTTTTTTCCCTGCAAAAACACTTAAAAAACGCATACCTTAAGCATCCCATTCTTATAATGCATTCCGCAATTTTTGTGCACATGATGCGTTTTTTTACCGCAAAAAAAACGCATCGCGGAAAAAAACGCAGCATGTTCATTAATTTTGCGGAAAAAACTCATTTCCAACTATATTCAATGAGAATGTGGATACTCCAGAAAAAAAAAGTGCAAAAAACGCGAAAAATAAAAATGCGGATTTCCTGGGAAGGAGTTCGGCTTTTCTCAGGAAATTTCTGCA
Source organism: Dendrobates tinctorius (assembly GCF_039654945.1). Classification (NCBI taxonomy): domain Eukaryota; kingdom Metazoa; phylum Chordata; class Amphibia; order Anura; family Dendrobatidae; genus Dendrobates; species Dendrobates tinctorius. The sequence continues at coordinate 47,313,949 of NW_027361797.1, forward strand.
TACGTGGACATATAGCCTTATTGTGTTGCTTCACCGGTGAGTTCTCTGTCTCCCATGATTGCTGCTTCAGACTTGTCTGCGTCCTCTCTATACCTGTGTGCCTGTGGTCTGCAGTGTTCCAAATCCTCACTTTACATGTACCTTCTTGCCTGCTACACCAAAACCTGGTGCCGTGAGCCCATCTGGACCTGGGACTTAGTGAATCCACCTCTTTAGGTTAGCCCAGGGGTGAGGAACCTCAGGCCCGAGGCCTCGATGACCTGTTTCTCAGACCCCCGGGCTGATTCCTGGGGACCACAATGCTTGGGTCGGTCCATAAACTGCATTTTAATGTTTGTCGACCCTTTAATCCCTTCTTACTCTGCGGATACGTGCATGCAACGTTCACTCCTTAACGCTGCAGGGCATGAAATGAAAAATGATGCCTGGATGTACATTTTGAGTGCAGGCGATCCCATCCTACACAAAAGGACTGCAGCTGCAACATCTTCTATTATGTCTATACCCCAAAGTGTCTGCAGTAATGTTTATGCTGCAGCCTCATGTCTCTTGTGATGTCTATGAGCCAGCCCCGTATCTGTTGGGATTACTATAATGAAGTCTCATGTCTTGTGTGGTGTCTATGCTGCAGCCTCATGTCTCCTGTGATGTCCATGAGCCAGCCCCATGTATGCTGTGATGACTTTACCACAGCCCCATGTCTCTTGTGCAGTCTATGCCATAACCTCATATCTCCTGTGATGTATTTGCCACAGCCCCATGTCTCCTGCGATGTACTGAATATTGCGCAGCCCCATGTCTCCTGCTGCGTAAATAGCAAAGCCCCATGTTTTCTATCATGTACAAACAGCAATCTCAATGTATCCTATGTGATGTATACACAGCAGTCTCAGTGTCTCCTTTGTGATGTATATACAACAGTCTCGGTGTCTCCTATGCAATGTATATACAGCAGAGTCTCATCGTCTCCTATGTGATTGATGTACTGCAGACCTCCCATGCTTCAGTTCTATAAACATTATGTGAGCAGTGATGAATTTCCTGCTTTGAGGAGACATGCAGTGTAATATCCATCTGTGTTTGGTACAACATACTGCCGTGAGTTCTTTATAAAACTCATCAGTGCAAAGAGTCACCTGCGCTCCACACCAATGCAGATCTGGAAAAGCAGTAACAAGTAGCAGCATCATCCATACCACCTAATATGACACATCTTACCACAGAAAAGCAGCTCCAGCCATCACACTAGGGGTGAATTAATAAAATATTTAATCAAATATAGCAAGATAATTTTCAAGTTGATTTTGTTTGGTCCCTGATTAATGGTCTAAATATCCAAATTGCCCACAGCAGAAAAAATGTTCCCCACCACTATATGTAGCTTCCTTTGCTTGGCCCTTTGACAATGGTATTTTTGAGAACTTTTCTGCCATCTAAATGTACGGACAAGGAGCCCGATTAAATATTTGTGATTTATTTCAATCACTTTAATTTTTTTTATCTTGCAGTATTTGCAGACTTTTTTTTTGCACCAAATATTGAAAATGGCGCACGTGATTCATGAATCCGACACAAACTCAAAAAAGTTCTTTATTAGTACCTTCCACCAGTTTTACATCTATTCAGCACCAAAAGGTGCAAATCCTTTCCATAGATGCAAAAATGCGCCAGATTCTATAAAGCTAATTCAGAAACCAAACTCCATGGGAGGGGACTGGAGTAAGATGCATCCCAAAAATGGAACATTTAGTAAATATCACATTTTATGAATCTGTGTTAAACTTCTGGAATAAGTAGAGTTGTTGAGGAAAAAATTAAAAAAAATTATAAAAATGAAAACTTCAAAAATAGCACAAAAGCTATTGAGAATCAGGGGCAAGTACAACTCCACTAAAAGGAGCAGATTAATCCAGGAAAGTGGACAAACAACAATGATGAACTGGGCTAAAGAGTCTGGGGACTCGCAGTCCTAATGTTCCACTTTGTTAAGTTTCTAGGAAATCAAATATCCTTAAATATTTATAGAGCATAAAACCAAGTTGCAAGATGTGAGATTTGCAGGAAATCAAGGGTTGGTTTTTGTAAGAGTTTTAGAGCATTTGATCATCTCAGTCTAAACATCTGCCATGTACTCAGGTTAAAACCTGTACAAGTAATATTCATGAGAAAGTACAATATCAATTCTCTCAAAACCACTGACTCATAAATATTATTTATTAGGTCCCTCAGCAATGTCACAGGTTGCTGTTTAATGGATGAGCTGTATTCCTGAGAACATTAGCGGAGCCCACAAAGTGGCCTTTGTATGTATGACACAAGTGTTCATAAATTGCAGGATATGATATGGCATTTCAGTGATATACCCCAAAGCAGAAAATCAATTCACTGTCTCATAGCATAAAATACAGATATTGAATCATAGAATTTTAGCATTGGAAGGTACTTCCAGGGTTAGGGTTAGGGTTAGGGTTAGGCTAACCAAAGACATCCTAGTATCCTAGTATTACATGGAAAAACCCTGGAGTCCTACTGAAAGGGTAATTTGAAAGTTGTCTCTTGAGCCGCACAAACCTCTCTTCAGTGTCCTTACTTCATGATTTCTAGCAGGGCTATCCTCCTTGAGTGACCAGCATAGCTGTGGCATTAGTAGAACTATAAAACTCCACACAACTTCTGTTGTAAGCATTCAGCTATCAGTGTTTAGTTCTGGAGTCTACACTGTTTTGCATGTGTTTACATATAGAGATAACAGAGCACTTGAACAAGCACACAGCTTGGGACAGTGAGAGCCGTTATTAAGAGGATGACTCTGAAAGCAGCGATGCTGTGGGCTGGTGATTTTGCAAGATCTATAACAGCATCTTGTCAGGAGCTGGGAGGGAGGCGAGCAGCTAACTGCTGCATAGAAATCAATCACCTGGAGAGAGATGGCTGGGATATTACAAGTTAACCTGTCTCCTGAAACTTAACTACTGCGCACACCGGCACAGGGTCTAAAAAGGCACAGGTGGTCAAGCTCCATGGAAACCAGCTGTATGCTAGGAAAAATAAAAAATAATTGCAGGAGAATGATAGCAGATTGAAAAGGCAAATCAATTGCAAACTTGCTGGTTTAATAACTTGAGCATACCACTTTAATTTCCCTTATCACTACAAGGTTGATGCCTGGCATTGGCTGAGGGATTGAAAGCAAACAACTGACTGCCCTTGGAGACGCATATTAAAAAGGAATTGTCTCTAATCAAACTGTGGCGCCCCTGAGGCTCAGTCGCCACAGAGGTACTGCACCTTCTCCTAAGGTGTGGTGCCCCACCATCCAGGTAAGTTGGAGGCTCCTGACCACGCTCCAACACTCGCACCCCACACAATAGAGTAATTCAGCATAACCAAATTGCGGCTCCTTGCTTAGAGAGAGGCAGAGCACCTTTGGTGGTTCCCTGCTTGGAACACTAGACGTGCTGGGAGGTGGGTGGAGTTGAGACTAGATATAAAAGAGCGGGACAGTTCCAGGATAGAGGTTGAGTTCAGGTTGAGTCGGGGTTCAGTCTGACAGGAGATTCAGAGGCCACTCGGGAGGAGTGGAGATCCCTGGAAGAAGGGATGGAGGAAGGAGTGCTGCAGCTGCCTCAGTGACCTGAGCCAGCTGGCATGGGAAAGGAAAGAAGGAGAAGGACATTGAACCAGACATTGAACCGAAGCCTGAGCTTCCATAGAAGGGAAAAGACAAGTACGGAACATAAGAGTAAAAGGGAACATAGTGGACGTGGGTTAGAGGAACAACCCTGCCTAGAAGTTCTAAGTGCAAGGCCGGGGCCCGGTCCCCGAGGTTGTATGGACACTAATGGTTCTGCAGCAGACACCGGTGAAGTAGTGGGCTGTAAATGCAATACTCCCATCTAAGACTTGAGGGCACAACAGCAACACGGATAGAGAGCTGGGACTTAGGAGTAGAGAGTCCCCGAAGCAGGCTACAGCTGTCTGCCGTGCAAGTAGAGTTCTTGGGAACATCTGTCAGGAGGAACTCCAGTGTAACACAGTACTAGGAGATCTTCACACTTAAAGGCGCTATAGAGGAGACGTTCAGAAAAGGCACATAAGTTGGCGGAGTGTGGAAGGGAGCTTTCCATCTTGCCTGGAGGTTGACTGAGTCCCTGACCAGGAGGACACGGCACAGAAGCGGGCACTACAGACTGTGAGTAAAGCTTTGGAACTACATGCCCCGGTGTCCTCCATTCCTTCCTGCGTCCGTCCGCCTAACACTGCTACATCCCCTACGCTGGACACTACACCCTCTAAGTGTCTCCACATCAACACTGCCCTGGGACAACAGCCCTGCCTGTGGAGGGCTATACCACCATTGCTGCACCACACCATCTGTCCCAGAGGATCTGCATGCAGCATCGGCTTAACACCTCCCTTGCCGAACACCACAGGTGGCGTCACGAACTATTCATCTAACTACATTCCACCATTCACAACATCTCCCGCCATTGCTTGGGCGCCCAGGGCCACGGTCCGGGTCACCACTGCTGTGACACATCCCCCTGATACCGACCCGGTACCGAGTACCCCGCAGCCCTGGGAAGGCAACCCAAAACCACTCCATTAAGATCTTAATTTGCACATACAGTAATATTGTACTTAAAAAATCACATGATGTTAAAAAGGTGGTCATCAAATCTGAAAACAACAGCTGCTATCATTAGGGGGAATATGAAATGATGTTGCAGAGTTTTCAGTGCAGATTTCCATGGTGGATTTGCCTTTGGCTATTACAGAGGAGTCAATGCTGGGGCCCCTCATTAATTAGTACCTTGTTCTTCGATAACATTTATAATATGCTATTGTCTTAATTTACATCCCCTTTATACCGCTCACTAGTGCTGTACATAATAGGTTCATAATACATCAAATATCCACCTGCAAAACAGGATTCTGCTTCATCTGCAGCCTGTATGTGTTTAAATACGTAGATTATCCATCCCACGAGCCCCATGATTATTGCAACTTTCAAGTTTTGACATACACTGTAGGAGGCGAAAAAAGACAATTAAATTCTTATATCCCTGAGCACTGACACCGACAAGGAAAAAAGAATATCTAAGGCAAGAAGCAAAAACTGAGACATAAACGAGGTAAACAGTCTCTGCCATCAATAGGCTACCCCGACAGTGATTTGCCCGCGGTACCCAGTCACCTTGGGTAAACTCTCACATCTCCTTATTGCCTCAAGATACCTGATAGATAAAAAGCAATATTTCCACTAAACCTGAAATACAAAGAGTGAGAAGACACCATGCCGTGAATTCATGGGTCATAAACCGCCAAGATGTGCCAACTGGCATTTATGATAAAAATCATTACGAGCCGCCACTGGGTCAAATTCCCTGAATCAGCACTTACTACTGGATATATAGGAACACAAATCAGGTTGTTACTGTGTCAGGGATGAGAACAGAAGGTAATAAAAAGCATTATAAGGGTAGTAGAAAACTAATATGTCACATGCATGCATCTTCAGGATATGGACCATCATCGCTAGACATGATCACAAAGATTCTCAGGACATTGGTCAAGTGGCCATACTGCTGACCAGATGTCTGTGAACCTCCTTCTACCTACAGGAACATCCGACAGCTCTTCTGGTTTTTAGTAACTCAAGCATGACAGCACCATGGGCATTCGAAACAGAATAGGCAATGGGGATGTCAACAGGTAGAAGGTTCACAAGGCATTGGTGGGTGCCCATGGACTATTGACCTGACTGTTTGACCAGAGTTCTGCTATTTTTTTGCTCATCTTTAATCATCACCATTGCCCTAAAACTGGTTGCCCTATATCATAAATGTTTTTCTGTTAGTAGTAAAAAAAACAAATTGTGATTTGCTTACACTTCCCAAGACAACTTCTATCGGTTCCGGTTGTTGTCAGCAGAGCTGGCATAACGTTGACAGCACCACAGCCAACTGGTTAGCTCAGCAGCTCCGAACAGCTTGTGCCACCTACATCAGTAGCAGGGGTGGATTAAGGGTAGCCAGGGCCCGGGGCAGTTCAGACTCTGTGGGCCCCCCTCGTCACGTGACGAGGGTCACGAATAGTAGAGCCACACTCTACATAGAGAATAATGGGGCCTCCAGCACCGACCTCCACCCGCAGAGCCCCACTCTACATAGAGAATAATGGGGCCTCCAGCACCGACCTCCACCCGCAGAGCCCCACTCTACATAGAGAATAATGGGGCCTCCAGCACCGACCTCCACCCGCAGAGCCACACTCCACATAGAGAATAATGGGGCCTCCAGCACCGACCTCCACCCGCAGAGCCGCACTCCACATAGAGAATAATGGGGCCTCCAGCACCGACCTCCACCCGCAGAGCCGCACTCTACATAGAGAATAATGGAGCCTCCAGCACCGACCTCCACCCGCAGAGCCACACTCTACATAGAGAATAATGGGGCCTCCAGCACCGACCTCCACCCGCAGAGCCGCACTCCACATAGAGAATAATGGAGCCTCCAGCACCGACCTCCACCCGCAGAGCCACACTCTACATAGAGAATAATGGGGCCTCCAGCACCGACCTCCACCCGCAGAGCCGCACTCTACATAGAGAATAATGGGGCCTCCAGCACCGACCTCCACCCGCAGAGCCGCACTCCACATAGAGAATAATGGAGCCTCCAGCACCGACCTCCACCCGCAGAGCCGCACTCTACATAGAGAATAATGGAGCCTCCAGCACCGACCTCCACCCGCAGAGCCGCACTCCACATAGAGAATAATGGAGCCTCCAGCACCGACCTCCACCCGCAGAGCCGCACTCCACATAGAGAATAATGGAGCCTCCAGATCCGACCTCCACCCGCAGAGCCGCACTCCACATAGAGAATAATGGATCCTCCAGCACCGACCTCCACCCGCAGAGCCGCACTCCACATAGAGAATAATGGGGCCTCCGACACCGACCTCCACCCGCAGAGCCGCACTCCACATAGAGAATAATGGAGCCTCCAGCACCGACCTCCACCCGCAGAGCCGCACTCCACATAGAGGATAATGGGGCCTCCAGCACCGACCTCCACCCGCAGAGCCGCACTCCACATAGAGAATAATGGAGCCTCCAGCACCGACCTCCACCCGCAGAGCCGCACTCCACATAGAGAATAATGGGGCCTCCGACACCGACCTCCACCCGCAGAGCCACACTCCACATAGAGAATAATGGGGCCTACGACACCGACCTCCACCCGCAGAGCCGCACTCCACATAGAGAATAATGGAACCTCCAGCACCGACCTCCACCCGCAGAGCCGCACTCCACATAGAGGATAATGGGGCCTCCAGCACCGACCTCCACCCGCAGAGCCGCACTCCACATAGAGAATAATGGAGCCTCCAGCACCGACCTCCACCCGCACTCCACATAGAGAATAATGGAGCCTCCAGCACCGACCTTCACCCGCAGAGCCGCACTCCACATAGAGAATAATGGGGCCTCCGACACCGACCTCCACCCGCAGAGCCGCACTCCACATAGAGAATAATGGGGCCTCCAGCACCGACCTCCACCCGCAGAGCCGCACTCCACATAGAGAATAATGGAGCCTCCGGCACCGACCTCCACCCGCAGAGCCGCACTCCACATACATGGCTGCTCTCAGTGCTGTGCGCACAGGACCTGTGATGAGGTCACAGGAGGGGAGGAGACAGGGGTCACATGATCGGGGGCCCTGACACCTTACCTCCTGTGAGCTCATCACAAGCCTTTGCACGCTACCAGCAGCATCAGCGTTCACGCTACTTGTAGATGCTGCTGGTAGCAGAGCACATAATGCTGCCCCCACGGTCACTCACTTTTAGGTGGGGAGAAGATGGAGTGCCATTGCAGCAGCCAGCAGGAATGTGGTGGGGGCCCCCTTAGAAGCTCTTGTGGTGGGGGCCCCGGGGCTGAAGCCCCGCCTGCCCTGCCTATAATCCGGCCCTGCGCGGTGGCGGATTATAATGGGGCAATTTACTGGCCTGGGCTGTGGGCCCCTTAACCCCACTGGGCCCGGGGCAACTGCCCAAATTGACCTCATTATAATCCGCCACTGATCAGTAGAGCTATGGAGCTCAATTGTCTACAGCGCTGTTGACGTGACAATGCCAGACATTGGGAGCTACACCCTATAACTCGAAGCCGGACCAGGGGAATGGCAGAAAGCTGGTGGGCCTAAAGGCACAGTCGGGACAGAGATTGTCCAGAAGTGAGGTAGGGATTGCCAGAAGCGAGGCAGGGATTGCCACAAGGAACAGAAGGTGCCGGGAAGGCATGGAAAGCTGGAGAGATGCCACTCTGTGTACACTGTGCTGCATATGTGATGGATACCCTGCTGCTAAGTAAAGATGAACTGTTGAGAAAGGACATTGTCTCTGAAATGGTTTGCGGAGCTTGTGGATACGGAGCCAGAGTAAGGCCCCCGTCATGCATAGCGACGACAATGATATGACCTTGTCAGAATCGCTGGTGTGTCACTACAAGATCGCTGGTGAGCTAACAAACAGGCAGATCTCACCAGCGATGAGGACCAGCGACGACGTGGGTAACAAGCGAGGGCGTCGCTTAGTTACCCGCTGTGTACCTTAGATACCAGCACGCTGGTGCAGGGAGCTGGAAACCAAGGTAACAGCGGGTTTCTAAGCGCCGCGCGGCGCCTAGAAACTCTCTGTTTACCTTGGTTACCAGCTCCCTGCACCAGCGCGCTGGTATCTAAGGTACACAGCGGGTAACTAAGTGACGTGCACGCTTAGCAACCTGCGGTTTACCTTGGATACCAGGCTCCAGCTCGCTGATCACTGGTCTCCCGCCTGCCACATGCAGCGATGCGTGCTGGCCACAGGGAGACCAATGATCAAAAAAATGCCCAGGGCTTTCGAGCACGATCTGCGATACCCGGCGGGGGGGCGGTCACTGATAGGTGTCACACACAGCGATATCGCTGGTGAGATCGATGCTGCGTCACAAAACTTGTGACTCAGCAGCGATCTCGCTAGCAATCTCGTTGTGTGTGACTGGGGCTTAACAGAAGCCGAGGGGACTCTGACAGTAAATCTGAGTGTACTGCTGTGCACGCTGGACATGCAGCCAATGGGACATTGTATTTCATCTGTGGGGTGCCAGGGTGTGGGAACACTACAGCTCATTGCCACGACTACCACTCTGGCTGCCTTACACGCTCTCCAGACATGTCTGCTTTAGAGAAAATTTGTTTTCCTCATAAAATAACATTGCTGGAGCATATTTCCATAATTTACACATTCATTTCCAAGAGTATTAACAAAGGAAGGAATGGCATGGTACAGAGTTGAACAAAATATTAGATTAGCACACCATTTTCTTATAGAAACAGCACATGGTTACTGGTATTACAACTCAGCTCTATTAAAGGGAATCTGACAGCAGGTTTTTGCAATGTAATCTGAGAGCAGCATGATGTAGGGACAGAGTCCCTGATTCCAGCGATGTGTCACTTACTGGGCTGCTTGGGGTAATTTTGCTGAAATCCGTTTTCTCTGCTGTAGATCTAGCAGTGCTCAAATGCCGAGCTCGGTATAACCCCACCCACACACCTGATTGGCAGCTTTGTTTTTTTTAGGAGAGAGAAGAGTGGAGAGAGAAGGAAAACAAGTAAGTGGGAAGGTGTACTGAACTGTTTGGCCACATGAAATGTGCACTGAGTGACTGTGCTTAGTTTGAACAGTCATTCTGTGCCGAAAAACTCCCTTTAATTGCAATACCACACATAACCTGTGGGCAGGTGTGGTGCTGTTTTGGACATGTTATTCCAATCCTGGTCATAACTTGTCAGGATTCAACTTTATTGAAAACATTTGCATGCTCCTGGAGTCTGCACATGATATATCTGCAGAACCTTTGGAGAATATAATGCTGCTCTACTTGCTCTCATTCTCCAAATTTGACCATGCGACTTGAAAGCAAAAAAAAGAAAAAGAAACTTCAAAGAGAGAATCCATGGCAGCACGATTTATTATATTGTGCTATAAATACTTTATGTCCTTCCAGATGCTGTTACAGGAGATGTTGTTGCAGCCATTAGTGGGACATTACCAGAAATTTCAGACTCTTGACACGCACGTCCGCATATCAGAGTGTTGGGAGAACAGCGCTGACATGCCTCTTAAAAAAGTTCTTGTGAAGAAAATCACACTCTTGATGCTCCATTAGCCTTTCATGCCACAGAACCGCAGACCACAATCAAATACTTCAAAGAAAAATGGTCATTTAATATTTTCAATCCATACAAGCGAAGTCATAAAATATGGATTTTGATCGCTCCAATTTTTTGTTGAAATTTAGCATCTTTCGAGTTGTCTGTGGAGTCTCTTATAACCTCGGTAATAGAACAAGATATGGGCAATAGAAAACAGTGGAAGGTGTTGCAGCCAAAACGCGCATTGGGGTGGTGGCACCACAACTCCAAGGTAATTATGCTCTGCATAGGCTCAATCTAGGATTTTTACCACCTCTAAACATTTATGTGTTGGTTTCCCCTGGCTATCTTGAGTGCTTACCAGTCTACTTTTGGGCATTATTGCTGACACCTTACTTATATATCTGTTTTCCCTTCCTTTGTACCAGTGCATCATTTTTTTGCCTCTTGTGTCATCTGTTTATAGCTGTGGTGCCTCCCTTTTTTTCTGACCATTCTCTGTCTCCACCATGCATCATATTTTATGTCTCACCTTTTAACTTATTTCTAATAAACATTATGCTTTACATTTCGTTTGGTTTCTTAGTGCATTTTTCTCTCTCTATATGCTCTTAACCTCGGTAATGTACTGTACCTATATCATAAAAAGAAATTGTGGCAATTCATCAAAGTCTTTTAACCAGAAAACTTCCAGAAAACACTTTGAAAAGTCACTAAATTTTTTGCAATTTTGCGTCTTTTGGCACATTCAAGTAGCTCCGCTAAAATGGGCAGAGCTTTGGAGGAACTAGAATGGGATGGGACGTTTGCCAGTCATCAGCCATTTTTTAGATTCTTTCGGGGAATAAAAAATAAAAGATTAATACATACCAGTCCTAGGTGTTCCCCTCAACAGTTCCTCCTGTACAGCTTCCCGCTTGGTCCTCCTCTCGCTTTGGAACTGTCTTCAGATTGGTCTTTGGTCCAGATCTTCTGATTCTGACTAGGTATCACATGGTCATGTTGGGTGTGAGGCAAATTTTTCACTTCACTGACAAGCATTGCGCTCCACATGACATCATCTCATAAGCTCTTCTTGAATTTTTCAATCAAGTATTCAGAATTTGCAAGGAGTTCAAACAATTGAAGCATTCTGGTTCAATTTAGACATGTGAAAATGAACTGAACACATGTGGTGCTTTCATTTGCTCAGACAATCTTCTACATGTCCCAGTCATCTGATCCCCGCGGCACTTGGCAGCAGGAATTTGGATTGTTATCTTGGATGATTCTCATCAATATTTGCAGACTCTACGAACACAATGCAAAATGGGTCACATCTTCATCATGTGGCAAGTAAACAGATAAGCCAACCAAATCCCCCCATCTCCAGTCTTTGGGAATTCAATTTTAAAATGTATGAGTGCTTCCACGTGAAGCCTGTAGAAACGCATTATCTTGCAGCCTCATCCTTCACAATTACTTACAGTTGCTTTTGGTGCATCTTCCATGTAATACATCCAGGAACCGTCCTGTTTCCCAAGGTCTGTAACTTTCCATCCACTGTTTTTGAGTTGGCAGTTCTTCATTAACATTTTTCCATAACTATATGGAGCAATCTCTTTTTTTGGCCCAGCCAGACAAAGACTGAAGAGGGCCCCTGTGCAAGAACAATCTATGGACCCATTACTGTCCAACAGATCATCATAATGCTCAATTCCAGCCGCTCATGAGATGGTAGTGGGTCTCCTTACCTCTAGGGCTCCTGTGCGGCTGCGCAGATTGCACCAAGATATGTCCACCCCTGGTCCCACCATGCACTGCAATTTATCACTGCCAATGGATTTCCTTGTTTAATGTAAACCTTCCTTATCTGTGATGCCTTTATTCAGATAGAATGGAGAGCAGGAGAAAAGAGACAAGATCACCCCCTGCTTCTAATCACTCTCGTTCTCTCTCCCTGGAGACAGATTGTACTTGACAACAGGCAGTGTACAGCAAATTACACAAAAGGGAGACACCTAGTGGCCGACACATTGGAGAGATTTTGCAGGGGAAAGACATAATTTTTAACCCCTTCAGGACCGCCCATAGACTTCATATGTTCAGGCGGTGAGACTCCTACTCTGCAATAATGTTCAAAAATGACACTGTATAGTAGTGCAGCTACATGTGATTGTGTAGCTGCAGGAGCAAAGATCCAGCAGTCAGAGACAGCCGGAATCCCCATAAAGAAAGCACAGATGGTATATACACCACTAAATAAGTGCTGTGTACTCAGTATTAGAAAGCACTGATGGTGCCTCCTCCACCATACATAGCGGTCATGTGATTGCTCATTTTAGGGAGGAAACAGGAGCCGCTGAGTCTTAGGAGAAAAAAACAGATCCGCTATGAAGCCAGGAGGTTTCATTTCCCTTGTAACTTGGGCTAATATACCTGTCCCAATTACATGGGAAATAAGATGCAAAAATATTAATATTGAAATGCCCCTACCCCCAAAATGGTCTTTTATGACCTTATGAGGGGCACAATGTGTAAAATAAATTAAAATAAATAAATATTATTTTCTCACTGATATTACCTAATAGCAACAACAAAAAAGAAAATATGACAGTGACATAAAAATGAAGCCCAATGTAGCATGAAAAAAGACATACAAATTGCTTGAATATTCAAACAAAAATAAAATTTTCAGCTCTTTAAATCTACAAAATATACACGGAAATATGAATGATTAGGAACGAAGGTAAATGGCCTGGTCTTGATCTTGAATTGGTTGTTATGCCAATCAGTATATCGGCCATACCCGCCTGCATGTGCCTGTGCCTATCAGTATTTCAGCCGAACCCATCTGCATCATTGGTTCCTTTGTTCCTGCCATGCCTGCCTGTATCAGCTATACTCTCCTATCAAGTCATTCCAGCTATCAGTCCCTTGGGGATCAGTTGCCTCCAAGGTATGTCCTGGCGTAGCTCCTGGTGTCCATCGGGAGCCAAGCCTAAACCCACTATCAGGGGCTCTAGTGAAGAGTCAGGTGCTCACCTAGTTAAGCCCCTTCAGGATTTCCTTCCATGATTCCTGGTGCAGCAACTGTTAGCATTAACCAACCACCCAACGATTATTAACAACCATGAGTAAAGCCAGGAGTTGTAGAAAGGCTATCAAGTCCGAAAAACTTTTCATTTGCTCAGTTGTCTATCATAATTTTCGACTGTGAAGAATCCCTGCCAAAGATGGCAGCCATTTGCCTATGCTGGAAACTATACATCCTAGAAGTATTCTCATGGGTTTACTTATAATGTCCATATATAATGAGTATGTTGAGGGTTTTTCAGAATCAACAGGTATAGAACTGTAACTCAGAGTAATTCAGACCTATAGCTTCTTGCAGGACATCTAGACTATCTAAAGCAAATTACCAAAATCGTACAGGGTTTGACTGGCCCACCAGAAAACCAGAGGTTCCTCCAACACAATAATGAGCTCCAAGGATCCTGCAGAAGAAGACCTTATTTGGAGTTGACCTTGGAGCCAAACTCTTACCACAAGAGCCTATTATGAGTTGGTTTATGAACCTATTGATGATATATCCTATATGTGATTGCAATGCAATTATAAGTGGAAGCCCAGTGGAAGATGCATCCTCAATGTATTCTCTGGTGGCCCCAAGACAGCCCAATCCTTCAGGCCAGCATGATCTAGTAATAAGGAAAAACCAACATATAGGTAAGTAACCATTCAAGGAATGCAAAACAAATGAATGGCGCATATGTGTGCAGGATATGGACCTATTATTTGTAAAGCTTTCTCCGGTGTCATTTTAAGAAACTAATAGATGGAGAATTTAGTGTACATAGTGAAAAAGCTTCCAGGTGATTATGTTCTTATCTCAATTATACTCAATTTAAATGAGCTTTTGAAACTTTTCCATATATATTAGCGAAAGTAACTAAAAGCACATCATTTATATAAAACCACTTGCATTTTTCCGATAGTGGTCCTTTATTAAAAATATATTTAACTTCTACGTACATCAGTCAAACATGGTATATCGCTTAATCAAATATGCATTTAAAGATAAACTAGCAGAACATTTGTCTACAGAGTTACCAGAGTAAATATGTCATCTCCCTGTCCCCGTGACAGCACTTCCTCTACAGTGTTTTAACAACCCAGTGGATTTTACAGAAATTGGATTTTACTGAAATCATTCAGAATCCATTTTTCAGTGTTGTCGTTCTCATAGTTCCAACCATCTCGGATCCAGTAAGACTGCCCAGATTCGAGGGGACAGTCCAGCTCTTTCTCTTTAGGGGTCGGGGCCGGTGTCTCTGCTCTACAAACACTTACTGTACATTGAGTTAAATAAACAATTATTCTCTTTTTTGAGTTCTGTTCTCTCTGGGATTCAAACACTATGATAAAAGCTGAGAGTCACGACATGAGAATTTTTTCAGTCCGGGTCATTGGTAACTGGTGGGTAGATGGGAGACCCGCTAAACTCTTACCTTCCAGCTTCCCCGGTGTGGAATTTGATTTATCAGGACTGGCATGATATTATCTGACATTGTGTAAGAAGATGGAGATTTTGCACACCCAGCAACAGGTAGTTATTGGGAATAGACAGAATTGATAATTGGGATTGGCCCAAAATGGGAGGAGCTACAAGGGGACACCGGACATGTCTTCCTAATAGAGAGTTAGATAGGGTCCAATATCCAGCAGCCCCAGACCTAAGGTCTGATAATTGGCAGATCTGCGTGTTTATGGGTGTTCTGTGGCAAGAGGGAGACTAAAGACCCAGATAGTAAGATTATGAGAAGAAAGAAGCAGAAGGAAGTCAAATTGCAGTCAGGATGATTAAAAGAAGTGAAAGGAAAGAAATAGGACTAAGTTCTGAACCAGGAAGCCCATGACCCATGAGGACAGTGTGGAGTTAAACTGAGAGGTAACAGAAGGCAAAAATAAAGGAAAGCAAGAGGAAAAGAAAACATATAGCATTGTAGCTACTAAGGGTACATAGTAAAGAAAGCTGTTGTGAGTTCATTTTCCCCTTCGTCACTGAGGTCTGGTGAACTCCCTGTTCTGGTGAAGGAAGGTAATGAGCCTGATTATCAGGCACCTGAGCCTGATGAGGATGACTGGCTGAGTGGAGTCACGGAGTGGATATAAGGCTGCCGACGCCCTTCTGCCCTGCGGGTGATTTCTCTGTGGACTTCTAGGACACCAGTCTGATTCCTGCTCCTCTAAGCTAAGTTTTTCTGCTTTGCCTGTTTGCATTAGTGTTTAGTTTTTGTTTTCCTTGCTTTTCTGGATTCTGCCATTCCCTGCTCTGGTGAGCTGAATCTCCTTTTGCCTGTAGCTCTTCAGAATATTCCTGAGTACTGACATAGCTTTTTTGAAGCCTAGCATCTTCAGGGCCTTTTTCACTGTCAGTCTGTTGGCTCTTATTTTCATAGGGTTTTTCACGGATTGCAGACAGCAGCCTTCCTGTCCTTTTCTATCTAGCTAGATTGGTCCCCGTCTTTGCTCAGTCTTTCTTTCTGCCTGTGTTAGTGTTTTCATCTTGCTTCACCGTCATTATATGTTGGGGGCTGCCTATTGCTTTGGGGTCTGCTCTGGGGCAGTTTAGTTTTCCCCTTTCTTTCTTTAGGCCTAGTTATTTCTCCGGCTGTGATCGAGGGGTCTAGGGCATCGTAGGAACCCCCCACGGCTACTGCTAGTTGTGTTGATAGGTTCAGGGGTCTGCAATCCGATAGCTGCCAACTTCTCTTGTTTTCTGGACTTAGCTAGCATTTCTGTTTTTCCCTCCTACGGTGACTCAATCATAACAGAATCACCTGCCATACCGCAGATCCTAGGGTACTCAATACCAGGAAAGAATTGTGTTTAAAAAAAAAAAAAAGGTGTGTGTATATTCTTTCCTCTATATCTCTGAGGCCGTAGGGGGAATTATTTTTTCTCTCAATTGAGATAAAGCAATTGTCTGATCGTGTGGAGCAGCTCGCTGCGGAAGTGCGGGGAATTTCCGCCTACCTTGCTCGTTCGCATGCTGTTGAACCAAAGATCCCTACCCCTGATGTATTTTTTGGGGATCGATCTAAATTTTTGAGTTTCAAAAATAATTGTAAATTATTTTTTGCCTTGAAGCCTAACTCGTCAGGGAGCTCCGCGCAGCAGGTTAAAATTGTCATCTCTTTGCTGCGTGGCGATCCCCAGGATTGGGCGTTTTCTTTGAAACCAGATGATCCTATTCTGACTAATGTGAACGCATTCTTTCAAGCTTTGGGGTTGTTGTATGACGAACCTAATGCTATTGATCAGGCTGAAAAGACCCTGTTGGCATTGAACCAGGGTCGAGATTCTGCAGAGTTGTACTGTCAAAAGTTCCGAAAGTGGGCGGTCCTTACTACCTGGAATGATAATGCCTTGGCTGCTCTCTTTCGGAAGGGTTTGTCAGAAGCTGGTAAAAGATACTATGGTGGGATTTCCTGTTCCCTCTGGTCTGGACGATTCTATGTCCTTAGCCATTCAGGTTGATCGGCGTTTACGTGAACGCAGGATTGCACGAGAGGTGTTGCCACCGGTTGAACAGACGTCTGAACCTATGCAATGTGATAGAGTTTTGTCTAAGGCGCAACATCAGGAGTTCAGAAGGCGTAATAAGCTGTGTTTTTTCTGTGGAGATGCATCGCATATTATTTCTGTTTGTCCTAAACGAGAGAAACGCTTTGCACACACGTTTTCTGTTGGTGATGTTCAACCTAAGTTTCTTCAGGCAATTACTCTGATCTGCTCCCTGTCCACATTTTCTGCCAAGGCTTTTGTGGATTCGGGAGCAGCGCTAAACCTAATGGACTTGGATTTTGCTAAACGTTGTGGATTTCCGATGACACCTCTGCAGACGCCTATCCCTTTGAGGGGGATTGATGCTACTCCTTTGGCTAAAAATAAACCTCAGTTTTGGACCCAGGTGGTCATGCGGGTCGCCCCAGACCATCAAGAAAATTACAGATTTTTGGTGTTGCATGGTCTGCATGATGCCGTTGTTCTGGGGTTTCCCTGGTTGCAAATTCATAATCCAGTTTTGGATTGGAAATCTGTGTCTGTGGTGAGTTGGGGTTGTCGGTGTACCTTTAGTGAGGCTCCGGTTTTTTCCACCTCTCCTCAGTCGCATGATGTTCCTGACTATTTGGCGGACTTTTATGATGTATTTAGTGAGAATGAGTCTGCGTCCTTGCCTCCTCATAGGAGTTATGACTGTGCAATTGAACTAAGCCCGGGGTGTAAATTTCCCAAGGGTCGGCTCTTCAATTTTAACTGTACCCGAGCACGAGGCTATGCGGTCCTATATTAAGGAGGCGTTGGAGAAGGTTCATATTAGACCATCCTCTTCACCCTTAGGTGCCGGGTTTTTTTTTGTGGCCAAAAAGGATGGTTCTATAAGGCCTTGTATTGATTATCGTGCCCTCAATAAAATTACTATTAAATATCAGTATCCGTTACCCCTGATTTCGGATCTATTCTCTAGAGTTAGAGGTGCTTGCTGGTTTACCAAGCTTGACCTCAGGGGGGCGTATAATCTTATCCGCATTAAGCAGGGGGATGAATGGAAGACGGCGTTTAATACTCCGGAGGGACATTTTGAGTACCTGGTGATGCCTTTTGGGCTCACTAATGCCCCTTCTGTCTTCCAGTGCTTCATGAACGATATTTTCTGAGACTTTGTCGATAAATTTTTGATTATCTATCTGGATGATATTTTGATCTTCTCCAAGGATTGGGATTCTCATGTGGAACATATTCGGACTGTGTTCTGGATCTTGAGGGAGAATTCCCTGTATGTCAAAGGATCGAAATGCCTTTTTGGAGTACAGAGGATTTCATTTTTGGGATTTATTTTGTCTCCGTCAACTATTGAAATGGACCCGGCCAAGGTACAGGCCATTTATGATTGGGTTCAGCCCACTTCTTTGAAGGCCCTCCAGAAGTTTTTGGGTTTTGCTAATTTTTATCGGAAATTTATAGCAAAATTTTCTAGTATTGCCAAGCCATTGACTGATCTGACTAGGAAGGGTGCTGATGTGTTGAATTGGTCTCCGGAGGCTGTTGCTTCCTTTCAGGAGCTGAAGCGAAGATTTACCTCCGCCCCGGTTTTGCGGCAACCTGATGTCTCACTCCCGTTCCAGGTAGAGGTGGATGCTTCTGAGATTGGTGCAGGAGCTGTTTTGTCCCAAAAGGATCCTGTAACAGCTAAAATGAATCCCTGTGCTTTCTTTTCCCGAAAGTTCTCTCCATCTGAACGTAACTATGATGTGGGGAATCGGGAACTGTTGGCCATGAAGTGGGCATTTGAGGAGTGGAGACATTGGTTGGAGGGAGCTAAACATCAAGTTGTGGTCCTCACTGACCACAAGAATTTGATTTACCTAGAGTCGGCTAAACGCTTGAACCCTAGACAGGCTAGGTGGGCCTTGTTTTTTACACGTTTTGATTTTGTGGTCTCTTTTCTTCCTGGAACTAAGAATGTCAAGGCAGACGCCCTCTCTAGGAGTTTCTTTGCTGATTCTCCTGTGGTGACCAAGCCTGCTACCATCTTAGGCGAAGGGGTAGTTCTTTCTGCCATCTCGCCCGATTTGAGACTTGCTCTGCAAGAGTTCCAGGAGGACAAACCTGAGCGTTGTCCCAGTGGAAAGTTGTATGTTCCTGACCAGTGGAAGAAGAGAGTGATGTCTGAAGTTCATTGCTCTGCATTGGCTGGTCATCCAGGTATTTTTGGTAATAGAGATCTGGTGAGTCGCTCTTTTTGGTGGCCCACCTTGTCTCATGATGTCAGGAATTTTGTGCAGTCCTGTGGGACTTGCTCCCGGTCTAAATCTTGTTCTCGCTCTAGTGGGTTGTTGATGCCTTTGCCTGTCCCCAAGAGGCCATGGACCCATATTTCAATGGATTTCATCTCTGATATGCCGGTCTCTCAAAGAATGACTGTTATTTGGGTGATTTGTGATAGGTTCTCTAAGATGGTTCATCTTGTACCACTTCCTAAGTTGCCATCTTCCTCTGAGTTGGTGCCCCTGTTTTTGCAACAGGTGGTTCGCTTACACGGGATTCCTGAGAACATTGTATCTGACAGAGGAGTTCAGTTTGAGTCTAGATTTTGGAGGACTTTCTGTTCCAAGCTGGGAATTCAGTTGTCCTTCTCCTCTGCTTTTCACCCTCAGACCAATGGGCAGACAGAGAGAACAAACCAGACCTTGGAGTCGTATTTGAGATGTTTTATTTCCGCTGATCAGGATGATTGGGTTTCATTTTTGCCCTTGGCCGAATTTGCTTTAAATAATAGAGCTAGTTCTGCCACTTTGATGTCACCTTTTTTTTGTAACTTTGGGTTTCATCCTCGATTTTCTTCAGGGCAGGTGGAGCCTTCTGCCTGCCCAGGTGTTGACACTGTGGTGGAGAGAATGCACCAGATCTGGGACCAAGTGGTGGATAAGTTATCTCTCTCCCAGGAAAAGGCCCAGCGGTTTTCCAATCGACATAGGACAATTGGTCCCCAGTTTAAGATTGGTGATATGGTGTGGTTATCATCAAAAAATATTGCTATAAAGGTAGCTTCTCCTAAGTTTAAGACTAGATTTATTGGACCTTACAAGATTTTGGAGATTATTAATCTAGTCTCTTTCCGTTTGGCTCTTCCTGTCACATTTAAAATCCATAATGTGTTCCATAAGTCCTTGTTGAAGAGGTTTGTTGAACCAGTTGTTCCTGGGGTGGCACCTCCGGACCCTGTATTGGTTGAAGGTAACATGGAATATGAGGTAGAGAAAATACTGGATTCCCGTCTGGCTAGACGGAGACTCCAGTATTTGGTTAAGTGGAAGGGTTATGGTCAGGAGGATAATTCCTGGGTCTCTGCCTCTGATATTCATGCCAAAAGATTGGTGCGTGCCTTTCATCGGGCTCACCCTGATCGCCCTGGTGGCGTGGCTGAGGGTTCGGTGACCCCTCCTCAAGGGGGAGGTACTGTTGTGAGTTCATTTTCCCCTTCATCACTGAGTTCTGGTGAACTCCCTATTCTGGTGAAGGAAGGTAATGAGCCTGATTATCAGGCACCTGAGCCTGATGAGGATGACTGGCTGAGTGGAGTCACGGACTGGATATAAGGCTGCCGACGCCCTTCTGCCCTGCGGGTGATTTCTCTGTGGACTTCTAGGACACCAGTCTGATTCCTGCTCCTCTAAGCTAAGTTTTTCTGCTTTGCCTGTTTGCATTAGTGTTTAGATTTTGTTTTCCTTGCTTTTCTGGATTCTGCCATTCCCTGCTGGGGTGAGCTGAATCTCCTTTTGCCTGTAGCTCTTCAGAATATTCCTGAGTACTGACATAGCTTTTTTGAAACCTAGCATCTTCAGGGCCTTTTTCACTGTCAGTCTGTTGGCTCTTATTTTCATAGGTTTTTTCCTTGATTGCAGACAGCAGCCTTCCTGTCCTTTTCTATCTAGCTAGATTGGTCCCCGTCTTTGCTCAGTCTTTCTTTCTGCCTGTGTTAGTGTTTTCATCTTGCTTCACCGTCATTATATGTTGGGGGCTGCCTATTGCTTTGGGGTCTGCTCTGGGGCAGTTTAGTTTTCCCCTTTCTTTCTTTAGGCCTAGTTATTTCTCCGGCTGTGATCGAGGGGTCTAGGGCATCGTAGGAACCCCCCACGGCTACTGCTAGTTGTGTTGATAGGTTCAGGGGTCTGCAATCCGATAGCTGCCAACTTCTCTGGTTTTCTGGACTTAGCTAGCATTTCTGTTTTTGCCTCCTATGGTGACTCAATCATAGCAGAAAGCCAAGTAGTCTGCATATCGGGATACATCCTGTCCTATTCAGAAATTAAAGGACGCGATGATACAGAATGGAGTCTATGACTCTTGTGGAATGGACTTTGGAAGTGTTACTGAATCCTACTCTGTGGGGTGCTCATTAGTCAACTGGGAACTGAGTGTAGCTTTGAGGGGTCGTAGCGTTACACCTTGACCAGTGCGATCCCCACAGAGGAAGACGGTTGCTGGGCTATAGTGAGAACAGACAGTGGAACCATGAGAGGCAGCATAATGTCAAATGTGAAGGAAAAGTGTACAACTTTGCTTATTGCTAAAGAAACATCCATGAAGCTTTATATCTACTATATCTGCTGTACATTGTTCTTACTACATTAATCTTTAGTAAAAAAAAGTTTGTTTTTTTTAACTCTGGTCTCCCTCACTAATCTCCATTACATCTGGTCCTGGCCATCTGTATACAGCGGCACCATGCAGTGTGCAGAGGCGTATTGCCAAAGTAATACAAGTTCACACACCCAGTCATGACCCCCATTTTCATGTAGCATGCCCAGGTGTGGAAAACGAGGTACTTCACCATCGGCTACCACCCCGAGCCAAGTTACAATCTATCTAATCTAAAGCTAATCTAAAGTCATGCTGGGGACATCAGAAGGTAGGAGATTCATGGGGCTCCCATCCAGCCACCAAGTACTACTGACCTGGATGCTGAACCAGAGTCATGAAAATAGAACAATTCGTCTCTAGCCCCAATCATCACGGATACAGCAGTACAACTTCGAATATAAACACTATGGGCCCGATTCATCAAAGCTTTGACTTCAGTAATCTTGTATTAAACTTTTAAGAAAGTTGCATAACTTTGGCACAACTAGTGACTGGTAAAACGATACGGCTTTTGGTGTTTTC
Organism: Dendrobates tinctorius; assembly: GCF_039654945.1. NCBI lineage: Eukaryota > Metazoa > Chordata > Amphibia > Anura > Dendrobatidae > Dendrobates > Dendrobates tinctorius. The sequence continues at coordinate 47,335,875 of NW_027361797.1, forward strand.
ACACAATTTTCACCCAACTCCGACAAAGCGGGCGCATCTCCGGCGGAACAAAGGTGTGGCGGCCAAATTCATGACAAGCGGCAGAGGCTGGGGTAGGATTTGTGGCAAGGTGCCGACCGAGATGAATGCCACTTGTCGGGTGTACCTGATTCATGAAGCTCATACTGCAGAACAGCTCCTACACTTGTCATACCCCGTTGATCTGATATTAATGACCTATTCTATGCATGGCTCATCTTTTCATTCTGACTAGACAATTCCTTTAATATTTTTTATTTGGTGGTTGTCTAAAAATTAGCTGATCATTGGTTGTCACTCACTAGGACTAACTGTAGAGGAATTTTGCAATAGGTATTCAATTTCCCTGCAGTGCCTCCAAAGGAAAAATGAGGAATTACATGATGTGACTTAAAAATCAAATAGGGCTATACATGTAATGAAGGAAATCATGGATACTCCAAAAGGAAAGACTTACACAATGGCAACTTTCTTCTATTAATTTACTGTAGATTATCCTAGATCAGATACCCCTTTATACACAGTAGATTTTTTGCTCTTTAAAAAAACATTTAATTTCCCTTCTAAAACTGGACCTTTCTATTAAATAAAAAGTCCTTTCTTTTAAAAGTCAGCTCATAGGGTGAAATATTTGGAAATAATGTAAAAGACACTACCTCGTTTTACTAAAATATGGCTTCTTATTCATGGGATCATCGCTATAATCTTGGTAAGACTAAAGAAACTGAAAAGTGTTAAGAGTAATGCAGAGATCGATTGTGAAATGTTATGAGCACCAAATAAAATATCTACAGCACAGTAGAGGTAGTATTGACAAAAAAAAAAAAAAAACCTTACAAAACCGCCAGCGAAGCACAAAAAAATGGTCACCTTTCCGCGGCTCAATTCCCTTAGCCCAACACAATAAAGAAAGGGACGTCGGTCTAACATTCCTATTGATACTTTAGCTTGAAATTTATATCTTGAGGCACACAGTATAGCGCTAGGAGCATGAAATCAAGGAGCTGGGGGTTCTTAGCCTTCACATTGAACAATAGCTACCGCTTATATGAAGTCGTTCAAAACAGATTTATACCATGGCCGCATTTCAGTGTTTGAACTTACGGCAAGAAAAGGTTTTGTTTTCCCGATGGCTCCAGAGATTACCGGAGGAATGTACATACTTAAGTGAAATAGAGGAGGCCAGGCTCTTTAAATTGTCTCATTTTTCCCGAAATAAAGGTCTTTTGTGATTTTGTATTTTGCCGTTCTTAGACCCTAAGGAAAATTAGTAGCTTAGAAGAAAAAAAAGCCCTTACGGAAAAAAACCCATTCTTTGCCCAAAGGATTACAAATCAATAAGGTGCATTAGAAGTGAATATCTGTCTTTCCTCGGAGCTGTCGAAATTGAGGCTTGCAAATCGGATGGCAAGATTGTTTTGTCATAATTTATTATGTTGATTCCACGTTTATTTTTCTTGTAGACACGCACGTCCCGCGCGAGTAATATGGCAGAAGAGGCTTAGCGAACACTTTAACATTGTAAGGATGATTACTGTGAAATCAATGCACAAACCCTAAAGTAAAGCTGGGCCGAATGCATATATACCAAGTAATTTATGCCTGTGAATCATCCTTTTAAGTAAATGTCATTGTAGGTACATTGTTTTGAGCTAATTCATTTTTCAAATATATCATTTTTAACAGCGAGTGCTTCATTTTTCTCATACAGAGCTCCTAATCCCAGTAAAAAAAATGAAAGGGGTTGTATGGGACTTTAACATTGATACACTAGTGGGCGCTGAGGAGCTGACTGCATACAATTAAAGGGAATCTGTCACCTATTTTTTCGTATATAAGATGCGGCCACCGACATCAGGGGCTTATCTACAGCATTCTGTAATGCTGTAGATAAGCCCCCAATGTAACCTGAAAGAGAAGAAAAATGAGTTATATTATACTTACCGGGGGGGCGGTCCAGGTCCGATGGGTGTCGCGGTCCAGTCCGGCGCCTCCCATCTTCTAGCAATGACATCCTCTTCTTTGCTTCCCGTGCGCAGGCGCCGGGAAAAGTCAGAGAGGTCCGGCGCCTGCACACTGCAGGACTCTGCTCTGCCCTCAACAGAGAGTGATGGGAAGCAAAGAAGAGGGCGCCATCGCTAGGAGATGGGAGGCGCCGGACCGTGACACCAATCGGATCCGGACTGGACCCGGACCACCCCCAGTGAGTATAATATAATTCGTTTTTTGTCTCTTTCAGGTTACATCAGGGGCTTATCTACAGCATTACAGAATGCTGTAGATAAGCCCCTGATGGCGCTGGCCACATCTTACATACGAAAACATAGGTGACAGATTCCCTTTGATGCAAAAATATAACAGTGTGTAATTATCCACCTCCAAACGCCTTCTAGTGGTGTTGGCAGGTAGTTAGTCAGCTCCTCAGCACCCACTAGTGGTGTCCACATTTAATATTATGTGTAGGCAAGTGATTTCAAGCTCTTCAGCAGCAAAAAATAGCCCTGCAAAGATAGATAAAAAGGATCTATTGGGAAAAGAAAAATAAGAAGAAAGAAAATGTCATCTAATATATAAAGCTCATTGTGTGTGTGTGTGTGTGTGTGTATGTATATATGTACTGTATGTGTGTGTGTATGTCCGGGATTGGCATCCGCACCGTTGCAGCTACAGCCACAAAATTTGGCACAGTCACACGTCTGGACCCCGAGAGTGTTCTAAGCTATGTTGTGAGGCGAAATTTTAACACCGCGCGTTCAAATTCACCAAACAATTTTGCCCCTATCTACATAATGGGGAAAAAGTGTGTGCGCGTCAAGCCCTGCCCCTCATTATGATGTCATAATGGTTGCCATGGCGACGCTGATGTCATCATAGGTTGCAAGCCCCGCCGCTCATTATGATGTCATAATGGTTGACTATGGGATGGAGGATGTGTGATGGGTATATGGGCACTGGACTATGGGATGGAGGATATGTATGATCGGTATATGGGCACGGGAGTATGGGATGGAGGATGTGTGATGGGTATATGGGCACTGGACTATGGGATGGAGGATATGTATGATGGGTATATGGGCATGGGACTATGAGATGACGGATGTGTGATGGGTATATGGGCACTCGACTATGGGATGGCGGATATGTATGATGTGTATATGGGCATGGGACTATGGGATGGAGAATATGTATGATGGGTATATGGGCATGGGACTATGGGATGGAGGATGTGTGATGGGTATATGGACACTCGACTATGGGATGGAGGATATGTATGATGGGTATATGGGCACTGGCCTATGGGATGGTGGATATGTATGATGGGTATATGAGCACGGTACTATGGGATGGAGGATAATTATAATTTGCTATAACTAACCACAGTTAGTTACTATGCCCGGGCAGCGCCGGGCTCTTCAGCTAGTTAGAAATAAATTCATAAATACCTTTAATTAGCAAAACCCACTCAATAATGGTGAAATCATTGTAGAATTAAAATGTCTGCCTTTTTGTCACACTGATGGAAACCTGTCGAAGAATGTTAATAGAAGAGGAGCCTATGAACATGTGCAGTAGTAAGCTCCATGCCTCCTTTCATGTGTAGGAAGAGATATTCTGATTTAGATACAAGGTGCACTATGTTAAAAAGAAGCTGCTCACGCTGCTGTCCACCATGTCTATCTGATGTAGTACTGGAGATACCAGGAGTGCTAAGGTAAGAAGAAGCTGCTCACGCTGCTGTCCACCATGTCCATCTGATGTAGTACTGGAGATACCAGGAGTGCTAAGGTAAGAAGAGGCTGCTCATGCTTCTGTCCACTATGTCTATCTGATCTAGTACTGGAGATACCATGACGGCTGAGGTAAGAAGAGGCTGTTCACACTGCTGTCCACCCTGTCCATCTGATCTAAAACTGGAGATACAAGGAGTGTTGAGGTAAGAAATGACTCCTCACACTACTGTCCACCATGTCTATTGTCTATCTGATCTAATACTGGAGATGTAAGGTGTTCTGATGTAAGAGGAGTCTGCTCACACTGTTGTCCACCCTGTCTTTCTGCTCTAATACAGGAGATGTAAGGTGTGCTCAGGTAAGAGGAGGCTGATCACACTGCTGTCCACCCTGTCTATCTGTTCTAATACTGGAGATACCAGGTGTGCTGAGGTAAGAAGGGGACGACACTAGAGATATAAGGTGTGCTGCAGTAGTAAGAGGCTGATCACATGGCTGTCCATCCTGTCTATCTGGTCTAATACTGGAAATAACAGGTATACTAAAGTAAGAATAAGCTGCTCACATTGCTGTTGTCACATGGACCCGTCCTGTGTGACACGACCTGCAGGTCGGTAACTAAGACAACAAAACTGGCACGTGTAACTGTCCTGTGTGACACGACCCGCAGGCTGGTAGCTAAAACAACAAGACACTGCTGTACTAATACACACCAGGGAAAAATACAAACAGGGATAACAGCACTTAGCTCTGCTCTGTTGCTCTTGTTCCCAGCAACAGAGACCACAACCAGAATGCAGCTTTCCTCTTGAACAGCTGCTACATCACCAAGCATTGTCAGAGCTGCAAGGAACTCCTCACTGGCTCCTTCCACACCAGGACTCTGACTGAGCTGCCAGGATCTCTCTCTATATCCTTCCTCCAGCAAGGATAGTTGAAATGACCAATATCACCAAAGTGATTGCAACCACCTGACACTCTTTTATAGGTAAGGTAAGAGCTAGCAATCATACTTGCTTCATAATCACGTGCACTAAACTAAAGTAACCAGAGTGCAATGACCCTAACGGTCACTGGGGGCAAAAAATAACTTTAAGCACACAGCTTAAGGAAAAAAAAAGGTTACTAGTGCGTTTATCTGTCATGATCCAGCATGGATCATGACAGTACCCTCCCTTAATGAGGGGCCTCTGGACCCTCAAGACCGCTCCTCATCAGGGAACCACCTACAGAGGGGATGCCCAGATCCAGAGTTCACCCCTGCAACTACCTGCACGTCAGGTTGATGACAAACGAGCACTGCTGGTATTGGCAATGTATGTTCTGGAGGCACCACACATCTCCGAAGCGCCGACCTGGGGAATGAGTTGAGTATGTGTATGTTTGGGGGTAACTCGATCTGGTAATACTCCGCAACACACTTCCGCTGGATGTTTTTTGGTGGCCACCCATACATGCTCGTTCACACACAGGTCCGGACCGAACGTTTATTGCCACACATTCGTTTGTCACAATTCGGTGAACTCTTTCTGGGATTGACAACAGAGGCGTCCCCCTGTGTCACCACACTCACACCCCCGCAATTCACCACAGGGTACACCACCCTCCAACCCCTTCCACCACGAGGTCTGCGCCTCCCAGGGTTGGCTAATGGCGAGGGTTGAGACTTGCCACTATTCTCCTGCAGCACATCTGCTGCTCTCACTGAAGTGAAAGGGGTCGGTTGAAGAGAGACGGCAGAGACAGTAGTCCCTAGGCAGCAGCCCTCACACGACTGCCCCCAGCAGACCACTTTCCTCGCCTGCCAATCTATTACTGGGCTGTGTTTTTTCAGCCAAGAGAGGCCTAAAACGATAAGTACTGGCATTCCCTCCAAGACATAGCATGACAAGGACTCCTCTTGATGTCCTATACGTAGATGGATATTTTCTACGAGTTGGGTCAAGCTCCCCTGGCTCAGTGGAACAGAGTTTATGGCCTGGACGCTTATAGGTTGGGCTAGCATCCTACACCTCAGGCCATGAGTCTGGACAAAGTGAGCATCCACCAGACTGACTCCTGCTCCGCTGTCCACAAGCACCGGTATCACCTCCGGTACCCCGCCAGCCAACACCTCTGCTGACATAGTACTTTGGGAGGGCAAAATGGAGGAAATATACACTCCCTGGTCACCTCCCTCCAAGCGACCAGCGGAATGCGACTTCTGAGATGGCATAGATAACTTGGCAAGCATTGGGCAAGCCTTCAGGACATGACCAGTCTGCCTACAGTAAAAACATGCCGACACCACTCCCCGAACCGTAGGCAGCTCCATATACAAACTAGCTCCTCCTACTCGAATGGGTTCGTCTGGAGACTTGGCAGGTACTGGGGAGGCTCCCATGAAATGGCCCGGCTTCCAACAAGAAAAGCATAGCTCCCACCACGACAAGCTACAGACACCCCCTTTTTTGTACCAACAACACCGGGCTGTCTGGGTTCCTCCGTCCGCACTGGTGGGTCCTCCTCCCTAGCGAGGACAACAGGGGGCACATTTTGTGTATGTCTCTCCCTAAGGCGTCTATCTACCTGGATGGCAAGGGACATGGTGGCCTCCAGTGACCTGGGGGCGGCGTACTGCACCAGAGTATCCTGCAACTTTGGAGACAGACCCTGCACAAATTGACTCCTAAGTGCAGGGTCATTCCACTGAGTGTCAGTGGCCCACCTCCTAAACTCTGAGCAGTAGTCCTCAGCAACCCGGGCTCCCTGTTTACACCTACTGAGTTGGGTGTTATGAACTCATTTTCTGCTCCACCAGTTGAGAGTTCTCCTTCCGTTCTCCCTCTGGTGGTGACAGGAGGTAGTGAGGTTGGTTTAAGTGGTAGTGATCTGCCACCTGATGAGGAGGATAACGATTGGATCTCTGGAGTATCAGACTGGATATAAGACAGCCGACGCCCTATTCTGGTGCTGGTGATTCAGTCTGCTTCTCAGGTCTTGGACTTCAGCTCTCTTCCATTCATCTCAAGTTAAGTTTGTTTTTTGCTAATGTTCACACTTGCACTTGTTGGTCAATTCAGTTTCTTGTGTGGTCAGCCTGCCCCTGCTGGGGCTATGCTGAACTTCCACTCCTATTTATCTGTATTTGCCAATTTGCCTTTTTTGTCCCTTATTAGACTGGCCTCTTTTTGCTCTATTTCAGAATATTTCAGAGTGCTGATATAGTGGGAGAAGTCTAGTGACTTCAGGGTTAATTTTGTTATCAGAAGTATTGGACATTATTTTGGTAGGGTTTTTTGGCAGATTGCAGACAGTGGCTTTCCTTTCCTGTCCTTTCTAGTTAGTCGGGCCCCATCGTTTGCTCAGCCTATTTTCCTGCCTTTGTTTGTGTTGTCATCTTGTTTCACCGTCAATACATGTGGGGGGCTGTCTTTCCTTTGGGGTCTGCTCTGGGGCAGTTAGTTTTCCTCTTTTCCTGCTTTAGGCTTATGTTGCTCTCCGGTTGTGACGAGGCGTCTAGGACCATCGTAGGAACGCTCCACGACTGCTGCTAGTTGTGTGGTTAAGATCAGGGATCTGCAATCTGCATAGTTACCAACCTCTCTGGTTTTCTGAGACTTAGCTTGCTTTTTTCCTCCTCGGTGACCCATTCATAACAGTTGGGATTCCGCCAGGGAGACGCCATCAGGATCCCCATACACAAGCGCCAAAGCTGTAAAAAACTCATCCACAGACTCTAATGATGGTGAATTGTCCAGCAGGGAGAAGGCCCAGGATTGGGGATCCCTCTTAAGAAGGGACATAATGGAAATAACAGGTGTACTAAAGTAAGAATAAGCTGCTCACATTGCTGTTGTCACGTGGACCCGTCCTGTGTGACACGACCTGCAGGTCGGTAACTAAGACAACAAAACTGGCACATGTAACTGTCCTGTGTGACATGACCTGCAGGCCGGTAACTAAAACAACAAGACCCAGGGGAAGGGGAACGTTACAATGGTGGGCCCTGCGATAGGGAACGGGGACATGGGGACCTCCTGCACTCCCCTGAGTCTGTGTCCCTCACACTCCTAATGTTCCCTATACAGACTCCTCACCTGTCGCTGAGCTGAAACCTGTCACCCTAGCACACCCTACACCTATCCCTTGCTAGGGAGCTGGGTGGTGCAGGCACTGGCCCCACTGCTGTACTAATACACAACAGGGAAAATACAAACAGGGATAACAGCTGTTAGCTCTGCTCTGTTGCTCTTGCTCCCAGCAACAGAGACCACCACCAGAATGCAGCTGTGCTGTCCACCCAGTATATCTGGTCTAATACTGGAGATACCAGGGGTGCTGAGGTAAGAAGAGGCTGCTCACACTTGTTTTCATCTTGTCTATCTAGTGTAATACTGGAGATACCAGGGCTCCTAGGATAAGAAGAGGCTGCTCACACTTCTGTCCACCCTGTCCATCTGATCTAATACTGAAGATACAAGGAGTTCTGAGGTAATAAGAGGCTGCTCACACTACTGTCCACCATGTCTATTGTCTATCTGATCTAATACTGGAGATGTAACATGTTCTGAGGAAAGAGGAGTCTGCTCACACTGTTGTCCACCCTGTCTTTCTGCTCTAATACAGGAGATGTAAGGTGTGCTCAGGTAAGAGGAGGCTGATCACACTGCTGTCCACCCTGTCTATCTGTTCTAATACTGGAGATACCAGGTGTGCTGAGGTAAGAAGGGGACGACACTAGAGATATAAGGTGTGCTGCAGTAGTAAGAGGCTGATCACATGGCTGTCCATCCTGTCTATCTGGTCTAATACTGGAAATAACAGGTATACTAAAGTAAGAATAAGCTGCTCACATTGCTGTTGTCACATGGACCCGTCCTGTGTGACACGACCTGCAGGTCGGTAACTAAGACAACAAAACTGGCACGTGTAACTGTCCTGTGTGACACGACCCGCAGGCTGGTAGCTAAAACAACAAGACACTGCTGTACTAATACACACCAGGGAAAAATACAAACAGGGATAACAGCACTTAGCTCTGCTCTGTTGCTCTTGTTCCCAGCAACAGAGACCACCACCAGAATGCAGCTTTCCTCTTGAACAGCTGCTACATCACCAAGCATTGTCAGAGCTGCAAGGAACTCCTCACTGGCTCCTTCCACACCAGGACTCTGACTGAGCTGCCAGGATCTCTCTCTATATCCTTCCTCCAGCAAGGATAGTTGAAATGACCAATATCACCAAAGTGATTGCAACCACCTGACACTCTTTTATAGGTAAGGTAAGAGCTAGCAATCATACTTGCTTCATAATCACGTGCACTAAACTAAAGTAACCAGAGTGCAATGACCCTAACGGTCACTGGGGGCAAAAAATAACTTTAAGCACACAGCTTAAGGAAAAAAAAAGGTTACTAGTGCGTTTATCTGTCATGATCCAGCATGGATCATGACAGTACCCTCCCTTAATGAGGGGCCTCTGGACCCTCAAGACCGCTCCTCATCAGGGAACCACCTACAGAGGGGATGCCCAGATCCAGAGTTCACCCCTGCAACTACCTGCACGTCAGGTTGATGACAAACGAGCACTGCTGGTATTGGCAATGTATGTTCTGGAGGCACCACACATCTCCGAAGCGCCGACCTGGGGAATGAGTTGAGTATGTGTATGTTTGGGGGTAACTCGATCTGGTAATACTCCGCAACACACTTCCGCTGGATGTTTTTTGGTGGCCACCCATACATGCTCGTTCACACACAGGTCCGGACCGAACGTTTATTGCCACACATTCGTTTGTCACAATTCGGTGAACTCTTTCTGGGATTGACAACAGAGGCGTCCCCCTGTGTCACCACACTCACACCCCCGCAATTCACCACAGGGTACACCACCCTCCAACCCCTTCCACCACGAGGTCTGCGCCTCCCAGGGTTGGCTAATGGCGAGGGTTGAGACTTGCCACTATTCTCCTGCAGCACATCTGCTGCTCTCACTGAAGTGAAAGGGGTCGGTTGAAGAGAGACGGCAGAGACAGTAGTCCCTAGGCAGCAGCCCTCACACGACTGCCCCCAGCAGACCACTTTCCTCGCCTGCCAATCTATTACTGGGCTGTGTTTTTTCAGCCAAGAGAGGCCTAAAACGATAAGTACTGGCATTCCCTCCAAGACATAGCATGACAAGGACTCCTCTTGATGTCCTATACGTAGATGGATATTTTCTACGAGTTGGGTCAAGCTCCCCTGGCTCAGTGGAACAGAGTTTATGGCCTGGACGCTTATAGGTTGGGCTAGCATCCTACACCTCAGGCCATGAGTCTGGACAAAGTGAGCATCCACCAGACTGACTCCTGCTCCGCTGTCCACAAGCACCGGTATCACCTCCGGTACCCCGCCAGCCAACACCTCTGCTGACATAGTACTTTGGGAGGGCAAAATGGAGGAAATATACACTCCCTGGTCACCTCCCTCCAAGCGACCAGCGGAATGCGACTTCTGAGATGGCATAGATAACTTGGCAAGCATTGGGCAAGCCTTCAGGACATGACCAGTCTGCCTACAGTAAAAACATGCCGACACCACTCCCCGAACCGTAGGCAGCTCCATATACAAACTAGCTCCTCCTACTCGAATGGGTTCGTCTGGAGACTTGGCAGGTACTGGGGAGGCTCCCATGAAATGGCCCGGCTTCCAACAAGAAAAGCATAGCTCCCACCACGACAAGCTACAGACACCCCCTTTTTTGTACCAACAACACCGGGCTGTCTGGGTTCCTCCGTCCGCACTGGTGGGTCCTCCTCCCTAGCGAGGACAACAGGGGGCACATTTTGTGTATGTCTCTCCCTAAGGCGTCTATCTACCTGGATGGCAAGGGACATGGTGGCCTCCAGTGACCTGGGGGCGGCGTACTGCACCAGAGTATCCTGCAACTTTGGAGACAGACCCTGCACAAATTGACTCCTAAGTGCAGGGTCATTCCACTGAGTGTCAGTGGCCCACCTCCTAAACTCTGAGCAGTAGTCCTCAGCAACCCGGGCTCCCTGTTTACACCTACTGAGTTGGGTGTTATGAACTCATTTTCTGCTCCACCAGTTGAGAGTTCTCCTTCCGTTCTCCCTCTGGTGGTGACAGGAGGTAGTGAGGTTGGTTTAAGTGGTAGTGATCTGCCACCTGATGAGGAGGATAACGATTGGATCTCTGGAGTATCAGACTGGATATAAGACAGCCGACGCCCTATTCTGGTGCTGGTGATTCAGTCTGCTTCTCAGGTCTTGGACTTCAGCTCTCTTCCATTCATCTCAAGTTAAGTTTGTTTTTTGCTAATGTTCACACTTGCACTTGTTGGTCAATTCAGTTTCTTGTGTGGTCAGCCTGCCCCTGCTGGGGCTATGCTGAACTTCCACTCCTATTTATCTGTATTTGCCAATTTGCCTTTTTTGTCCCTTATTAGACTGGCCTCTTTTTGCTCTATTTCAGAATATTTCAGAGTGCTGATATAGTGGGAGAAGTCTAGTGACTTCAGGGTTAATTTTGTTATCAGAAGTATTGGACATTATTTTGGTAGGGTTTTTTGGCAGATTGCAGACAGTGGCTTTCCTTTCCTGTCCTTTCTAGTTAGTCGGGCCCCATCGTTTGCTCAGCCTATTTTCCTGCCTTTGTTTGTGTTGTCATCTTGTTTCACCGTCAATACATGTGGGGGGCTGTCTTTCCTTTGGGGTCTGCTCTGGGGCAGTTAGTTTTCCTCTTTTACTGTTTTAGGCTTATGTTGCTCTCCGGTTGTGACGAGGCATCTAGGACCATCGTAGGAACGCTCCACGACTGCTGCTAGTTGTGTGGTTAAGATCAGGGATCTGCAATCTGCATAGTTACCAACCTCTCTGGTTTTCTGAGACTTAGCTTGCTTTTTTCCTCCTCGGTGACCCATTCATAACAGTTGGGATTCCGCCAGGGAGACGCCATCAGGATCCCCATACACAAGCGCCAAAGCTGTAAAAAACTCATCCACAGACTCTAATGATGGTGAATTGTCCAGCAGGAAGAAGGCCCAGGATTGGGGATCCCTCTTAAGAAGGGACATAATGGAAATAACAGGTGTACTAAAGTAAGAATAAGCTGCTCACATTGCTGTTGTCACGTGGACCCGTCCTGTGTGACACGACCCGCAGGTCGGTAACTAAGACAACAAAACTGGCACATGTAACTGTCCTGTGTGACATGACCTGCAGGCCGGTAACTAAAACAACAAGACCCAGGGGAAGGGGAACGTTACAATGGTGGGCCCTGCGATAGGGAACGGGGACATGGGGACCTCCTGCACTCCCCTGAGTCTGTGTCCCTCACACTCCTAATGTTCCCTATACAGACTCCTCACCTGTCGCTGAGCTGAAACCTGTCACCCTAGCACACCCTACACCTATCCCTTGCTAGGGAGCTGGGTGGTGCAGGCACTGGCCCCACTGCTGTACTAATACACAACAGGGAAAATACAAACAGGGATAACAGCTGTTAGCTCTGCTCTGTTGCTCTTGCTCCCAGCAACAGAGACCACCACCAGAATGCAGCTGTGCTGTCCACCCAGTATATCTGGTCTAATACTGGAGATACCAGGGGTGCTGAGGTAAGAAGAGGCTGCTCACACTTGTTTTCATCTTGTCTATCTAGTGTAATACTGGAGATACCAGGGCTCCTAGGATAAGAAGAGGCTGCTCACACTTCTGTCCACCCTGTCCATCTGATCTAATACTGAAGATACAAGGAGTTCTGAGGTAATAAGAGGCTGCTCACACTACTGTCCACCATGTCTATTGTCTATCTGATCTAATACTGGAGATGTAACATGTTCTGAGGAAAGAGGAGTCTGCTCACACTGTTGTCCACCCTGTCTTTCTGATCTAATACAGGAGATGTAAGGTGTGCTCAGGTAAGAGGAGGCTGCTCACACTGCTGTCCATCCTGTTTTTCTGATCTAATACTGGAGATATCAGGTGTACTAAAGTAAGAATAAGCTGCTCACATTGCTGTGCTGTCCACCCTGTATATCTCTTCAAATACTGGAGATACCAGCGGTACTGAGATAAGAAGAGGCTGCTCCCACTGCTGTCCACCATGTCCATCTGATCTAGTACTGGTGATGTCAGGTGTGCTGAGGTAAGAAGAGGCTGCTCACACTTCTGCTCATCTTGTCTATCTAGTCTAATACTGGAGATACCAGGGCTCCTAAGAAAAGAATAGGCTGCTCACACTATTGTTCACCTTTGTCTATTTGGTCTAATACTGGAGGCACCAGGGGTGCTGGGATAAGAAGTGGTGGACACAGGCAGAAGAGGTCCCCTGTGTAAGAATAGTATAAGAATCCTGTGTAGTACTGCAGCTCATTATAAAGGGTGCTTGGTGCTTTGGTGGCCATTACCTCTTGGGCCACTGTGGGATGGCACTGGTTGCAGCAATGGTGTGTCCACCCCTGAGCTTCCTTGAGGTAACTACATCAGTAGATCATATGACACCAATGTTAGCCTTAACGTTAAAATAATGTAAAAAAAGTGAATTCCAAATATTCATGTTTTTATTTCTTTTACATTCTTCTCAGTACACTATAGTTATAGGATGTAAAAGCATATTGATGTATCCGGTTACCGCTCCGCAATGTGGGCTGCACATGGAGCCTTCTCGTACGGGTTCATCAATTCACTGACAGACTAACAAAATTATAGCTCCTACAATTACTATCCTTATAGACGGAGAACAAAGCTGCCTTATGAGGTCAATGCTGTTGTCATCTCTTTTTCCATTTCTGAAATTACCAGCTAATTATAATGATTATATGCAATAGAATCCAATATTTGCATAAGTCTTGTTTTTTTTTTCTAAAAGTTCGTGTGCGGTTGCTAGGTAATGTGTTTCATTCCTTGTCGTACAGTGTATTACCTATAGACAATGGTTCACATTCACTTTGTTGTAGTTAACTGAAGAAAGGATCATGACTATCATGTTCTTCAGATTTTTAATGAAAGCGAGAACAATGGAAGACGTTGCCTACTGAGAAATATGTGTTTACTCTGAACTACGAGAATTTTGTCAAGGACTCCAAATTTCTTATGTTTTAAAGAGAACTTGTCATGTCCTCAAATGCTATTAACCTGCAAATATGGGGTAAATCTGCTGGCTAATAGAGTTCCAAAATTGTGGGGCCGCCATACTGAACGCCCGACTACAGGGAGGAAATGCTATAGAGACGGCTGTCAGTCAGTTTGCCAGGGCATGCTTACTCTATACTTAGCATTGACTGATGTCGTGCCGCCCGCACCTATATGGATGAAAGACAGAGGCTGCAGGAGGAATAAAATTAATGTCCTCCCGGTAGCCACTCTTTCAGTATGGTGACCACACAGATTAGGAACTGTATTAATCAGCAAATTAACCCCATACTTGCATGTTAGCAGATACGTTTTACATAAATATCTTACAACAGACTAAAACAAAATAATTTTTATTTGCAAATCTTTTACTAGAGATGAGCGTATTGATCATGCAGAGGATCAAGTTTCAGTCAAATTTCTTAAAATTAGTGGTTTCACGCAAATTCAAGCACTTTAAGATTCAATTTGTAGCTTTCAATAAAAATAAAACTTACCCAACACCATTTCCCACAATGGTGAAGCATCATATAGGGGGCTAATGTCTTTTTGGGTGATGCGCGGGCCTCCCTACAATGCTCTGCAGCTATGACATCTAGTGTATTACCATAGCTTGTACAGTGGTGGTCAGTACCTGGGCCATCACAGATCAATGGTTCCCAGAGGAGCACAGTTTGTTTTCCATCGCCAGTCAATGGGACAGTCTCGCTTCTGTAGAGAGTAAGTTCTTATGGTCAGCAGGGTCCCTTCTATCTCTCCTGTAGAGTGTAAGCTCTTATGGTCATTAAGGTTCTTTCTCTCTCTCCTGTAGAGTGTGAGCTCTTATAATCAGCAGGGTCCTCTCTCTCTCCTGTAGAGTGTAAGCTCTTATGGTCAGTGGGGTCTTCTCTCTCCCCTGTAGAGTGTAAGCTCTTATGATCAGTGAGATCCTCTCTATCTCTATCTGTATCTCTCCTGTAGAGTGTAACCTCTTATGGTCAGTGTGTTTCCTCTCTCTCCTAGATAGCGTGAGCTCTTATGGTCAGCGTGGTCCAGTCTCTCTCTCCGGTAGATTGTAAGCTCTTATGGTCAGAGGGGTCCTCTCTCTCCTGCAGAGTGTAAGCTCTTATAGTCAGTGGGGTCCTCTCTATCTCCTGTAGAGTGTAATCTCTTATGGTCAGCAGGGTCGTTTCTCTCTCTCATGTAGAACGTAAGCTCTTATCGTCAGCGGGGTTCTTTCTCTCTCTCATGTAGAGCGTAATTTCTTATAGTCAGTAAGCTCTTCTCTCTCCTGTAGAGTGTAAGCTCTTATGGTCAGTGAGGTCCTCTATCTCCTGTAGAGTGTGAGCTCTTATGGTCAGCGTGGTCCTCTCTCTCTCTCTCCTGTAGAGTGTAAACTCTTATGGTCAGAGGGGTCCTCTCTTGCCTGTAGAGTGTAAGCTCTTATGGTCAGCGTGGTCCTCTTTCTCTCTCTCCTGTAGAGTGTAAGCTCTTATGGTCAGTGAGGTCCTCTCTCTCCTGGATAGTGTGAGCTCTTATGGTCAGCGTGGTCCTCTCTCTCTCTATCTCCTGTAGAGTGTAAACTCTTATGGTCAGAGTGGTCCACTCTCTCCTGCAGAGTGTAAGTGTGACGTCTGCCTGCGGTCTGGACTGCAGCCAGACAGCACCCCAAGAAACACTGAGACCCTTTACCCCTATACAGGGATCTGGATTTATAGCAGAGCCCAGGAGGCGCTGTCTGAATAGGAGCAATGACCAGAGCAGGACGGTCGCCAGAAAGGTGTTCCAATACAGGACACAGAGGCAATGATATCCGAGACTAAACCAGTCAGGCAGAAATGGTATAAAAACAGTAGACAGTAGCAGAGTCAGATTCCAGGCCGAAGCCAGAGTCATAAACCAGGAGGGCAGCAGAGGTACAGAATCGTTAGGCAAAAGCAGAGTCAGAATCCAGGCCAAAGTAAGAGTCATAAACCAGGAGGGCAGCAGAGGTACAAAGTCGTTAGGCAGAAGCAGAGTCAGAATCCAGGCCAAAGTAAGAGTCATAAACCAGGAGAGCAGCAGAGGTACAGAATCGTTAGGCAGAAGCAGAGTCAGAATCCAGGCCGAAGTCAGTGTCATAAACCAGGAGAGTCGCAGAGGTACAGAATCGTTAGGCAGAAGCAGAGTCAGAAGTCCAGGCAAAAGTCAGAGTCAGTAAAACAGCAATTCACACAGTAACACGCAGGGGAACCAAGAATATATCCGGCGGCCTGCAAGAGCAGTCCCAAGGTATTTGAGGGATCAGGTCATCCCTTACAGGCCCGTGGCCTGATGATGTCATCCGGACCGCCCCCAGGACCAGGCTGGATGGTAATGCCCCAGCCCCTTCATGACTGATCGAGGAGCGAAGCCTGCGTCCAGCGGACGCCTGCGCAGGAGCCTCATGACTATCGCCGCCATCACTCGGGGTTGAAGCACAACGCCTCCCAGAGACCAAGGCCGAGACTGCAGGCCACGGGTCAGCCGGTGATAGGACAGTCCTGGGCCTCCTAGTGGTCGAGGCTGGGACAGCAGGCCCTGAGTCTGACGGTGATGTGATAGTCCGGCGCCTCCTACTGGCCGAGGCTGGGACAGCAGGCCCTGAGTCTGATGGTGATGTGATAGTCCGGCGCCTCCTACTGGCCGAGGCCGGGACAGCAGGCCCTGAGTCTGGCGGTGCCGTGACAGTACCCCCCCCTCTAAGAGGGGCCTCCGGACCCTCAAAACCCGGTTTGTCAGGGTGGAGGAGGTGAAACCTCCTAATCAACCGCTTTGCACGAATGTCACTAGCGGGGACCCAGGACCTCTCCTCTGGGCCGTAGCCCTTCCAATGCACCAAATATTGTACCGAGTTTCTCACTAGACGGGAATCAAATATGCCCTGGACCTCGTACTCCAAGGCGCCCTTGCCCAAAACTGGAGGAGGAGGGGACCGGACGGGACGAATTGGGGAGCGGTATACCTTGAGGAGGGACTTATGAAAAACGTTAGGAATTTTAAAAGACTGCGGGAGCTTTAACCGAAACGCTACCGGGTTAATTACCTCTAATATTTCATATGGGCCAATGAACCTGGGACCCAGTTTGGCCGACGGTACCTTAAGTTTGATGTTTCTTGTAGAGAGCCAAACCTTGTCAC
Organism: Dendrobates tinctorius; assembly: GCF_039654945.1. Taxonomy (NCBI): domain Eukaryota; kingdom Metazoa; phylum Chordata; class Amphibia; order Anura; family Dendrobatidae; genus Dendrobates; species Dendrobates tinctorius. The sequence continues at coordinate 47,352,873 of NW_027361797.1, forward strand.
CAACTCCCAGGTGCGGCCCCTGGGATCGTCGTTTATTAGCTGCCGAAGTCTGTCTAATTTGAGCCCCTTTTAAATTAGAGTTTACTTCGGACCAAATAGTCTTTAGACGATGTATATTTTGCTCAACCCCTGGGATTTCCTATTCTCTTTCCAGTGAAGAGAACATTCTGCTCTCATCATGCCTGATCCTGCCAAGTCTGCACCAGCTGCCAAGAAGGGCTCCAAGAAAGCCGTGACCAAGACTCAGAAGAAGGATGGAAAGAAGCGGAGGAAGAGCAGGAAGGGGAGCTATGCCATCTATGTGTACAAGGTGCTGAAGCAGGTCCACCCCGACACCGGCATCTCCTCCAAGGCCATGGGCATCATGAACTCCTTCGTCAATGACATCTTTGAGCGCATCGCAGGGGAAGCCTCCCGCCTGGCTCACTACAACAAGCGCTCCACCATCACCTCCCGGGAGATCCAGACCGCTGTGCGCCTGCTGCTGCCCGGAGAGCTGGCCAAGCACGCCGTGTCCGAGGGCACCAAGGCCGTCACCAAGTACACCAGCGCCAAGTGATCTGCTCTGTGCTCTGCACCCACAACCCGGGGTGATGGCGGAGCAGATCTCACTTGGCGCTGGTGTACTTGGTGACGGCCTTGGTGCCCTCGGACACGGCGTGCTTGGCCAGCTCTCCGGGCAGCAGCAGGCGCACGGCGGTCTGGATCTCCCGGGAGGTGATGGTGGAGCGCTTGTTGTAGTGAGCCAGGCGGGAGGCTTCCCCTGCGATGCGCTCGAAGATGTCATTGACGAAGGAGTTCATGATGCCCATGGCCTTGGAGGAGATGCCGGTGTCGGGGTGGACCTGCTTCAGCACCTTGTACACGTAGATGGCGTAGCTCTCCTTCCTGCTCTTTCTCCGCTTCTTGCCGTCCTTCTTCTGAGGCTTGGCCACGGCTTTCTTGGAGCCCTTCTTGGGAGCTGGAGCAGACTTGGCGGGATCAGGCATGATGGGACAGAGAAACGTCTCAGCACAAGACAGAAGAATATATGTGTAGACTATATACTGTGTCTGTCTTGTTAGATGTTACTTGTTGTATCTGTTGTTATATATTATGTTGCCTCTTTGCCACAAAGAATTCCTTGTATATATGTAATATGTACTTGGCGATAATAAATTTGATTGATTGATTGATTGATTGATTTCCGACATCTTGGCCGAAAATGATCCAAAGCGCGGATGTAGTCCAAGGTTACAGAAGAAGGGGGTGGTTTTGATGGAGTCTTGGTATCTATTATTGAGAGCGAACTCTGCCAATGGCAAATGTTCCACCCAATCTGACTGATGTGCTGAGACATAGCAGCGGAGATATTGCTCCAGCGTTTGGTTGGCACGCTCAGTTTGACCATTCGTCTCGGGATGGTATGCCGAGGAAAAGGACAACTCAACACCAATACGTCTACAGAACGCCCTCCAGAACTTCGAGACGAACTGGGTACCCCTGTCGGATACGATATTTGCCGGAACGCCGTGCAAACGTACAACGTGAAGAACAAACAACTTACTTAAGGTTTCAGAGTTGGGTAAGCCGGACAGGGGAACAAAGTGAGACTGTTTACTGAACCTGTCCACCACCACCCAAATACAAGTTTTCCCCTCGGAGGGTGGCAGGTCTGTAATGAAGTCCATGGAGATGTGGGTCCATGGACTTTCAGGGGTGGGCAAGGGCTGAAGCCAGCCGGCAGGACGGTTATGGGGGGACTTGGCGCGGGCACAGACTTCACACGCTGAGACGTACTCCCTACAGTCCTTGGCCACCGTTGGCCACCAAAAGTTCCTGGTTACCAGCCTAGTGGTATTATTGAGACCAGGGTGGCCTGCCAGGATGGAGTCGTGAGATTCTTTTAACACTCGTAAGCGAAAGGTAGCTGGAACGAATAATTTTTTGGGGGGCGTAGTGTCAGGAGCTTGTTCTGATGACCTACGGATCTCCTCCAGAAGGTCCAGAGATACTGCCGACACGACAATGCCATTAGCCAATATGGGGGCTGGTTCATAGTCCTCGGTGTGTGTGTGACAAAAGCTGCGGGAGAGGGCATCTGCCCTCACATTTTTGGTTCCGGGGCGAAAGGTGATTAAAAAATCGAACCTGGAGAAAAACAAGGCCCACCTGGCCTGCCTAGGGTTTAGTCTTTTAGCCGACTCTAGGTAGGTTAGGTTCTTGTGATCGGTAATAACAGTAACTTTGTGTTTGGCGCCTTCGAGGAAGTGGCGCCATTCCTCGAAGGCCCACTTGATGGCCAATAATTCTCGGTTGCCAATGTCATAGTTTCTCTCCGTGGCAGAGAATTTGCGGGAGAAAAAGGCACATGGGCGAAGCTGAGTGAGGGCTGCAGTGCCTTGTGAGAGCACTGCTCCCACTCCGACTTCGGAGGCATCTACTTCCACAATAAACGGGTGGTCCAAGTTTGGTTGAATCAACACCGGGTTGGCCACGAAGCACTCTTTTAGTGTAGAAAAAGCCCTGGTTGCCTCAGGATTCCAATTAGTCACGTCCGCCCCTTTCCGGGTAAGGTCCGTGAGTGGCTTGGCAATCTCTGAGAATCCCCGGATGAACTTGCGATAATAATTCGCAAATCCCAAAAATCGCTGTAGTGCTTTCAGCGATTTGGGTTGTACCCAATCCTTAATGGGTTGAATCTTGGCGGGATCCATGCGGAACCCCTTGCCTGAGACCATGTATCCTAAGAACTGCACCTCTTCGGCAAAAAAAACACATTTCTCAAATTTCGCGAACAAAGAGTTTTCGCGCAGTCTCTGCAGTACTGAACGGACGTGTTGAGCATGCGTCACAGGGTCAGCAGAATAAATCAAAATGTCGTCCAGATATACGACGACATACACCCCACAAATATCTCTGAAAATATCATTGACGAAGTGCTGAAATACTGCAGGAGCGTTACTGAGTCCGAAGGGCATTACCAGGTACTCAAAATGGCCAAGGGGTGTATTAAAGGCCGTTTTCCATTCGTCCCCATCTCTTATGCGGACCAGGTTATATGCCCCCCGGAGGTCAAGCTTAGTAAACCAGCGAGCTCCCAGTAACTGATTAAACAGATCAGGAATGAGTGGCAGCGGGTATTGATTTTTTACGGTTATGGCGTTCAGCTCACGGTATTCAATGCATGGTCTAAGTCCACCATCTTTTTTCTCTACAAAGAAAAACCCAGCTCCTACAGGTGAGGTGGAAGGTCTAATGAAGCCTTTTCGAAGGCTATCTGCTACGTATTCCTTCATGGCTACACGCTCAGGACCAGAGAGGTTGAATATTCTCCCCTTAGGGAGACGGGCACCAGGGACCAATTCAATAGGACAATCGTATTCTCTGTGAGGAGGTAGTTTCTCCGACTCCACTATAGAGAAAACATCTTCATAATCCCTAAACGCATATGGAATAGAAGGTGTTTTAATTTTAATCTGGTTTACTGAAAAAGACATACAGTTACTCTGACACCGTGGACTCCAGCGCACAACGTCACCTATGCGCCAGTCAATAACCGGATTATGTTGGTGCAACCATGGCATGCCTAACACAACTGGATCGGATAAATTGTATATAACAAAAAATGACATTTGCTCGTTATGTAATGTCCCCACTGACATAGAAATTTCGGCAGTAACGAATTCCACGCCTCCTTGGAATATAGATGTACCATTAATCGCAGTAGTCTGAATAGGCGCTTTAAGCCTTGACAGAGGTACACCAAGGCTCTTAGCAAATAAAAAATCCATAAGGTTGCCGGCAGCACCACAATCCACATAAGCCTTCACACACAGACGTTTCTTAGCAAAAGAAAGGGAAACTGGTAACAACAGTTTGGCCGCATTTGCGGGCAATACCTGACCCCCAGAGCTGTCCAGGGGGCGATGATCCAGGGATGTGGATTTCCAACAGCCAGCATTTTCCTTGAAGCTTCCAAGCTGCAGCATGCTGGAGCCTGAGAGCGACCTTCCAGGCTGTGCAATGTAACAGGTGTTTGGGCCAAGAATCAGCTCAGTCAGGAGGAAGGAAAAAAAAAATGAGGAAAAACTGCTTTTATATGTGTTAAGTGTAGACACAAAAAGCCGTTTTATTTTTGTGGCCGGATATAATGTGACGTCTGCCTGCGGTCTGGGCTGCAGCCAGACAGCACCCCGAGAAACACTGAGACCCTTTACCCCTATACAGGGATCTGGATTTATAGCAGAGCCCAGGAGGCGCTGTCTGAATAGGAGCAATGACCAGAGCAGGACGGTCGCCAGAAAGGTGTTCCAATACAGGACACAGAGGCAATGATATCCGAGACTAAACCAGTCAGGCAGAAATGGTATAAAAACAGTAGACAGTAGCAGAGTCAGATTCCAGGCCGAAGCCAGAGTCATAAACCAGGAGGGCAGCAGAGGTACAGAATCGTTAGGCAAAAGCAGAGTCAGAATCCAGGCCAAAGTAAGAGTCATAAACCAGGAGGGCAGCAGAGGTACAAAGTCGTTAGGCAGAAGCAGAGTCAGAATCCAGGCCAAAGTAAGAGTCATAAACCAGGAGAGCAGCAGAGGTACAGAATCGTTAGGCAGAAGCAGAGTCAGAAGTCCAGGCAAAAGTCAGAGTCAGTAAAACAGCAATTCACACAGTAACACGCAGGGGAACCAAGAATATATCCGGCGGCCTGCAAGAGCAGTCCCAAGGTATTTGAGGGATCAGGTCATCCCTTACAGGCCCGTGGCCTGATGATGTCATCCGGACCGCCCCCAGGACCAGGCTGGATGGTAATGCCCCAGCCCCTTCATGACTGATCGAGGAGCGAAGCCTGCGTCCAGCGGACGCCTGCGCAGGAGCCTCATGACTATCACCGCCATCACTCGGGGTTGAAGCACAACGCCTCCCAGAGACCAAGGCCGAGACTGCAGGCCACGGGTCAGCCGGTGATAGGACAGTCCGGGGCCTCCTAGTGGTCGAGGCTGGGACAGCAGGCTCTGAGTCTGACGGTGATGTGATAGTCCGGCGCCTCCTACTGGCCGAGGCTGGGACAGCAGGCCCTGAGTCTGATGGTGATGTGATAGTCCGGCGCCTCCTACTGGCCGAGGCCGGGACAGCAGGCCCTGAGTCTGGCGGTGCCGTGACAGTAAGCTCTTATGGTCAGCGTGGTCCACTCTCTCTCTCTGGTAGAGTGTAAGCTCTTATGGTCAGAGGGGTCCTCTCTCTCCTGCAGAGTGTAAGATCTTATGGTCAGCATGGTCATTTCTCTCTTCTGTAGAGTGTAAGCTCTTATGGTCAGCAGAGTTCTTTCTCTCTCTCCTGCAGAGTGTAAGCTCTTATGGTCAGCGGGGTACACTCTCTCTCTTCTGTAGACTGTAAGCTTTTATGGTCAGTAGGGTCCTCGCTCTCTCCTTTATAGTGTGAGCTATTACAGTCAGCAGGGTCCTCTCTCTCTTCTGTAGAGTGTAAGCTCTTTTGGTCAGTGGGATCCTCTCTCTCTCCTGTAGAGTGTTAGCTCTTATGGTCAACGTGGTCCTCTCTCTCTTCCGCCAGAACTCAATTTGGGGTTAAATTTCTGGCAAGGAAATTCTTCCGGGCATGCTCAGTATCAAAAAGCGGATCCGTCAAAAAACGGTTGGCAACAGATCCGCCGCCCATAGGCGACCATAGCTATCCGCTATTTTGACGCAGACAAAAAATGTTTCATTGTCCGTCCACTGAAGTCAGCGGACGCCAAAATTTTGGTGGATCCATCAAAAAACGGATCCAACGGATGACCATCCATCAAAATCCGCCGCTAATGCAAGTCAATGGGAAAAAAAACGGATCCGCCAAAAAAAATGGCGGATCCATTTTTTTTGCAAAATGGCGGATTTTGACTGATGGCAACAAACAGAAACGTGAAACAGGCCTAAGATAGATAACAGGGTGAGGCTAAAACTTTGGTACTGTGGACTCATACTTTCTTTCCATTTGTAATAACTCGATCTTTTGTAACAACCAATTTTTCCCAGCTTACGAATGAGACCTGCACATATAGGCACTGACAGGTCTGAGCCTCCTGTGCTGTCAGCTGTGTTACTGCGCTAATCAATACAGTAATCAGTGCCTACGTTTATGGATTATTGGTTATAAACTTATCCCGTACATTATTTATGCACAGCTGGTAATGCCATAGACTAATTAGGTCCATTTGTTTTATCTTTTTCTGCTTTTACTACCGCAGGGAATGTCCTGTATAGAGGCTTTAAAGAGACATAAACCCATATCTAGGCACATACGATATAAGCACAGCAGACTGTACTGGTTGAGATATGTGCAATTGACCACAGTCTTTCCAGTACTACCCAGATACTTGTTGTGGCTGAGGGGCACTGCTGTATTCTGGGTTTTCTCAAGATGGGTGTAGGTCTCAGATGTCATACTTCCATGATTATAAGTGATCCTAGAAATATGTTATCACTTTACAGCATGGATTCTAGCTTAAAAGGAAACTATCCGGAGAAATTAACCTCATGTTTAAATCATGTTTTTGAGATACATGTTTTTTTTTTAATTTTGGCAATGTATATTTTTACATATCACAAACTTATTTAAAAAAAAAATACAAATTTTGCAAATGTTACTGGCCACTCGGGATTATTTAAACTCATACTTCCTGTCGCTTTGAGAATAGTTTGCAGCATTTTCTTTATCAGCAGAGGCAGGATAACCTCTATACACAGCTGACTACACAGGATCTACCCATCACAATAGGTGATGTCACATCTGACTTTGCTCCCTCCTCCATTCATATTGACATTTGCACAGGATCATTCGTTGTTTAAGTACAAAATATAGATTCAGAATCAATTCATCGCGGCTATGTACATGTGTTGTTTCCTGAAACAATAGGATGTTAGAGCCTATAAAATTGTCAGAGGCCAGTGTAAAAATTCTAATGTTTCCAAGATTTCTATTTTTTTTTAATTTTAATTTAGATTATGATTTGTAAAAAAATATCTAATAAAATATGTTTAAAAAATGGGCATTTTTGTTAAAATATACATTTAATGCAAAGACCCATCATTTTTGGATGATGGGTCTTTAAAATCAACCTATCAGCTCATTTTACATGTCTGATTTAATAAATAAAATTGTGCTGTTCCTCTGTTAATCCTCTTGGAATTGTATATGTGAGGCTAAAGCTACCCATTAACTTTTAACAGAAATATATCAGCAACTTGACTAAATTGCTGATTTTTTTGTAACTTTGATTTTGCTGTAAATAAAGGAGGAAATTTGCATATAAGTCACATTTCGCAGGTGACTTGCATTGACATTATAGGGCGAGTGTGTCGCACGCAACCAGCGACAGAAAATCCAACACATATGGAAACATTTGAGACCATTTCCCTTCTGAACAATGTTCATACTCTGCCATTCATAGCTTTTTCAAAGTGTTTAGAGATAGGAGCTACTGATAAGGAAAAATAACACTCATTTGGCAATTTATGCATACATTTTCCAGGAGGAACAATAGACACAATTGTGAGACAAAATGTTCCAGTACTGGGGAATTCAAGAAGATACGAAAGCAAAAATGTCAAGAAAATGTAGTTTTCTTTACTCCTTCTTGGCCTCTTCAGTTCATGCAGGGGAGAAATCAGAAGGAGATGTGTAGAGAGGACTCAGGACAGATGCAACACCTGGGATAACTCTGATCCTAGTCATTTAACCTCTTAAAGGGAATTTGTCAGCAAGTTTTTGCTACCTTATCTGAGAGCAATACAATGTAGGCAAAGAGAAGCTGAATCCAATGACATATCACTAAGCTTAGTGGGTGCAGCCATTCTCATACACTCAGAGCATTTAGATTTAGAATGAAGCAGAGCTGAGAAAGCTAGCCCTGCCCACACTGAGCACTTCATGTACAAAGTCCATAGACAGTGAGCTGCTTAGTTAATCTCTTAGTGGTAAATCCTTCACAGTTAGTAAACAACAGCACGCATTTTGACAAGTGACACATCCCTGAATTCTGCGTTTCAGTGTCTATCTCCTGCTGTCTTCAGATTGCACAAAAAAGCCTTCTGACAGATTCCCTTTAAATGCACCAATAAATGGTGAAATCTAAGGAGTTCAATGGTGGGATGAAAATTCCTCTGTCACAGCTTTGAACCCTGAAAAAAACAATTGTAGGGTGCCGATGAATTTTCGTGACACCAAGAGGGTATAATTGGGACAATCTGTTCTGCCATTTTGTAAACTCTTTAAAGGGCACCTGCCCCTTACCATAAATATGTAATTTTTTTAACTGGTGTAGATCCCACTGTTCTCCTAAATCTGAGGCTTTTTTTGTCCCTACGTCTCTCAGTTACTGAGATATGACCCTGTCTTTCCAGTATTTAAATCTAATCTTTTAGTCAACTGGGCGTCTCCTTCAAGAGAAACGATAAAGGAACATGCACACTTGCCTAAAAAGACTAAATTTACATACAGGGTAGAGAGGGTAATATCTCAGGAATGGAGAGGCACACAAAGGAAATAAAAATGACGTTGGATTCAGGAGAACAGTGCCATTTATACCAGGTAAAAAAATTAGCATATTTAAGGTAAGGGACAGGTCCTCTTTAAGCACTTTGGTTCAGCTTGGAGTACTTTGTCTACGCCAAAAATAGCTCTGCCCTTGGATCCGTTGTTCCCTTGACATTCCGTAATTAAACTTGATAGACTAGACCGAGAAAAGTATATAAGAAACACGGGCACATTTAACATTTGCAATATTTTCCATTGTCATTATGGCCGCGCTTCAATTAAGAGCGCATATTTATGGGAAAAAATGAGGAGATGCCCTTTGCATGTCTCTAAGGAGAATACATCTGTCTGACTCATTTACCCGTGTGATTTCTGAAGAACCTAATTATGGTTACGAAGGTTCCTAATGACATAATGGCCTGTTCTGAGTATGACCTTCTGCTTCTTTCACAGTCTTACATGTACTGTAATGTCAGGTGGAAAGTGGAAGAAAGACAAGTGGAAATGTTTTAGTTTTTCTATTTTGACACTTTTTTATAAGTAAATATTTTAGCAGGCATACTGCTGTTAATTAATATTCAATCAGATATCTGATTTACCAAAAAATTTATACCTCTTGATGAAGCGTCCCATTTCCACTTTTTTGCGTTTCCATTATTTCCTCCCCTTCTTCTCAGAGCCATAACTTTTTTTATTTTTTGCCGACATTGCCATATGAAGGCTTGTTTTGTTTTTTTTGCGGGATGAGTTCCGAGTGCCGTGAAATTGCGAAAAAAAATCAAATGTGACATTGTTTTTCGGGAATTGATTGATTTAACGGTGTACATTTTGTGGTAAAAATGACCATGTAATCTGATTCTCCTCATCAATACGATTACGTCAATGCCCAACATGTCCAGGTTTTTTATTATTTTAGTGGTGAAAAAAATCAGAAGTTTGCAAAAAAAAAAAATGTTTTGGGGTTGTGTCGCCATTTCCGAGACCCGTAACATTTTTATTTTGGAGCTGTTTATGATTACCATTTAGGGACAAATGAAAGTGTTTGATCACTTGCTACAGCCTTTTTCATGGAATTATGGCGACCAAAAACCCCCCACAATTTTAGCTTTCTTGAGTTTTTTTCGATTACTGATCAGGTTAATTGTTTTTACATTTTGATAGTTATATACCTCAGGTTCCTGCTAATGACTTCAGGGTCTAGTTTCTCAGAGTATAGAATTCCAACAGAATGGAAAAACTCTATTAAAACGTAACTTTTAAAACTTTTGATAAAACAGATATACTTCTAGGAAATTATGACAACAAGCAAAAATTGGTTCGCATGTACTACCTACATCAACAACCAATGAACCTAATGCCACTGAACTGGGACAAAGTAAATGAAAAGTGCCATAGTGCGTGAAAAAGTGTAGATCTTACCCATTTGAGCCGTAGGAACATCTAATTCTGTAAGGTTCCATGGGCAGCCGGGTTCAATAGTCACCTCTATCTACCTTGTTTTGCCCGGTGTGTGCTCCTGACCTCACAATAGCAGCACCCAAGTATGGCTCTGATATAACCCTCAGAAAAAATTCCCTCCTAGCATCGCTGCACATAGAAAAAAATCAAGGTCTCCTTCAAAACCCGACCTCACACAAGGTTTCAAAGGAGCTCCGTCCTGACAGACACAAGGGTCATCAGCTGACCCCAGGCTGGCATGACAGCGCATCGGCGATCTGTGATCACATCAAGGGCGCATCAATGGGCGGAGATTGTGACACGCACACATGACAGCTCCTGTTAAATGTGGCCCCATTAACAGTTACAGCAGAGAGAGCTAATTATTACTGATGTTAAGTACTCTTCATTAACTCACAGACGGTCTAGGTAGGTGTCACCACAACTCCCTGCTCTCGTAATGTTTAATTGGACTCTTGGTTGCGTTACCAATACCAATAATTTGTATTCTTACATTAATGCCTACTTTCATGGGACCTTTTCATGGGTTTATGCTCCATCATTGACATTGTGTTAACGTTCGTATTTTTGGTTTACAAATTCAGAGGTGGCAACTTTCCTTCAATCACTAACAACTATAAAAAATATTCAAGAGTTAATCAAAAAGATTTGCACTGTACTTGTCCAGTATCCAGTCTGGTTCTCCATGGTGGTTTGACAAGGCCACTCTTCTCTTTGGAGAACTGCCTACCTTTCTTCTCAATACTAGCTATGTCCGAGCATGCTTGGGTGCTAACCGAGAGTTTTCGGTGTGCTCTAAAATAATGTTTGAGTCACCGCGACTGCATGTCTCGCGGCTGTTCAACTACCACCACAACACATACAGGGATTGGCTGTTTGTTAGGCAATCCCTGCATGTGTTGTGGCTGTCTAACAGCCGCGAGACATGCAGGCATGTGGATTCGAACAATCGAACACGCCCAACATACTCAGATAACACCTGAACATGCTCGGAAACACCTTATCTGAGCACGTTCGCTCATCACTAGTCACAATGGCATATTGTTGTGAGAACTAGTGAGCAAAAGAGGTATTCAGGATGTGTTGAGGATTCCAGGTGCAAAAGTGATGATTGCTACGGTCCATCTACTACAGGGAACTGACCCGGATATCAGACAAGGTCAGCACAAGTTTTTTATTTTAACTGTAAAATGTGCTGTAGTGGTCACCTGAGGTCAAGCGATTGCAGAATACCGGGTAATGTCCCTTTTCTTCACTATGGAAAGTCAGAGAAAGTGAAAAATAGTACAGGTGGTGGAGACATTATTAGAAAACCGGAACAACATTAAGGACGGCAAAAAAAGAAGCCACATGTCTCTCTTCTTACCTTCACAGACATCTTCTGCTCTGTGTACTCTGCTCACCCTAAGGGATCCTAACACTGTGTCTGTGCTATTTCTGTCAGCTTTTCACCTCAGCGTAAATTGTCTTTTTTAAGCACTCGACAAGCATTAGTGGTTCCTTCACACATTAGATGTCAGATTCCACTGCCCGGTTTATGCGTCCTACAGTGGTATCACTATTGTATTTTAACTAAGCTAAATTAACTAGACAGCTGTAGAGTTAATCCCGAGCTTCAAACAGCTGCCTGAGGGCAGCCATTTTATATAAGCGTGCGATAACATGGGGTCCTACTGGGAGAGTTGAATGTGTGTCGTCTTTAATAGTGCATACTCTACATTTGACAGAAAAGACTATCTATCTATCTATCTATCTATTTATCTACACTGCAAAATGGCATTGCCCACGTTTCTCCAAAATAACCCCCCACTTTCATGGCATCCAAGACAAAAGTTGCACTAACACTGAAGAAGATAGACCTTTATTCCAATCTCCATTGCTCCAGTCCAGCCTCCATCTGGAAACCACGTGGTCAATGACATGAGGAAGCCTTCAAAAGTGAACATCACACTAACCCCTCAACTTTTCATTACAGGTATACGTACTGCTCCGTGTTATATTGATTTTGTGGTGGAACCAACGTTACGGCCATTTCTCCAAAGTGTCTCGGGAACCGTTATTCAACATGACAATGCCAGGCCACATGTTCTTCATGCTTCTGTGAGTAGCCTGTGTGACCTAAATGTGCTACCGTGGCCTACAGCATCTCAGGATTTGTCTCCCGTCGAGCACATCTGGGACATCATTGGAATGGTCAGCAATTGCAAAGGTAGCTGCCAGCAGCAGAGCTTTATGATTTGCCTAAGTGGCAGAACATTCCTCATACTAACATTAATAACCTCAATGATGGCAGCCAAGACTATAAGTGAGAGCATTTCTGCACAGTGCTAATACGCTATACTAAATAAATTGAGATCGTTTCAAAATTTTCTTTCCAGTTTTTCATAATTTCCTTATCAGTAACATGTCTATCTATCCTGTGATGTATATACAGTGGGGAAAAAAAGTATTTAGGCTAGTTTCACATTAGCGTTTTTTTGCGCAGCGCATCGTGCGCATAAAAAACGCAAAGAAAAACGCAAAACAAATGTGCGTTTTTTTTTCGTCATGCGCACGCTGATGCGTCAAAATAACGCAGTGTTACTTGCGTTTTACATGCGTTTTTGCATGCGGTTGCGTTTTTTATGCGCATGCGTTTTTAGGTGTGACATTTCACAATAGCAAAATCCTTGACCACCAATGGGTCACCAGTGGGCGTGTTTCATTGGAATGTTTTATAGACCCTGTACTGCTGAATTCATCAGATTTTGCTGCTGTTTCCGGTGTCAAGATGGACCTGCGTCTGGATAATTTCCGCTTCAAGCTGGATCTTGACATTGCGCTGTCTCAGGCGTATGTCTTTTGTTGCCAGCAAGAAAGGGAGAGGGAGAGACAGCAGAGACGGCAGCGGCGTCGGTTTTGGAGGCATCCAATCATCGAACTCCGGCCAAGCCGTGGAGCATATCACACGCTGTACAGCGAGCTACAGGAAAACCCGGAGAAATTTGCTGACTATACACGGATGTCCCAGGAAAGCTTCCTTGACTTGCTGGGTATGGTTGAAGGAAACATCCGGAGAAGGGACACTCAGCTCCGGCGTGCCATTCCTCCCGAAGAAAGGCTCCTTGTCACCTTACGGTATGTATGTTGTTATGTTTGCATAATTTTTTTGGCTTTTTTTTTTTTTTTTTTTTTTTGGTCCAAAAAATTAGTTTTTTTTTGGCTATTGAATTTTAACATTATTTTTGTGAAATTGCTTTTTTGCATAATGGTTTTTCTTCTGGCACGTACTAATCCCAAGCCTTTATAAAATGTTTTTTTGCTATGTTGTATTAAAAAAACATGCAAAATAGTTAGGCCATGTACTTTTTTATTTTCAGTGTTTTTAGTAATACCCAAGACAGAAATATAATTATTTTTTCTTTTTATGTTTGGCAGGTTCCTGGCAACTGGAGAGAGTCTTTCATCCCTGCATTTCCAGTACCGGCTGGGAATCTCTACTTTATCTGGGATTGTTGCCGACACCTGCAGGGCTCTGTGGGATGTTCTGTGTCTGGAGTTTCTGCCATTGCCCACTGCCGAAAAGTGGCTTCAAATATCGGAGAAATTCTGGGCAGTCTGCAATTTCCCGAACTGCCTAGGAGCGGTGGACGGGAAGCACATCCGCATCACAAAACCCGCAAGAAGTGGCTCCGAGTACTACAACTACAAGAAGTACTTTTCCACAGTCCTAATGGCCATTGCGGATGCAGACTGCCGGTTTGTGGCGGTGGACATAGGGGCATTCGGACGGGGCAACGATTCACAGACTTTTAAGAACTCTGATATGGGCTGGAGGTTGTACGGCAACCATTTCAATTTTCCACTGGCACGGCCTCTTCCCCAAACCCAAACTCCACCACTGCCATTTGTAGTGGTTGGGGATGAGGCATTTCAGATGTGCCCAAACCTGCTGAAGCCGTACTCCAGCCGTGACTTGGACCACCGCAAGAAAATTTTCAACTACAGGCTTACGAGGGCTCGCAGGACTGTAGAGTGCGCCTTTGGCATTCTAGTGTCCAGATGGCGAATTCTCAGCACCGCCATCAATCTCAAAATGGAAACAGTTGATGAGGTCGTGAAGGCATGCGTGGTTCTCCACAATTTTGTTATGGCAAAGGAGCGGCCGAACTTTGACATGGATGAGCCTGCTGCCAACCCTTTGCCAGATTTTACTCAGCACCCTCTTCGGTCCTCAGTCGAAGTTGCCCAAATGAGGGACCAATTTGCGGACTACTTTTTATCCGATGTTGGTCGTGTAGCATGGCAGGATCAAATGGTTTAATAGTTTTGTTGTTTGTTAAAAATAAAATACATGGTTTTTTATACCTGTACCCAGTGTACTGTGTCTTAATAAACTCCACTACTCATCTGCCCAGGTTAAATTGAAGAAAGGGAAACCACCATAAAAAAAAAAAATATATATATATAAATATATATATATAAATATATATATATATATATATATATATATATATATATATATTTATAATAAATATATATTAATAAATATATTAATAAATATATTATAAATATAAATATATATATAAATATATAAATATATAAATATAAATATATATATAAATATAAATATATATAAATATAAATAAATATATTAATAAATATATATTATATATTTATATAAATATATATTATATATTTATATAAATATATATCTATTTATATATATATTTATATATATATATCTAGATATATTTATATATTTATATATATATATTTATATATATATATATATATATTTATTTATATATATATATATTTATTTATATATATATATATATTTATTTATATATATATTTATATATATATATATATATATATATATATATAATTTTTTTTTTTTTTTGGGTGGTTTCCCTTTCTTTACTTTATACCGGATGGTCAGCCATCCAACTCTGAAAGGGATACTATATTTCATTTTTTTTTTATTTATATATATATATATATATATATAAAAAAAAAAAAGAAATATAGTATCCCTTTCAGAGTTGGATGGCTGACCATCCGGTATAAAGTAAAGAAAAACAAACCATAGTGTAGGGCGCAGTGTGTGCAGGCGGCGAAAGACACAATAACCAAACATTATTTTGAAAAAAAAATATAACATTTATTTAAATTATTTTTTAGTTGCTGGAAACTGGGGTGTGTGGAGGGATGAGGAACGGCTTTGGGTGGAGTAAGGGGTTCTAGGGGAAGGAGGAACCAAAGAAGTGGGGGAAGGGAGCTGAGGCAAGGAAAGTTGTGAAGTGGGAGGTGAGGGAGGAGGGAGGGTAAGAGTCCTCCTCTTTGTTTTTTTAGGACGGTGGCCCGTCGTCTTCCTGCTGTCCTCGCTTGAGCCTGAGGACTGGCTAGACCCCGGGGACCGCCTTGAGCCTCTGGACCGCCTTGAGCCTCTGGACTGCCTTGAGCCTCTGGAACGCCTGGAGGCTGGGGACTGGCTGGAGCTGGGGGACCGCCTGGCACTTGTTGACCGCCTGCCAGGATCTTATTCCAGCTGTGGCATGCTGGAGGTGGTGGATGTCCTGGCAGGGGCCGTAAATATTGAATGCGGGTCCCCCAGCTGATGCTGCTCCGAGGTGGTGGTGGTGGTGGTGGCGGTCCATGCAGGCGTGGTGGCTGTGGCGGTCCATACCGGGGTGGTCCTCCCGCTGGTGGTGGTGGTTGCGGCGCTCAAGGCAGGGGTGGTGACGACGGGCCATCCAGTGGTGGTGGCGGCAGCAGTGGTGGGCCAGGCAGGAGCAGCGCTTGGCATGGTGTTGGCGGGTAAGTGTCCAGCTGCACTCGGACTTGGGGCGGTATATTGGTGTCCGGCGAGGCTTGGAAGTGTGGTGGCTGTGCAGTGATATGCAGCAGAAGTAGGTAATGCTGTAAAACGAGTCAGTGGTGGCACCGGTGGAAATGCCACCACTGACTGCTGCATAATCCTACTCTGCTGCATAGCCTGCATAAAAGCATTGTTGCAGGCCTGCATGACAGTCAACTGGAGGTCAGGGGTAAGGTGTTCCGCCGTGTCCCGAGCTATTTGGGTATAAAAATGATGCGCTGGTCTGGCGAGGTCGACTTCCAGGCGCTCAAGGCGACCCTCGATAGACTTGTAGCGTTGGTCCAAAAGGAGGAAACCACTCTCAAGTCTATCAGAGAGTGCCTTGAGGCTACTCTGAAAGACCGAGCTCAATTCAACGAACTCGGGCATGAGAGGCCTGTCCAAGGTCCTCTGCCGCTGCTGGCGGGAAGTGCCCGCAAAACCAGTGGCAGAGACCTGGGACAGGGGAACACCTGAGCGACCAGCTTCCTGGTCTCCAGATGACTGTGGTGCAGACCTGCAAGGTGCTTCCTCGCTGATGGATGGCTGGGAGGGGTCCGGGGCAGCTTGATGAAGGACCGCTTCGGGACCAGGTTGCAGGGTGCTGCTCCAGGTGCTGTGAAAAGAAAAGAAAGAAATTACTACCATAAATTAACAATCGCCAACTCCTGTGGAATAGAAAAGCACAGAATAAAACACAATACAACTAGAAAATACTTACGTTCGGGAGGCAAGGACCGGTCTTAAAAATGCCAAGGCACGATGGTATCGGTACTTCGTGCCGGTCCTTGCCGCAGCACCACTGCGAACCTTATTCTCCTGACGGATATCCCTGTTGAAGCGGTCCTTCATCGAGCGCCAACGGGTTCTGACTTTGTTCACTGTGATGGAAAAAAAAAAAAAAAGAAAAAAAGTAAGACTATGCACTGGAGGCTGTGATCATCCAACTGTGTGTGATGATAGAAACTCCATGGAGTTAATAGCATCACACACAGTTGGGTGATCCCGGCCAAGATCACTGCTGCATCACACTGCATTTAAATACTTACGAAAATCCTTGCGGACCCGGGGAGAGGCGTTGTCCCAGCCATCCATCAGCGATGCGGCCACCTCGTTCCAGAGCCGCCGGATCACCAGGTTGTCCGAGTGCAGTTGGTGACGGGTGTCCCACAACGGGACTCGCTCCTGGACTAGACGGATGAGCTCGTCGTTGTCCAGGGCGAGGTCCTCCTCCCGCTGTGGAGCCTACAAAAGAAAGACAAACATTAATCTTTGAAAGATTTTTAAAAAAAAAATATCGATAACTAGCTGAAGAGCCCGGCGCTGCCCGGGCATAGTAACTAACTGTGGTTAGTTATATAAATTTAAAATTATCCTCCATCCCATAGTCCCGTGCCCATATTCCATCATACATATCCTCCATCCCATAGTCCTGTGCCCATATACCCATCATACATATTCGCCATCCCATATGCCTGTGCCCATATACCCATCATACATATTTGCCATCCCATAGTCCCGTGCCCATATACCATCATACATATCCTCCATCCCATGCCCATATACCCATCATATATATCCTCCATCCCATAGTCCCGTGCCCATATTCCATCATACATATCCTCCATCCCATAGTCCTGTGCCCATATACCCATCATACATATTCGCCATCTCATATGCCTGTGCCCATATACACATGATACATGTTCGCCATCCCATAGTCCCGTGCCCATATACCATCATACATATCCTCTATCCCATGCCCATATACCCATCATATATATCCTCCATCCCATAGTCCCGTGCCCATATACCCAAACAAACAAACATACACACACACACACACACAAACACACACACACACACATACACACTTTGAGCTTTAGATATTGATAAACAATCCATGAAAAAATTATTTGTTTTAAATGAAAATAAATGCAAAAAAAGCAACAAACATCGGAAAAAACAACCATGAAAATTTTAAAAAAAAAAACTAAAAAATACCAAAAAAAAAAAATAAAAAAATAAACCAGACTAGAAAATAAGTAAAAAAAAAAAAAAAACAGTCCGTCTGTACTTACATCACGTCTACCCGCCCGCACTTGGCCTTGCTGCTCCTGCCGTTCCTCCGGTGGTGGTGGCGTGATGGAGGATGAGCTCTGAAAATTAAACCAAAAAAATTAATCACATGTGTTTATTTTTTCAAATCCATACGGAAGCATAGTACTCACTTCTTCTGCCTCTTGCCCTGTCCCGGGGACATATTCTTCACCAGATGAAGACATGCTGCAATAAAAAAAAAAAGAGACATAAGTACATAGAAATGTATTGAAATTTCAGCCAGACATTAGGTTTTTCATACTTACATTGGTGCAGCTTGTGCTGTGTGTCCACTAGTGAGCAATCCTTAAAGTATTGTGGAATCCCAGTGCCCACACCATTTTATCACCTTGGTTCAATTTTTTTTTTTACTGTCTAGACCAAATTTCAGTCATGTTTATGTAAAAAACGCATGCGCATAAAAACGCAAGACCATGCGCAAGTATTGCGCTCCCATAGGCTCCAATGTGGTGTTTTTGCGCATTCCGTGCGCATGCGTTGTTTTAACGAGACAGGGCGGAACCAAAAATGCAACATGTTGCGTCTGACGCGCCTGGCGCAAAAGACAAAAAAACGCATGCGCACGAAAGCGCAAATATGCGCAAGACCATGCGCACATCATGTAAAATATAGGTGCGCAGTGCGCATGCGCACTGGTGCGCCAGATGCGCTGCGCACAAAAGCGCTAATGTGAAACCAGCCTTAGTCAGTCAGCAATAGTGCAAGTTCCACCACTTAAAAAGATGAGAGGCATCTGTAATTTACATCATAGGTAGACCTCAACTATGGGAGACAAACTGAGAAAAAAAAATCCAGAAAATCACATTGTCTGTTTTTTTTTTCATTTTATTTGCATATTATGGTGGAAAATAAGTATTTGGTCAGAAACAAAATTTCATCTCAATACTTTGTGATATATCCTTTGTTGGCAATGACAGAGGTCAAACGTTTTCTGTAAGTCTTCACAAGGTTGCCACACACTGTTGTTGGTATGTTGGTCCATTCCTCCATGCAGATCTCCTCTAGAGCAGTGATGTTTTTGGCTTTTCACTTGGCAACACGGACTTTCAACTCCCTCCAAAGGTTTTCTATAGGGTTGAGATCTGGAGACTGGCTAGGCCACTCCAGGACCTTGAAATGCTTCTTACGAAGCCACTCCTTCGTTGCCCTGGCGGTGTGCTTTGGATCATTGTCATGTTGAAAGACCCAGCCACGTTTCATCTTCAATGCCCTTGCTGATGGAAGGAGGTTTGCACGCAAAATCTCACGATACATGGCCCCATTCATTCTTTCATGTACCGGATCAGTCGTCCTGGCCCCTTTGCAGAGAAACAGCCCCAAAGCATGATGTTTCCACCACCATGCTTTACAGTAGGTATGGTGTTTGATGGATGCAACTCAGTATTCTTTTTCCTCCAAACACGACAAGTTGTGTTTCTACCAAACAGTTCCAGTTTGGTTTCATCAGACCATAGGACATTCTCCCAAAACTCCTCTGGATCATCCAAATGCTCTCTAGCAAACTTCAGACGGGCCCAGACATGTACAGGCTTAAGCAGTGGGACACGTCTGGCACTGCAGGATCTGAGTCCATGGTGGCGTAGTGTGTTACTTATGGTAGGCCTTGTTACATTGGTCCCAGCTCTCTGCAGTTCATTCACTAGGTCCCCCCGTGTGGTTCTGGGATTTTTGCTCACCGATCTTGTGATCATTCTGACCCCACGGGGTGGGATTTTGCGTGGAGCACCAGATCGAGGGAGATTATCAGTGGTCTTGTATGTCTTCCATTTTCTAATTATTGCTCCCACAGTTGATTTCTTCACTCCAAGCTGGTTAGCTATTGCAGATTCAGTCTTCCCAGCCTGGTGCAGGGCTACAATTTTGTTTCTGGTGTCCTTTGACAGCTCTTTGGTCTTCACCATAGTGGAGTTTGGAGTCAGACTGTTTGAGGGTGTGCACAGGTGTCTTTTTATACTGATAACAAGTTTAAACAGGTGCCATTACTACAGGTAATGAGTGGAGGAAAGAGGAGACTCTTAAAGAAGAAGTTACAGGTCTGTGAGAGCCAGAAATCTTGATTGCTTGTTTCTGACCAAATACTTATTTTCCACCATAATATGCAAATACAATGAAAAAAAACAGACAATGTGATTTTCTGGATTTTTTTTTCTCAGTTTGTCTCCCATAGTTGAGGTCTACCTATGATGTAAATTACAGACGCCTCTCATCTTTTTAAGTGGTGGAACTTGCACTATTGCTGACTGACTAAATACTTTTTTTCCCCACTGTATTTTTACCTTTTCCATCTTGGTTTTGCAATTTCAATGTTGAGCAGTCTATCTATCTATCTATCTATCTATCTATCTATCTATCTATCTATCTATCTATCTATCTATCTATCTGTCTTCTTATGTCAAACAGCAGTACTGTGACAATACACTCTAGTGTTAAAGGTCCATAACATACCGATAGCTGAGGGGTTGACCGCTGTGAGCCGCGGTCCGAAACCTGAGAACCAGACTCTGCAGAGCCTCTTATTGATGGAGCGTAAGTGCTCGTGTTCGACCTCAGCCACATTCATTGTCTATGAGATGCTGAAAATAGTCGATCTGCTAGTGGCTTATTCTGGCAGTCCCAAAGGCGATAAATGGAGTGGAGGTCATATCCTTTGATTTTGGCAGAACTGGCTGACCTATTAATATACAAGTGGATATACTCACTCTTTTGTAGCAGAATTCAAAGGAAAGAAAAATCAGATATGATGGATTTGGGCATGATCAATCTTTGGTTCTCATAGGAGATCAGCAACACTGGTCTCTGGCAGCAGCGGATTCTTTGCTCCATACTGAAAATACATACTTAACTGAATTCAGATGACATGTGTATTTGGAGGCCAAAAGGCACAGTTGAAAGGCTAGTTTCACATTTGCGCTTTATGGCGCAGCGACGGCCTGTGCACGGCCGCCGCTAAGCCCCGCCCCCTGCCGGCTCCCTGCCCGCCCCATCCGGTCATCGCCTCCTACTAGCGCACATGGACGCTTGCGATCTGCGCACCCTATCTTTAGCATAGGGTACGCAGATCATGCGCTGGCCGTGTGCTAGCAGGATTTTGGTGTGCGCTGCGCACTTTTGAAGGTGCGCCCGTGTGCATGTTGCATTTCGGCGCGCACGGCGCACCTTCAAAAGTGCGCAGCGCACGACAGTCCTGCTAGCGCACGGCCAGCGCACGATCTGCGCACCCTATGCTAAAGATAGGGTGCGCAGATCGCAAGCGCCCATGTGCGCTAGTAGGAGGCGATGACCGGATGGGGCGGGCAGGGAGCCGGCAGGGGGCGGGGCTTAGCGGCGGCCGTGCGCAGGCCGTCGCTGCACTATAAAGCGCAAATGTGAAACTAGCCTTAGCCAAATGAGTGTTCGGTCAAAAAATATCATGACAATAATATTAAGATTTGACTTATGTTCACCTTTCCTACAAGAGAAAATAATAGATAATTACACTATAATTTCCCCCATTGTCTTGTTTATATACAGTATATGGACATCCGGAGTCACCAACCATAACTGCTTCTGGTCTACTACTAAATTTTTTCAACAATTTGTTCTACAAAAATATTAATAAAGGAAACAAACATTAGCAGAGCATGGAACAGTTTGATTAATACATTAATAGAATTTACTATAAAATTATAAATTTTAATTATTTTTTTTTTTATTGCAGCTATGGGTCAGATGTCCCCATTTTTATGGTTTTGATTGACTGATAGTTGGCAACCCTGAAGGGCATTTCCATATAGAAAAAAACAACATTTCTATTTTTAGCTACCAATAGACAGACAGGTTTGCTATACAACTCTTCTAATAAAGAAATAATCACTTGTGATAAGACAAGATTTACGACTCATTTCTATGATTTGACCAATGACCTCAATTATATTCACGGCGGCCAAACAGTAGGTGAGAAATGAACTTCATCATGATTTTTATACCGCGGTAAATTGATTCACAATAAAAACTAAGAGACTCTGAAGAGTTGTTTTACTCGTGAGAATCCTATTTGTGTTGTATCTCACTATTACATTATCCAATGGTCGCTCAGTTGTGTATTTTCTCCTTTTTTTCTCTCGATGCTCTTTCATCACCTCAATTTTCTGCTGGCATTTTGCTTAATCTCGTGTAATTATTTTCCTCGGAGCTAGGTGGTCTCCGAGCCTCTAACATTCTCATTTGTGAGAACACATCTGCTCCATATGACCTTACTGTCTATGCTATGAGAAACCACAAAGCATCCCTCCACATTGAGGAAGGTCCTTCGGACCTTCAGAATGTCCTAATATTATAAATGTCAATCTAGTTATATAGCACAATCATAAGTTAGTGCATTATCAAAGGGAGAATATTAACTTGCATGAATATGAACGTTATAAGACTCAAATAATATGATATGTCTTGTGCTCTTAAAAATATACCACAACATTAGAGCACTAGGTATATAGTATAACTATATTGTACTGGGTACTTTCCTTGAGATTGTTGTGGCAGATAAAATGTTCCTTTGTCAGTATGGGTAATTCCATTAAGAAATTATATTAGATATATTCGAAAAGATCCATAGATCACTGTAGTCAACCTAACATATTGTAGACCAGTGGTGTAGACCACTGTGGTCAACCCAACATATTATAGTCCAATGGTGTAGACTAGTGATGGGCGAGTAGCATCATTGCTCGAGTCTCCCCGAGCATTCTCGGGTGATCTACGAGTATTTTGGCGTGCTCGGAGATTTATTTTTCGTCATCTCAGCTGAATGGTTTGCGACTTGTAGACAGGCTGAAAACATATGGGAATTCCCTAACAAACAGGAATTCCACACATGTATTCAGCCTGTCTAGCAGTCGCAAATCATGCAGCTGAGGCGACGAAAACTAAATCTCCGAGCACTCTAAAATACTCGGAGACTACCCGAGCATGCTCGGGGAGACCAAAGCAATGAGTATACTCGCTCATCACTAGTGTAAACCACTATGGTCAACCCAACCTATTATAGACCAATAGTGTTGACTACTGTGGTCAACCCAACATATTATAGACCAGTGGTGAAGATCAATGTGGTCAACCCAACATATCATAGACCAATAGTGTAGACCACTATGGTAAACCCAACTTATTATAGGCAAATGGTGTAGACCAATGTGTTCAACCCAACATATTATAGACCAATAGTGTAGCCCGATGTGGTCAACCCAAAATATTATAGACCAATGGTGTAGATCAAAGTTGGGAAACACAGTATATTATATACCAATGGTGTAGATCAATGTTGAACAACACAACATATTATAAGAGCCTCAAATGTGGTCATGGATTTTTTTAAGGTGTTCTTCATCACACTAAGCTAGTGTATGCCTTCAGATGCATGTCTAATTTTATGACAATTTGTCCATATATCTAATTAAATATAAAATGGTTTTGTCTCAGCAGAAGATAACTTGACGAAAGAGGTCTTATGAGGTCTTGGCAAAATGCACATGGGGAAAACCATGCATAAAAATTACAAGAAGTGGTATTACTCTGTCAGGAGGGTTGTCCTCAAATGCTCTAAAGTAACAAAAATAAAAAATATAGCAGGTAATATATCTCTCCACATCCAGCGCTTGATCTCTGCCACTGCTCAGGTTTCTATGTTTTGGCCACAGCAGTGACATCACATCCACAGTGCGCATCATTGCTTTAACCAATAACTGAGCTCAGCTGCTGTGCCAAGGTATATAGCACAATCTGTTGAGCTCAGCGGTAATGATGCAGCCAAAATATAGAAACTTGAGCAGCGGCAGGGAGGTAGCATTGGAACCGGAGAGGGCGAGTACCTGCTGTTTTATTATTTTAGGTATTTTATAACATTTGGGCTCCACTTCCCAAAAAAGTTGAAAACCCCTTTAAATATGGAACAAAAATGTGTTTAAATATATATGATACAGCTTTTGGGTTTGAGAAAGCTTCTACAGTTCTTCCGTAACGGAAGAAAACAGAAGACCCGCTCTGATCATGATGGTTGGGAAGGACAGTTAGCATACAGGATCACTAATATCTGATCATAGCATTGATGAACCACTATATAGCACCTTCTTCTGTGGAATACCATCCGACATGTGAGAGCCACATGTAGTCCATGGGCCATCAGTTGGGCATCCATCGTCTTGACCATACGGTGATGGAGTTTCATCTATTCAGCAAGTTAAAAAAAAGGTCAACACGATTTGCTTGGCGACCAGTATATTTTTGTACCTTGACCACAATTATTTTTTTATATTTGCGAAGGATAACTAACAAATTAAAGGCGTTGTTTTCTCTGGAAAAACAATTTTCAAATGACCTAATCAACAATATTTAGTTAACATTCGACACCCTACTGATTTCAGAAATACGGTAACTATTCTATTGCTTCATTTTCTCTATGGTGGTGCTACAGACAAATTGAACACTTTCAACCAGGTGCCCTAACAAATCACCTGGGATCTCAGCAACTGGACAACCTGTATGGTGTTTACAACATCTTACAAAAAGGAGCTCCTGAACAGCCACAGTTTCCCTCTATGTTCAGTTATAAAGACAGTAAGTTCATCATGTTTGCATCTCTATTCTTTTTTACAAGGGTCGTATTTAGAGTTGAGCGATACCGTCCGATACTTCAAAGTATCGTATCGGATGGTATCGGCCGATCTTTAAAAAAAGTATCGGTATCGCCGATTCCGATACCGGAAGTCCCATTCAAGTCTATGGGACTTCCGGTATCGGAATAAGAAAAACCCTTTCCTGCCCTTGTACAGCCTCTCTGGGGTCTGTACGGGCCTTTCGGGGGGCTGTGCCGGCCTGCCAGGGGGTCTGTGCAGGCTCCGGTGGTCTGTGCCGGCCTGCCGGTGGTCTGTGCAGGCTCCGGGGGGCTGTGCCGGCCTGCCGGGGGGCTGTGCCGGCCTGCCGGTGGTCTGTGCAGGCTCCGGGGGTCTGTGCAGGCATCGTCCGATGGGACTACAAGTCCCATCGGGCGATGCCTGCTACCATGACAGTGATTGACACATTAGCCAATGATGGGACAGTAGTAGTCCCATCATCCGGCTAATGTGTTAAATGTAAAAAAAAAAAAAAAAATTACATGCTACATACATACAACATGCATACTACATACATGCTACATTCATACTACATACTACATACATGCTACATTCATACTACATAAATACTACATGCAACATACATACTACATATATACTACATGCATGCTACATACATACTGCATGCTACATACATACCACATATATACTACATACATACTACATGCATGCTACATGCATGCTACATACATAACACATATATACTACATGCATGCTACATACATACTACATGCATGCTACATACATACTACATGCTACATACATACCACATACATACTACATATATACTACATGCATGCTACATACATACTGCATGCTACATACATACTACATATATACTACATGCTACATACATACTACATGCTACATGCATGCTACATACATACTACATACATACTACATGCTACATACATACCACATATATACTACATACATACAATACATTCATACAATACATACATAGACATACAGTACATATAACATAGAGTAACATACTTACCAATACTTGTCACATTGTTCCCCGAAGCCATTGTCTTTTCCGGAATAAATATTAACATAACAAACCACAAAAATACTCACCCACGATCCGAAGCAGTCCACGAGTGTGTCCCACGACGATCTTGAGTAGAGAACTGCAGCATCAGCTGTTGCTGCCGTTCTCTACGGGCTGCAGGAATCCAATGACGGAAGGTAGGTATCCTTCCGCACTGTATTCCTCCGCCACTTAAAAAAAAAAAAAGTCCCTAGTCTCACTTTATGCCATTGCTGTGTGGGAATTTCCCACGCAGCAATGGCATAAAGTGAGACTAGGGACTTTTTTTTTTTTAAGTGGCGGAGGAATACAGTGCGGAAGGATACCTACCTTCCGTCATTGGATTCCTGCAGCCCGTAGAGAACGGCAGCATCATCTGATGCTGCCGTTCTCTACCCAAGATCGTCGTGGGACACACTCGTGGACTGCTTCGGATCGTGGGTGAGTATTTTTGTGCTTTGTTATGTTAATATTTATTCCGGAAAAGACAATGGCTTCGGGGAACAATGTGACAAGTATTGGTAAGTATGTTACTCTATGTTATATGTACTGTATGTCTATGTATGTATTGTATGAATGTATTGTATGTATGTAGTATATATGTGGTATGTATGTAGCATGTAGTATGTATGTAGTATGTATGTAGCATGCATGTAGCATGTAGTATGTATGTAGCATGCATGTAGTATATATGTAGTATGTATGTAGCATGTATGTAGTATGTATGTGGTATGTATGTAGCATGTAGTATGTATGTAGCATGCATGTAGTATATATGTAGTATGTATGTAGCATGTAGTATGTATGTAGTATGTATGTAGTATGTATGTGGTATGTATGTGGCATGTAGTATGTATGTAGCATGCATGTAGTATGTATGTAGTATGTATGTGGTATGTATGTAGCATGTAGTATGTATGTAGCATGCATGTAGCATGCATGTAGTATGTATGTAGCATGCATGTAGTATGTATGTAGCATGCATGTAGTATGTATGTAGTATGTATGTAGCATGCAGTATGTATGTAGTATGTATGTAGTATATATGTAGTATGTATGTAGCATGTAGTATGTATGTAGCATGCATGTAGTATGTATGTAGCATGTAGTATGTATGTAGCATGCATGTAGTATGTATGTAGCATGTAGTATGTATGTAGCATGCATGTAGTATGTATGTAGCATGTAGTATGTATGTAGCATGCATGTAGTATGTATGTAGCATGTATGTAGTATGTATGTAGCATGTATGTAGTATGTATGTAGTATATATGTAGTATGTATGTAGCATGTAGTATGTATGTAGCATGCATGTAGTATGTATGTAGTATTTTTTTTTTTTTTAACATTTAACACATTAGCCGGATGATGGGACTACTACTGTCCCATCATTGGCTAATGTGTCAATCACTGTCATGGTAGCAGGCATCGCCCGATGGGACTTGTAGTCCCATCGGACGATGCTTGCACAGACCCCCGAACATCAGCACAGCCCCCCGGCAGGCCGGTACAGACCCCCACAGGGTGCACAGACCACCGGCAGGCCGGCACAGCCCCCCGGCAGGCCGGTACAGACCCCCACAGGGTGCACAGACCACCGGCAGGCCGGCACAGCCCCCCGGCAGGCCGGTACAGACCCCCACAGGGTGCACAGACCACCGGCAGGCCGGCACAGCCCCCCGGCAGGCCGGTACAGACCCCGGGCAGTCCACACAGCCCCCCGGCAGGCCGGCACAGCCCCCCGGCAGGCCGGTACAGACCCCGGGCAGTCCACACAGCCCCCCGGCAGGCCGGCACAGCCCCCCGGCAGGCCGGCAGAGACCCCCGGAAGGCCCGAAATGACGGCGCATCATGATGCGCACACACCGCGCATCATGATGACGTCAGTCTGTCAATCAACTTTGAACTTCCGATTCCGATGCCGAATTCCGATATTGAAAAAATATCGGAAGTCAGTATCGGAATTCCGATACAGCAAGTATCGGCCGATACCCGATACTTGCGGTATCGGAATGCTCAACACTAGTCGTATTTGGAAACGTCTGATATCGTAGTCTTTGACTCCTCAATAGTTTTTCCTTGATGGAAGATATCTAGAGGCAGAAAGATTGGGCTGTGGGTACTTTAATTTATTTGAAATCTTTTAGGTTAGAAATAAGATTATGCATCACAGGAAATGCAAAAGATGTTAAAGGGGTGGTCCAGCACCTAAAATGTACTTCCTAACTATCAATCCTTACACCTTAACCACTTTTGTAATGAGCTTTATTACACAACACTCCACATTTCTCTCCATCTACCTAATTTCTAATTTTTATTTTTTTACAGCAGTTCCTGTGCCATTTTGTTTGAGAGGATTCTCAAACGTGATGTTTTGGAAGGCTGGGGCTGAACTCACTCCCCACATCGTCCATCAACCCTCCTGGAACAGAACGCCACAGGGGGCAGTACGGTAGTTACTCAGTAGTTTCTTGCGTCACCTGGGTGATGGACAAAGTGGCTGTTGTGAGTGCAGTGTTGACTTCCTTCTTGTGTCTACGCTGCTGCCATAGCTTCTAACTGAATGAAGACACCATCAGGGAGCAGAGATGAAAGCAATGTGTGATAACAGTGCTGCCCCACAACTTGTAGCACTGCCCCAAAAGAATCGTCTTCAGGGACAGTGCTGGTGTCACTCACTGCTTCTATCTCTACCCCCTGACAATGTCTTTATCACAGATCTATGATCGTGGCAGACACAAAAGCAGAGAGCCAACGCTGCACTGACAACTCCCACAGAGTCCATTAACCATGATCCAGGATGTCTTCAGATGAGACGTTGATGCAAGAAACTAGTGAGTAACTGCACCACTGTCCCTGGTGACATCCCGTTCCAGGAGGGAGATGGACACTGTGGGAAGTGTGTGCAACCCCAGCCTTTGATGACATCACGTTTGAGACTCTTCTCAAATGAAACATCACAGGATGTGCAGTGAAAAACACATTTAGAGATTAGGTAGATAGGGTATTGTGTAAGAAAGCTCATTACAAAAGTGGCAAGGGTATAACTGTCACCCTGTGACGGTCTTCAGTAAGGAAGAGGGGCCTCAAACTGTCCTTGTAGCTGGGACCCTAACTATCCCTGTCTGGGGGGTACTCTTAAAGGTAGAGAGGCCTGAGTCTCTGACCTTACTATTCTCCTGTAAAAACCCTAATCTGACCCCTCGCCCACCCCAAGTGGCATGGGACAGAAATTAAAGGTAAACCAGAGAGAAAGACAAAACAGAAAACCTCTATCATACAAAAGCACTAACCAATAATAGGAAAGAGGATAGTGATAGGGAGGAATAAACTAGATGGGAAAAGGGAACAGGAGATAAACACACACATACAACAGCAACCTTCAGAACACCACGACTCCAACTCCAAATTTCAACTTAGCTTTAGCACACAGCACAGGAAAAGAAATATTCAATAGCAGCAATGAACGCCTATACAGCACAGATTCTCCTAAGAGCAAGGAAGCAGAGCTTCCACCAGCAGATCAAAGAGGGTCTGGCCAGGTTTTATTTGGAAGAGTTAACAACCAGATCAGAAGCAGCTGAAATGAAGCTGCATGCTTCTGACCAGCATATAAATTGTTGTTAACCTCTTCAGCACCAAAGGAAACAAAATTCATTTACCGTATATACTCGAATATAAGCCGAGATTTTCAGCCCGTTTTTTTGGGCTGAAAGTCCCCCTCTCGGCTTATATTCGAGTCATATACACCGGGGGGTCAGAGGGGGAGGGGGGGCGGGGGTGTCAGGTCATACTTACCCGTCCTGACGCTGTCTCTTGAGCCCCCAGCTTCTCCCCGTGCTCTCTTCCTGCCTTCAGCGGTCACGTGGTGCCGCTCATTAAAACTCATGAATATGCGCATATTAATGAGCGGCACCACGTGACCGCTGAAGGCAGGAAGAGAGAGTGCGGAGAAGCTGGGGGCTCAAGACACAGCGTCAGGACGGGTAAGTATAGCGATACTCACCTGTCCTGCGTCCATGGCTGCTTGCTGCTGTCTGTCATCGGTCAATGACTTCAGACAGCAGAGGGCGCGGTGACGTGGTTAGTGCGCGCCGCGCCCCCTGCAGTGTGAACGTCACTGACCGATGACGTGGCAGATAGCGGGGAGCAGCCATGGACGCAGGACAGGTGAGAATCTGACACCCAGCGACGGAGAGGTGAGTATGTCATTTTTTTATTTTTACATGCAGCAGCAGCGGCAGCACATGGGGGAATAATCTTGAGGAGCTTCTAATGGGGGCAGCACATGGGGGAACAATATGGAGCTTCTAATGGGGGCAGTATATGGGGGAACAATATGGAGCTTCTAATGGGGGCAGCATATGGGGGAACAATATGGAGCTTCTTATGGGGGCAGCATATGGGGGAACAATATGGAGCTTCTAATGGGGGCAGCATATGGGGGAACAATATGGAGCTTCTAATGGGGGCAGTATATGGGGGAACAATATGGAGCTTCTAATGGGGGCAGTATATGGGGGAACAATATGGAGCTTCTAATGGGGGCAGCATATGGGGGAACAATATGGAGCTTCTTATGGGGGCAGCATATGGGGGAACAATATGGAGCTTCTAATGGGGGCAGCATATGGGGGAACAATATGGAGCTTCTTATGGGGGCAGTATATGGGGGAACAATATGGAGCTTCTAATGGGGGCAGCATATGGGGGAACAATATGGAGCTTCTTATGGGGGCAGTATA
The DNA here is from genome assembly GCF_039654945.1 of Dendrobates tinctorius. Lineage (NCBI taxonomy): Eukaryota > Metazoa > Chordata > Amphibia > Anura > Dendrobatidae > Dendrobates > Dendrobates tinctorius. The sequence continues at coordinate 47,383,224 of NW_027361797.1, forward strand.
TGGGGGAACAATATGGAGCTTCTAATGGGGGTAGTATATGGGGGAATAATCTATGGAGCTTCTTATGGGGGCAGTATATGGGGGAATAATCTATGGAGCTTCTTATGGGGGCAGCATATGGGGAATAATCTATGGAGCATTTACCACCCTAGGCTTATACTCGAGTCAATAAGTTTTCCCAGTTTTTTGTGGCAAAATTAGGGGGGTCGGCTTATACTCGGGTCGGCTTATACTCGAGTATATATGGTAATATGGGATCCAAATACACAGGCTACATGGAAGATCTGCGATTAACAATATGCAGAGATCTTCTACCCACATATCTCCCAGGTTGGCGTGACACACTCGTGACAATAACAATAGATAGAAAATACATTTTATATTCTTGACCACCTCTTTAAGTTACAGTATTGCCAAAGACCTTCTAGAAATGTGAATTTACTTCATTTGCCAAATTTTGTCTGGAAATTTACATTTTTGCCACGAATTGGCCGTCAAAGATTTCAATTGCAAGGTCTACTAGGACTGTATCCAACCCCTGGAAAGTAAAGACAGCCTTAGTAATGTTAAAGTAACCTTAACATATATAGCTATGGGAAAACAGTTATGAACCAGTCTTCATTTCTGTGCTGTCATGCACTACCTGTACAGTTTCTCTTTGTGTTATGGCTTTCAACTCTATCTCTATTGCTGAGCTGTAAGCTGTGACATCTTTTCACTACACAGATTCATTCCAAAATGGCTGATTCATTCCCTGCCTCAACTTTTATACAGACTACGATAGTCCTTCATGACTGGCTTCTCTATACAATCTGATGTGACAGTTGCAAAGCACTATGGCGAAGCCCGCCCAGCTGTGATCAAAGTCCTTAAATGGCTGATGCAATTTTTTGCAATGTATAAAATGGCAATGGTAAAGCAAATTTTGCTGGGTTCATCAAATTTTTGAAAATTTAACATAAATTTGATTGGCTCATCTCTATCGTCTTGTAAATGCTAGCCTACTGAGCCATTTTATTTGGTCCATCAAGGTTTGGCCATACACATTAGATAAATGTAGACCAGACAATTCTTCAGCAGATCTTTTGGCTGACAGCCATCTCATCTGCCTCTCCCATATGCAAAAGCGCTTGTTCGGCTGAGCGTTCTTGAGTTCTCTATGAGAACATGTTGGTCAATGGCTTATCTCTAAGAGAACAATGCAATCGGGAGTCCGAAATCATGTCTGATCGACATCTCTCCCAACCATCAGTCAGCAGGCACCCTGATAAACATTAGACTATCGTCCGAACCCATCAACCCAGGTTTCTACAACATAAGTTTAGTGGTTTTGGGGGTCTCAACTCACTTGAAAGGGTTGTCTGGCTTAGGCCTCTTTCACACATCAGTTTTTGGCAATCAGTCAGAATCCGTTTTTATGACGGATCCGTTGCAGCAGCCTTGCTGCAGGAAGTAAAGGGACAGAATTCTGGAGAGAGAGAGAGAGAGAGATGACGGATGGTGCTGGATCCTTCGTTGCCCGACTTTGTGACGTACACAAAAAACGTTACTATGTCCGTTGTATCTAGCCGACGGGCACAGAGTTTAAGACGGATCCGTCGAAAGACGGATGAAACGTGTGGCCATCCGTCGCAATCCATCACTAATATAAGTCTATGAGAAAAAACGGATCCAGCAGCATCATTTGCTGGATCCGTTTTTTCACAAAACAATGGATTGTGACTGATGGCAAAAAACTGAAAATTAATTTGCAAATTTTATCTAACTACGGTATGTGGACAAGGTCTACAACTTCCTCACTTCTCTAGGGAGGGCCAGAAGGTTTTTTTTTGAGAAACTGCCACTATAAGTATAGACAAATAATCCTTCTTTAGACCGCTCAGAAAGGAGGTCAACTACTGCTCTCTTACAACAACACCGTGAAATCGCTATGAATTGCCAATTATCAGAACTTATATTAGTCTTTCTTTATTATCCTCTGGGAACTTTATGAAATTAAAGTGGTAGGTTCGACAGCGCGTGGTAACTGGGATACATGATGGGGTAAATGTATGTAGTCATTTATAGGCCATTATGACTGACTGTAAAAAAGTTTATTGGTGAGAAGTTCATTTTACAAGAGGGAGTGCTTCAATTTTCTTACCTCCTGGCCATTAAATATGGTAATATATTCTTTACTGCTTTCCTCTGAGTCCAAATGAAAGACCTAACAGAATAATGTCATGATCTCAATCATCTCCAATTTTTCGCCTTGGGCCTTCCAGCCCGAAGCCGATACCAGTCTGCTGTATTGTCAGAACTATACTGTACTAGCTATTGGTGGATAACACCATTACATTTATTTTCTAACTCCAGATAATATTTCATTGACAGAAAGCATCTATCTTGAAAACGGTGTGGATTTGATATACAAAGACAATTGTTAAAGTTTTGTTATACAGTGAATTAACTCTATTTTCAGAAAATAAAGAACCCCTTTAAAGGAGTAGTCCAGATTTCATTGCTCAGTTAAAATTTCAAGTAATTGAACAAGTTCACCAACCCCGTCAGGGTGGTGATCAACTTCGACTATTGGAACATAGAGAGGCCCTTTTGGATGCACGAATTACAAACTATAAGACCACAAGGCCTCAACCGAGATTATGACCTCCAATCTTTCATCCCATTAAACCCATAAATCTCTTATCTCTATGTTTTTCATCGTATTTTAGGAGTCTTCCACCTTCTTTTGAATTAGTGTAATATCTTTATGTATCCATCCCAGGTGCTTGACCTTTGATACTCATATTTTTACATATATTATGTACAAACTCTCCTTTTGTCCGTTTTATTACAGAACCGAACCTAGATTATGTGGAGATGTAGTCGCCACCACCTCCACTTACTTAGTTTCTCACCATAGGTCATTGTCCGCTATCACTGGAGCACTTACAAGGCTGCCCTCTCCATTACATGCCGGCCTCTTTATCCGCATCCCATCTACCTTACCCGCATGCCATCCTCCTCTCTCTGCAGTGCATGCCCCGGATCTCCTCCGACTCTCGTTCCTCAGTCACGCCCCTCCTATGATGCACGTTCCCAACCTCTGGGCCAAATGTCTCTCGATTTCACTGAACATTATAGATAAATGATTTTTTTTCCAGTGTACTGATGAAGGTCTGTGGTTCAGACCGAAACGTTTATTCTGGATTATTTATCAATAAATCCCATTGTTCCACCGTGTTTGAGTGCCAAGCCTACTTTCTACTGAAATACGGGCCAGGATCCTACTTGTTCACCTACTCTAGAAGTGCCGTGATTTGTCCTATATGAGGTTGGACTGACAACTGTGGGGTAAAAAAAAACAAATATATTTTAATTTTTTGCAAAATATAAATCATTAATTTCCAGATTAACTATTATTCTACTAATATTCCCCTTCGTCCATGAATAACAGTGTATATCATCTTTTATGGTGTAATGTGAAGTCAATTGTAATTTCTCAGCGTAGACGATAGATTTCTTTTTGACTGTTGGCAGATGAAAGCTAGTTTTCTTTCAGCTATGGCTCCTCTATTTATGGTCTCCGCACATACATAATTGAATGCCCATCACTTTTACTTTACTTTACGCTGTGCTATTTTCCATGTGTTCGTATTTTAGAGAGGAGAAAGTGCGGGCACATTGAAGGCAGTGCGGCAGGGTTCCTGAATGGTAGAAACTTAAAAGACCTAGGTAATAATGTGCCTGTCTCGGCGATTGTCTATTTAATATTTAAAAAGCCTTAGCCGGTAACTTCATTATGTGGACTTTTATCTCGTCTCACACTCTCCATCCTAACAGAGGATGGTAGACAAAGAAGTGGAGATGTTGTCCCAAGATCCTTGTCAGAGAGAAGTGAGTTCATATAAAGGCCAGTTCTGCAAATGTCTGGACAAACACTGAATAGTGAACGCACAAAGTAAACTTATGTTCTATTCACATTTCGATTTTGGCTAAGTCGAAGGTATACATTGGCAGTGTTCTTTGACCTTTACTTCCAAAGTGTCCAAAGACCTTGGTAAACACCTACACTGGGATGAAATGCACCAATGAAGTATCAGTCGGAATAAATTGTTTTTGCTTTTTCTTACAACTGGTTTGGACAATGCCTAACTTTTGGCACTAATGCAAAAAAGTATCCTTTTTGCATACATTGGGCATGAACACTAGAGATCTTTCACACTGAGGTGGAACTTCTGGCTTTCATGGAGCCCTGGAGCATTTTGCACAAGCAAGAAAGTTCACAGCAAGTAGGCGCAGTACGCTTTCAGACCTACCTTACTGTTCACCTCTCTGCTACTCACTACCACTTCTGATCCCCGCGCAGCTTACACTGGAATCCAAGGATCTTTCACGTTGAGGTGCGACGTCTGACTTTCATGCAGCCCTGGAGCATTTTGCAGAAGCACGAAAGGTTACAGCAAGCAGGTGAAGTACCGTCCCAGAACTACCTTACTGTTCACCTCTCCGGTCCCTCTGCCGGACCTCCCCCACCATTTGCACTTGAATTCTCTGACGTTTCACACTCAGGGTAGGGTTCCTGAAAAGGAAATCCACAAGTATATTAGCCACAATTAGAAATGGAAGATCTGATTTGTAGGACTCATTAAAAGTTATCATTAAAAGTATTTATATTGTTTTGTCCACCACAGTCACTGATTTTTGTTTAAATGGTGCTTTAATATTGGTTTGGGGGCCACCTTTCAGTGATACCTCTGGTCCATCTGCCAGGTCAGTAATCTGGTGACTGGTGGACGAGAGGTCTGGGAATCTCTTCTTACCTCCCAGTATTCCTGGCTCTTCTGTCGATTAGCCAGGCTGGTGCGATGCGGCGTGCCACATGACACACAGAAAACGTCGTGTTGGGACAACAAATTAGAAGAGGAGCCCTGAATGCTCCCATCCAGAGTTCATAAATTAGAGACCTTGTACATGGATACGCTACAAAGGTCAGACCCCGGCTCTATATTTTATATTAAATCAGTTAATGAGCATTTGCAAACTTCATAGTGAACATAGGGGTGAGGGGTATCGTTGGCTATGACATCTCATTGTGATTGAGGTGTTACCTGTAATTGTAATCCTGCCTCTGATTATAAGGAAACTGCTGTAAACATTTCATGAAAGGACAAAAAATATGAGCAGAAAAAAAACAGTGTCCAGGGTGAAAATTGCAACAAATTACTAATTTTACTTTTTAATAAAAATGAAAAAAAAATTGGCAATTTTGTTTTAAAAATAAATGTAACACAAAAAACTCTGACTTAAACAATATGTCACTTTCCTTCATATGACATAAAATTACATCATATGTAGTATCTCTGCCTTTGATACGGGCTCACATGATTTAATCAGCCATCAAGTACCTCTAAGGCTATGTGTACACGGTGCGGATTCTGCTGCGGATCAGGCTCTGCGGGTCCGCAGCAGATTTAGCTGCATTGTACAGTACCATTGTTTTCAATGGTAAACTGAAAAACGCTGTTCACATGCTGCGGATTTTTCCTCGCGGATTTGCTGCCGGTTCAAATTCGCAGCATGTCAATTCTTTGTGCGGAATCCGCAGCGGTTTCACACCTTCTCCATTGTAGAGGTGTGAAACCGCAGGGTTAAACTGCAGGCTAATCCGCAGGTAAACTGCAGGTCTTTTGACCTGAGATTTTACCTGCGGATTTTTCCAAATCCGCAGGACCTAAATCTACGTGTGCACATAGCCTAACAGCCACGGGTAGAGTTGAGCTCCTCCCATAACAGTTAATCTGTTAAATCCCGCGGTCAATCTTTGACAGCAGCATTTAACACTTGCCATCAGGGGAACGCGTTATTCCACGCTCCCATCAACGTGCCCATGATGTAATCACACCTATGAATTGTCATGACAGCCAGGGATCTGCTGATGATCACCGTGCCTGTCGTTATGATCCTCCCGTGAAAGCCATCCTGTGGCTGACATTCATAGGAGATCATGATTTTCTTTATACATAGCAGTGCTGATACACTGCTATGTATAGCACAAGCGATCAGACGATTGCAGCTTCAAGTCCCCTATAGGTACTATGAAATACAGTAAAAAGTAAAAAAAAGTTTCTAAAAATATGAAAACATTGTAATAAAATGCAATAACAAGCAATCAAAACATCGTATCTACCCCCAAAATAGTATTAATAAAAACATCAGCTCAGAGTGCAAATAATAAGCCCTCACCCAGCCCCAGATCCCGAAAAATTAAAACATTACAGGTCTCGAAAAATGGCAAAAAAAAAATTATTTTACAAATTTCCCAATTTTTTTTCACCAGTTAAATAAAAAAAACTATACTTGCTTGGTATCTATTTACTTGTAATGACCTGGAGAATCATAATGACAGGTCAGTTTAATATCTACTGAACATAGTAAATAAAAAATGCAAAAACCAATGTGGAATTGCACTTTTTTGCAATTTTAACACACTTGGAATTGTTTTCCTGTTTTCCTATACACTATATGGTAGAATGAATGGTGTCGTTCAAAAGTACAACTCATCCATCAAAAAATGAAACCCTCCTATAGACATATTGGCAGAAAAATAAAAAAGTTATAGTGCTTGAAAGAAGGAGAGTACAAAAAAATAAAAATAAAATAGTGGAAAATCGCAATGTCATAAAGGAGTTAAAGTAAATTTTTCAGTGACCCAGACAGATAAAGAGATGGCCACTGTTCTTCTTTGTCATTATTATCTTCTCAAGTGTCTTCACTATGTGATATACTAATTATTTTCTACATCTCTACATAATCTTGTCTTTTGTTGTTCCTGTGATGAAGGGCAAAGTATACAAGAGTAGGGTGATAAAAAATAATGGGCATTTCCCCCGTGTTATTGATGCCATGAATTACACATTGATCCTAGACTGGAAGCTCATTCAGTTTAAAAGATTCACATCCCCCAAAGGTTAAACAAGTAATGAGCACTGATAACCTGGTAACTAGAAGCAATCATATACAGCTCTGGCAAAAATTAAGAGAGCACTGCAAAATGTTCAGTTTGTCTGATTTTTCTCTTTATAGGTATATTTTTGAATAAAATGTAAATTGCTCTTTCATTCTATAAACTACTGACAACATGTCTCCGAATTTCCAGGCAATAAATTTTGTATTTATTTTTAGAAAATGAGAAATGGTCAAAATAACAAACAAATGCAGTGCTTGCAGACCTCAAATAATGCTAAGAAAACAAGTTCATAATCATTTAGAAACAAGAATGCTAATGTTTTAACTCAGGAAGAGTTCAGAAATCAATATTTTGTGGAATAACCATGATTTTTAATCACAGCTTTCATGCGTCTTGGCATGCTTTCCACCAGTCTTTCACACGGCTTTTGGGTGACCCTATGCCACGCCTGGTACAAAAATGTAAGCACTTGTGACTATCCATAGTAACATAGTAACAGAGTTGGCAAGGCCGAAAAAAGACATTTGTCCATCCCGTTCAGCCTATATTCCGTCAGAATAAATCCCCAGATCTAAGTCCTTCTAAAGAACCTAATAACTGTAAGATACAATATTGTTACGCTCCAGGAAGACATCCAGGCCTCTCTTGAACTCCTTTGACTGAGTTTGCCATCACCACCTCCTCAGGCAGGGAAATCCAGATTCTCACTGCCCTAACAGTATAGAATACTCTTCTACGTTGGTGAAAAAACCTTCCCTCCTCCAGACGCAGAGAATGCCTCCTTGTGACCATCACCTTCCTTGGTATACACAGATCCTCTGAGAGATATTTGTATTGTCTCTTTATGTACTTATACATGGTTATCTTCCTCTTGATTACATTCCAGAGGTTTTCAATGGGGTTCAGGTCTGGAGATTGAGCTGGCCATGACAGGGATTTGATGTGGTGGTCCTTCATCCACACATTGATTGACCTAGCTGTGTGGCATGGTGCATTGTGCTGCTAGAAAAACCAGTCCTCAGAGTTGGGGAACATTGCCTGAACAGGAGGAATCAACTATATTTCCAGGATAACCTTGTATGCGGCTTGACTCATACGTCCTTCACACAGATTAACCTGCCCAATTCCAGCCTTGCTGAAACATCCCCAGATCATCATCGATCCTCCACCAAATTTCACAGTGGGTGCAAGACACTGTGGCTTGTACGTCTCTCCAGGTCTCCGTCTAACCATTAGACAACCAGGTGTTGGGCAAAGCTGAAAATTAGACTCATCAGAGAAGATTACCTTACTCCAGTCCTCTATGGTCCAATCCTTATGGTCTTTGGCAAACTTCAGCCTGGCTCTCCTTTGCTTCTCATTGATGAAAGGCTTTTTTCTAGCTTTACATGACTTGAGCCTGCCTCTAGGAGCCTGTTACGAGCTGTTCTTGCCATGCACATCACCCCAGCTGCCATTTGCCATTCCTTTTGAAGGTCACTTGATGTTAACCTGTTGTTGCAGAGTGATATTCGAATAAGAAGACGGTCATCACAGTCAGTGGAGAGTCATTTTTGCCCTCTGCTGCCCTGTAGCTTTGCTGTCACCAATGTCTGCTGCTTGACCTTGTTGTAGTGGACTGCCATCTTAGAAATATTAAAAGTAAAAAGTAAAGCCAGAGTTGAGCCCTTCTTTTCCTCACTCAAGACTTTTCTTTTCAACTCCTTTGGCATGGTTAAAAGTTATTTTTTCATTCCTATGACTTTTGGGATATTACTAGCACTTGTTTTGCCATCCAGCTTGTCTTATTGCCAGAGGACTGTGAACACCACGGCAGGGTTTTTACTTTCCTTCGTTAAATAAAATTTGGTTCAGGTGATCACCTAATCATAGACATGTAGAGAAGCTGATTTTTATAAAACTGTGCAATGGTCTCTTAATTTTTGCCAGAGCTGTATATATATATACACACACACAGAAATGTCCAAAATTTATAGGCAAGAGTGGAAAAGGCCCTGCAAAGTAAAGCCTTTGTGGTGTATCATCAGTTTGTACTATAAAAAACATTTAAGTGAATATGTTTACATTTCTAAAGAATATAATTGGAAAAATGTATATCAAATGATTATCAAATTGTTTGATCATTTGTTTTGATTTTTTCCCCATTGTGCAAAAATCACTATTTGTGTCCTAACTTAATCTGAGAGAATCATGATGTAGAATCTGACACCCTGATATCAGCAATGTGTCACTTACTGGGCTGCTTTCTGTAGTTGTGATAATATCATTGTTTCATCAACAGGTAATTATCACTCGACGGACTAGTAAATCTGCTGCCATGTATTCCTCCATATTCATGAGTTCTGTATAACCCCACCTCCACCACTCATTGGCTGGCTACTGCCTATGCACAGTGTACACAGAGACCTGCCAATCAGTGATGTAGGCGGCGTTATACACAGATCAGCATTCAGAGAACGACTAGATCTGCAGCAGAGAAAACTGTGATACTATCAAAATTACAGGAAAAAGCTCAGTAAGTGACCCAGCGCTGGAATCACGGTCTCTGTCCCTACCTCTTGCTGATCTCAGATTGGGTAGCAAAAGGTGAGAATTCTATTTAAAAAAATAGATAAAAAATGTTTTTAGAATATTGAAGTCTATAGAAGACACAAATAAATGTAGTGTCATACTGTCCTCCATTTTTTTTCAGACTTTTTTATGTCTTTATTTTCTGCAGTTTTAAAAAATGTAAAGAAAAAAAAAATATATATATACAGTCTCTCTTTTTCTACATACAGCATATATGTATGTATGTGAAGAACACGAATAGAACTTGTGCGTGAAAAAACGGTGTCTGAATAAGGCCCAACGAAGAAGATATGTCTTGTTATTTAACCGTGCTTTTCCCAAAATTTTGCGATTTAAAAAAAAGTAAGTAAAACTTTCACAAATGAACAAAAAAAAGTCACTATTTATAATAGGTAACTTTTTATGTTGGGAAAAGGTAATAATCACAAATACCAAAAAATGAATAGAGGTAGACCTTTTATAATGTAAATATATCTTTTAGGGAAGTTACTTTTTTGTACTAAGGCTCCAGAAAGAAATGGTTAATTGAACACTATTGCTGCGTCTGCAAATCTCATCCATGATTAGGTTCTGCGTATTTTGAAATGCTTTTCTCCGGCCTTCACTGTGCATTTTGCTAGAAAATCGATGCAGCGAGACGATCACAAAACACTGTGAATAGAGTATCAGCTAAATTAGATAAAACAGGATTAATAGGTTTCAGATTGGAGGGAAAAAGTCATCTGCAAATCCAGATGAAAAACTCACAGACACCTAAGCCGGTCAATGCTTCATATTTATCACTGGGGTTCCAGAACTCCTCAAACAGACAGTAAAAAATAATCTCGCGATCCCCATCAAAGAGCGAAGTGCTCAGAATGATCTAAAGGTACCTCCCTAAATCTCCTGCTGATCGGGAGCGCCGCTCCAAATGTAGCATAACCAGGATGATGATAGGACTGTTCCTCAAACCGCCACTTTGCACATAGTCTTTTATTACGACTCCATTTATCGATGGATTCATCAATATAGATATAGACCCGGGTTCATTGCCATTACTTTGTTGGAAACAACACAATTGATCAGTGAAGAAGGTAAGAAGTCAAAACGCGCACTGAGGACTGAGTCAGAAAAGTACATTTTTTACTTATTGTATTTGGAAGTCTATTAAAAAAAAAAGTTTCTATATAAAGTATATAGTCAGAAAACCAGGTAGGCTAGGGTTAAATGCTAGCACTACAGGTCCTGATTAGGTGCGCCTGAATAGCTGTGACTAGAACCAGACAATGTGTTCACTGGTAAGCTGGGAGAAGTTGAGCAGAGTGGATTGTGTTGAGGATAGAGAAAGACCAATCAGAACCTCTCTGAGAATAGACCACATAGGCCGTGTACACCAAACTGCAAGTATCACTGGTTGCTACAGCCAATAGATGTTTTCTGTGACCGAACTGGGGCTAGCTCATAATTATCTGAAGTAGCCAGGGTCTATATTATTTAGTTGGCGACTGGACAAGGCTATGGATTTTATGTTTATGGTTTTATTTTCGGTAATACGCAACCTGTGAAAATAAGCAACATTCCGTGTGTGATTAAAAAAAAAAACTTGTGGATTTGTGTTCCAGGCGTCTACCCAAGCGAGTGAACTCCTACATTTAGTGTTTGAATGATGGCAGCAAGTCCCAAAGAGCACAGGTGATTATAGGTTAAAGACTGAATGACCTGGGTAAGGGCAGCTACAGTGTCGTATACACAGTCTGAAAGCATGGGGAAGCTTGTTAAGCAATTGGCCGGGGGCAATCTGTGGTATCAGCAGTCCCTGATATATAACATCCTGCCTCTCGCCCCCCGGTATATAACATCCGGCCCCCGCCATGCCTTCTGACTTTACTAACATGTGACAGAATGGCTGGTGGTAAAGTACTCACTGATACCAGCGCGGTCCTGTAATAGGAGCCACCGGGGTAGCAAGTTTGTTTATCATGACATTTCTTCCCCCCTAAATATTCCCCATCACCTTACATCACCAAGCACAAGGTCGAGTGTCATACTGATTGGTGTAAAGTCGCCACCTCTGGACACTGGGGCTACTGGGAACACGATCTGTGGAGTAACAGATCACACTTCTTTATCTTTATCATAAATGCTCTTCTGGATGAAAGGGCAATAATTCTTTTCAAAATCTTATAGAAAACCTTTCCAGAAGAGTGGAAGATGTTATATCTACCAAGAGGTGGACTCCATATTAACAACTATAGGTTTAGAACTGGGTGTAATAAAGGCTTCGATAAGTTTAAAGTGTAGGTGTTAATATCTTTCGCCCAATTATTTGGTTATATAGCACATAAAGTTTACCGTAGAACTCCTACTGCAGCCCAGATTATATCAATCCAATCAGACATTTTCCATGACAAACACCACTCTTTCTCCTGACAAGACAGAGTCTAATAGTGAGCATAGGATGTTAAAGGCCATTTTGGATGCAGAGATCCGTCCGATTAAAGGTACAGTGTGTTGCGAAAGTATTCGGCTACCTGGAGCTTTTCAACCTTTTCCCACATATCATGCTTCAAACATAAAGAAACCAAATGTACATTTTTGGTGAAGAATCAACAAGTGGAACACAATTGTGAAGTTGAACGAAGTTTATTGGTTATTTTAAATTTTTGTGGAATTTCAAAAAATGAAAAGTGGGGCGTGTAATATTATTCGGCCGCTTTACTTTCAGTGCAGCAAACTCACTCCAGAAGTTCATTGTTGGTATCTGAATGGTCCAATGTTGTCCTAAATGACTAATGATGATAAATATAATCCACCTGTGTGTAATCAAGTCTCCATATAAACGCACCTGCTCTGTGATAGTCTCAGGGTTCTGTTTGAAACACAGAGAGCATCATGAAGACCAAGGAACACAACAGGCAGGTCCGTGATACTGTTGTGGAGAAGTTTAAAGCCGGATTTGGATACAAAATGATTTCCAAAACTTTAAACATCCCAAGGAGCACTGGGCAAGTGATCATATTGAAATGGAAGGAGTATCATACCACTGCAAATCTACCAAGACCTGGCCGTCCCTCTAAATTTTCATCGCAAACAAGGAGAAGACTGATCAGAGATGCAGCCAAGAGGCCAATGATCACTGGATGAACTGCAGAGATCTACAGCTGAGGTGGGACAGTCTGTCCATAGGACGACAATCAGTCGTACACTGCACAAATCTGGCCTTTATGGAAGAGTGGCAAGAAGAAAGCCACTCCAAAAAGATATTGTCACGGTCACGCATGGCTGGACACAGCGCCTCCAGCAGGGCAAATTTAAATAATAAAACGTGCAGCTGGATACGCCGCCTCCAACAGGCGAATTTCAGAAATACACGTATGTCTGGAAACCCCGCCTCCAGAAAGACGAATTTAAACAATAAAAGGGAAAACCTGGGTAACAATAACAATGGTGGCCCTGCGATAGGTAACGGGGAAGTGGAGACCTCCTGCACTCCCCTGAGTCAGTGTCTCTACACTCCTAACGTTCCCTAGGCCGGTTCCTCACCGGGCGCCACTCAGGATACCTTTAAACCCTAGCTCGCCCTGCACCTAAACCCTCACTAGTGAAGTGGACGGTGCAGAAACTATTCCCACCACTGCACTAAAACACACATAAGGAAAAGAGACAAAACAGGGAAACACCACTTAGCTTTGCTCTGTTGCTTACGCTCCCAGCAACAGAGCCCACCACCTGTGTGCATCTTTTCCTCTGACTGGATCCAACACCATAGTGCAGCCTTGGAGAAAACAGAGTCCACCACCTGCGTGCAGCTGTTCAGAAACAGAGTCCAGCATATGAGTCCAGCTTTCCAGCAAAAGAGTCCAGCATCTTGAGTCCAGCTTTCCAGCAACCGAGTCCAGCTTCATGAGTGCAGCTCTACACCATAGCTGCCACTCCACCAAGCCATGCAAGAACTCCTTGCTGATACCATAGCTGCAACTCCACCAAACTATGCCAGCCCTCGTTGCAGACAGCATAGCTGCCACTCCAGGACTCTCACTGAGCTGCCCAGGACTCTCCTTCAGCTCCATCCTTCACCCAGGCTTGCTTGTAACTGAGGACAGTGATTACCACACCTGACACTCTTTTATAGAGCAATCACACCTGTTTTATAATTTCGTGCACAAAACTAAAGTAATTAAAGTGCAATGACCCTAATGGCCACCGGGGGAAAACTAAGAAAAAGACACAACTTTGTAATAACCCATAATGGCCACCGGGGGGCAAAACCAACCCTGAGTAAACAGCTCACAGAAAAAAAAAAAAGGTTACTAGTGCATTTTCTCTGTCATATCCAGCCTGGATCATGACAGATATCCATAAAAAGTGTTGTTTAATGTTTGCAACAAGCCACCTGGGAGACACACCAAAAATGTGGAAGAAGGTGCTCTGGTCAGATGAAACCAAAATCGAACTTTTTGGCAACAATGCCAAAGGATATGATTGGAGTAAAGACAACAGTTTATCACCTTGAACATAACATCCCCACTGTCAAACATGGTGGTGGCAGCATCATGGTTTGGGCCTGCTTTTCTTCAGCAGGGACAGGGAAGATGGTTAAAATTGATGGGAAGATGGACGGAGCCAAATACAGGACCATTCCTGAAGAAAACCTGTTGGAGTCTGCAAAAGACCTGAGACTGGGACAGAGATTAGTCTTCCAACATGACAATGATCCCAAACATAAAGCAAAATCTACAATGGAATGGTTCACAAATAAATGTATCCAGGTGTTAGAATGGCCAAGTCAAAGTACAGACCTGAATCCAATCGACAATCTGTGGAAAGAGATGAAAACTGCTGTTCACAAACGATCTCCATCAAACCTCACTGAGCTCGAGCTGTTTGCCAAGGAAGAATGGGCAAGAATTTCAGTCTCTCGATGTACAAAACTGATAGAGACATATCCCAAGCGACTTGCAGCTATAATCGCAGCAAAAGGTGGCACAACAAAGTATTAAGTTAAAGGGGCCAAATAATTTTGCACGCCCCACTTTTCCGTTTTTGAATTTCCACAAAAATTTTAAATAACCAATAAAGTGTCCCACTTGTTGTTGATTCTTCACAAAAAATTTACATTTGGTATCTTTATGTTTGAAGCATGATATGTGGGAAAAGGTTGAAAAGTTCCAGGCAGCCGAATACTTTTGCAAGGCACTGCACTTCCTTCCACTAGGTCCGCTGCGCGCTGCCCTCTGTTGTGCTCCACTTTGAGTTTTGCAAGTTGATCTATTTACAGTCCATTTAGAAACACTGCTGTTTCTTGGGATTAGGACTCTAGACCTATATGTTTAGTGTGCTCCACCATCTGTGATTGCATTTTTGCTTGCATTTATTCCTGTTGGGTTCCACTTTATCCATCTTGCTGCTCCAGAGATTCCTTTGTGTGAACGCCAAGTCCTTCAATACCAAAGTGTCTTCCTGCATCAATGTCAATTGGCGGCAACCCAAACCTAAATCCTAGAGTATTCACCCCACCAAGTGAACCTAACAGTATGTAATATTATACAGTAACAGGCAACTCCAGGGTTTATGCAAAGGAAAACCGAAAAGATGCCACAAAAATACTATAAGCAAGGAGCCAATATACAGGGTGTAACTAAAGGAGTTGGCACAGGGTGACCTCGACTGCAGGGTGCTCACCGGCGTTTGTAGTTAATTGCTGGCAAGTTTGCTTTCTGAAGCTAAGCTACTTTTAATGAAGAAAATAGTTGTTGGTTTAACTTCTTTATAAATAATTACGTGAACATAAATTAGGACATCCCCAGGGGACTGAACAGTGAAGTTGAACGTTTTGGCTTTTATTGACTAATACCAGCTGACCTTCAGGGAAGGTATTTAAGGATTTCTTACCAGGAGGAGGACCATTCCTGAGGATGGAAACCGGAGTTTCTGAAATGCGTTGGAAAGTGGTCCTCTCTGCGACTCGTACCCAGTGTCAGTCACGTGCACACCACATGAACTAGAGTTGAGCGAAACTGGTCGGTCAAATGCAAAAATCGTCAACTTTAGCTAAAGTCGGGTTTCGCCGATCGAAACCCTACCATAGCGTGAGGTCGGCCATGAGGTCGCCGAGCTGAGCGCCAAAGTCGCGTTTCAAATAATACTTCCAGCGCCTTTTCTCAGCCAATGATGGAGGACACACATTGTGGGCAATGCGATGACATGGGCAGTGGCCACCACCATCTTAGAGAAGGGCATTGAAGTGATTGGATGGCTTTGTGTGGCGTCACAGTGGCTATAAAAGGCCGTGACAGCCGACCGCCATCTTACTTCTGCCGATCTTAGAATAGGGAGAGGTGCTGCTGCTAATTCTGAATAAAGGAGAGCGTTAGGCAGGGATGAAGAAAAAAAAATTGCTTCTGCTGATAGCGCTTTTCACTGTACAGTTAGTGTGCAGTGAAAGGGGAGGATTTTTGCTGTGTGCAGCAGCGCTTGTGGTGATTAGGCTGCCTTTTAAGGCTACCTGCTAGCTGCATTGCTGTGTGCACACTGCTGTTCAAACTGCTTTTTTCAAAGCACTCCAACTTTTATTATTTCTTCTGGTGAGTTACTGAGCGTTCATTTTTTCACACACCGTATAGCGGTGTACGCTCCTCACACACTACCGTGTACTGGCTGGTATCATGGACAAATACAAGCTATCTGTGTGTGACTCTGGAAAAACAAGCCGATGAGATTTTCCATTTTTCCAGACCTACACCTTATAGAGCTGTCCGCTTTTCAAACAGTTTCGTATATCTGCTGTTTGATGACGGTCAAAACTATACAGAGACAGCGTGTGTCACTCCGTATAAAAATAAACGAAGATTGACAATTTTGCATACAGACACCGCATAGTGGTGTACGCTCCTCACACACTACCGTGTACCTGCTGGTATCACGGACAAATAGAAACTATCTGTGTGTGACTCTGGAAAAACAAGCCGAGGAGATTTTCCATTTTTCCAGACCTACACCTTATAGAGCTGTCCGCTTTTCAAACAGTTTCATATATCTGCTGTTTGATAACGCTGAAAACTATACAGAGACAGGGCGTGTCACTCCATATAAAAATAGATGGAGATTGACAATTTTCCATGTAGACACCGTATAGAGCTGTCCGATTCTCAAACAGTATTGTATATCTGCCGTTTGCATTACAGTCACATCTATACAGAGTCAGCATCTGTGTGTGATACTCCGTAAATACATATACAGAGATTGTTAGTTACACAAAAAACATATACAGCTGTACACTTCTGATACAGTCCTGTATATCTGCTTGTTGGATTACGGTCAAATACATACTGGGAGAGCGTCAGTGACTAACAAAATATATATGTAGATTTAATTTTTTTAATACACCTTACACAGCTGGACGCTCCTCATACAGTATCATCTCTCTGCTGGTATTTTTGGTACATTTTCCCAAACATGAGGAAGTATGGTGGAAGAGACCGCGGACGTGGGCAGGGGGGTGCAGCTGGTACTGATGGTGGTGGTGCTTCGGCTGGTTCTGGCAAAAGCACAATAGCAGTTACGGCAGGAGGTGTGGAGCTTGCATCATCGTCTGGCCCATGAAGGCCAGTAAGGTTCCCTTTCCTTGAAGTAGGAAAGCCGCTTTTAAAGCCGGAACATCAGGAACAGATTTTGAAGTACATTGCCAAAACAGCCACCAGATCTATTGCCTCCTATTTTGAACGATCGAAAGCTGCAAGCACGGAGTCGTCAGTGCAGGGTTCTGGTCAGGAAAAACACCTTTCCTTGTGTCCTTCACCCCCACCAAAAGTTAAGGATGCGGCAGCCCACACTTCAGATTACACTATGGAGCTCTTTTCACATACCATGCCTGGGTTATCCAGTCAAATCCTGAATTCCCCAGTCCAAGATGAATCTGACATGGAGTGCACTGATGCACAGCCACTGCTAGTTGATTCTGCTGGTACATTGACCCAGAGCACTACATTGCCCTCGCAGTCTTCTGAGCCAGAATCTGACCCTGATGAAACTCAGGTGCCCCTTCCCGCATACTAGACCACCTTACACGGTGACACAGAGGAAGGTAAAGAGGAAGGTGCAGATGACTTTGAAGAGGAGTTGACGGATGACCCAGTTCTTGACCCGGATTGGCATCCATTGGGGGAGGAGGGTGGCGCTGGCAATAGTTCAGATAAGGAGAAGGATCCACAGCAGGCATTGACATCGCAACAGCGGTTATCTGCCAGGCCCGTAGCTGTCCAAAAACGTGGAACAAAAACTAAAAGAGTTGCAGGATAGCTTGGCCAGATGGTCAACTTAGCACAGCGTGCAAGGCCAGAAAATGTATACCATAGTAGGAAGAGTGCAGTGTGGCACTTCTTTGTCCAATATCCTACTGACGATGCAAAGGTTACCTGTATGAAGTGTGGAAGGACCTTTAGCCGAGGTAAACAACTCAGAAATTTGAATACCATTTGCATGCTTAGACATTTAATCAACATGCACTTGCAAGTGTGGACGGACTACAAAACCTCAGGTAGCACGTGTGCACCTGCTCAGACTAAAGGTAGCCTGCAAAGCTCCATCGCTTCCCCCACTGTAAGACCACCGCCACCATTAAGCACACCACCAGCACTAAATGTTGAGGTGTCGTCGAAAGGCCAAAGCACTCAGGGAATCACAATGGTTTTGCAACACAACACTGAAACTAGGCCATCACCACCAATACCATCACCAACCCCTTCTCACTCCATCCGGTTCACCGCTACTTCCCCCATATGCAGCTCTCCAGTCCAGCTCACCCTTCCAGACACTCTGAGTAGGACAAAAAAGTACTCATCCTCTCATCCGCGTACACTGTGTTTGAACGCCTACATTGCCAAACTAATCTCATTAGAGATGATGCCCTACCGTTTTGGTTGAAAGCGAAGCTTTCCGCGAGCTCATGGCCTACGCAGTCCCACGCTATGACCTACCCAGTCGGCACTTCTTTTCTCGAAAAGCCATCCCAGCCCTCCACCTGCATGTGAAAGACCGCATTGTCCATTCACTCAAGCAATCAGTGAGTGGAAAGGTGCACCTCACAACAGATGCATGCTCCAGTAGGCATGGCCAGGGCCGTTACATTTCCATCACTGCGCACTGGGTTAATGTGGTGGATTCAGGCTCCACAGGGGAAAGCGGTGGTGGAACAGTGCTGCCTAGCCCACGGTATAGGAAACAGTTGGCTGTAGGCTTTCGACCCTCCTCCTCCTCTATAAGCAAAAGCTCGTCCACAGAGCGCAGTCGCACGAGCACTGCATCCGCAGCTGCCAGTGTTGCACACGAGGTGTCCCACTATCGAACAGCTAGTGGTAAGCGTCAGCAGGCTGTGTTAAAGATGATGTCTTTGGGCGACAACAGACACACCGCGGAGGTACTGGCCGACTACTTGAGCCAGGCAAGGTAGTCAGTGATAACGGCCGTAATTTTGTGGCAGCCATAGCCCATGCAAAACTCACACACATACCTTGCCTGGCTCACACTTTGAACCTGGTGGTGCAGTGCTTCCTTAATAATTATCCAGAGTTAACATCCCTGCTCCATAAGGTGCGAAGACTGTGCTCGCACAGCCGTCCCTCAAACGTCCACTCCACTCGTATGCAGAAGCTGCAGCGATTGCTCCACCTCCCCAAGCACCACCTAATCATAGACGTTGCAACAAGGTGGAACTCCACCCTGCACATGGTTGAGATGCTGTGCGAACAGAGGCAGGCTGTAATGCATTTGTGGGAGGATACATGGGCAGGCAGTTTGAGGGAAGACATGGAATTGTCGGGTGTGCTGTGGTCAAAGCTGAAAGACCTCTGTAAAGTCCTTCAGTGTTTTGAGGAATGCACACGGCTGGTAAGCGCAAACGACGCCATCATAAGCATGAGCATCCCATTTATGCGTCTGCTCGTGCAAAGTTTGATGCACATTAAGGATCTGGCGTCTGCAGCGGAGGAGGAACAGGAGGAGGAGGGAAGCCTTGCTCACAGTCAGCCATTGTCTGGTCCTGGACGAGGTGGAGGAAGAAGAGGAAGAGGAGGAGGAGGGGGATGATTATTTTGGGCAGGAGGATGCTTCTCAGGGGGCAAGAGAAAATGTTGGCTTTCCAAGGTCAGGTACAGTGTTTGTGCGTGACTGGAGGGATGTGGATTTGCCAGAAAGTGCTCCTCCACCCAGCAGTGGCAGTGCATTATTGACACCTGGAACATTGGCCCACATGTGCGATTATGCCTTGCAGATGCTAAAAAGGGACCCCCGCATTGCCAAAATGATGAAGGATGGCGACTACTGTCTGGCCAGCATCCTTGATGCATGCTACAAAGGCAAATTACACAATATCATGCCACAGGAGAACCTTGAGATAATATTGGCTAGCAAACAAGCAACTCTGGTAAACCGTTTGTTTGAGGCTTTCCCAGCACACAGCAGCAGTGCTGGTTCTCCCATGAGCCGTATTGGGCACAATGGAAGAGCTGTCCATGCTGCACACAGCCGAAGTGGCGTTGGAGACAGGGGTTTAATGACCATGTTGTGGAATGATTTCTCAAGTACCGCTCACACGACTGCTAATACTGCATCGATTACAAGTGACAGGAGACAGCAGTTGTCAAGTATGGTTACAAACTACTTCTCCTCCCATAACGATGTTCTCCCTCACAGGTCATTCCCCTTTGACTATTGGACCTCTAAACTGGACATCTGGTCTGAATTGGCACACTATGCCTTACAGGAGCTCGCTTGCCCTGCTGCTAGTGTGTTATCTGAAAGAGTCTTCAGTGCTGCTGGATCAATCCTGACAGAAAAAAGGACCCATCTGTTGACCCAAAATGTTGATGATCTATCCTTCATTAAAATGAACCATGCATGGGTTTCAAAGGATTTTGTCCCACCTTCCCCTGATGAGACATAGGTTGCCAGAAAACGGCCTCGCTTTTGTCCTCCTCTTCTTTGGACTTGCCCAATTCCGCCATTTGCAGCAGCTGAATGTCCAGCCTACACATCAACATATGCCACTTTTTAAACCTCCCTAACTGGGCTGCCCCCCCAAGGGCTGGGGTCAACACCTGGCGCACAAGGGCAAGTGCCGTGGCTCTGAACAGGTGGATGGGCCCACTGATGGTCGACGGCACTGGCACAGGGCCCCTCAGTACAATACAGTGTCTCTGACGGTGGGGGGGCCCACTCGCCGTCAGACACATCAGCGTACTATGAAGGGCCCTGTGCCAGTACTGTCGCCCATGAGTGTTCCCCCCCTGCTTGGTCATTGCCACAGCACTTGCAAGTTGCAATACTTACCTCTCCCTGCTCCGCCGCTGTGTAGTCTGGCCAGTTAAATCCTTCACAGGGACGGCCACTAGAAATTTGGTGTATTTATCGATGATGGTAAAGATGTAGCTATGGCCTGTCCTGCTGGCCTCTACCTTCAGATGATCAATGGCTACCATTTGTAATGTACGTCAACTTACAAGCGGATGCAGTGGTGCTTTATGATCACCTTTCACGGTTGTGATAGTCACAGACATGTGACATTCCTGCCACCATTTTTCAATGTCTCCTCTCATGCCAATCCAATAGAATCACCTACGGCTAGGGATGGGCGAATCTACTCGTTAGGACTCGTTACTCTGCGAGTAGTAGGGGACTCGCAGGAGTCGGTACTCTGCGAGTTTCCAAGCGATTACTCGCACAGTAACGAGTCCAATGCAAATAAGGCTAAGTGCACACGTACCGGAACTCTCGCGGAAATTACCGCGAGAATTCCGGAATTCCATTCCGCGGGAAAATCGCATTTTAAATTCCCGCGATTTTCCCGAGGAAAACTAGCGATTTGCAAGCGTATTTAGCTTGCAAAATGCTAGCGTTTTCCAAGCGATCTGTAGCATTGCCTGGAGAACTGATTGACAGGTTGGTCACACTCGTCAAACATAGTGTTTGACAAGTGTGACCAACTTTTTACTACTGAGGCCGCCTATGCGGCATCAGTAGTAAAAGATAGAATGTAAAAAAAAATAAAAAATGGTGTTATTCTTACCCTCCGACGTCCCGCGCAGCCTTCCCGCCTCTCCACGCATCCGTTCCCAGTAGTCCTTTGCGAAAATGCCCGCGATGACGTCCGTTCTCGCAGGATCGCGATGTCTCGCGGTAATTCGCGATGATGTCGCGCGAATGACCGCGAGACTTCGCGATCCCGCGAGAACGGACGCCATCGCGGGCATTTTCGCAAAGGACTACTGGGAACGGATGCGTGGAGAGGCGGGAAGGCTGCGCGGGACGTCGGAGGGTGAGAATAACAATATTTTTTATTTTTAAATTCTATTTTTTACAGGGATATGGTATCCAAAGCCCAGAGGACAGTCTCCTCTCCTCCGGACCGTGGGTACCATCCGCAATTGTTCTGCTTACTTTCCGCATGGTGTGCACAGCCACATGTGGGAAGTAAGCGGAACAAAAAAATGGCAGCACAGGAATCGCTGCAATACTCGCATCCCCATTCATTAACATTGGACTCGCTAGACTCGCAACGAGTAGCGAGTTTCCGAGTCGGACTCGTTAGATTCTAGCGATTCCGAGTATTTCAGGATTCGCCCATCCCTACCTACGGCCTGTGGCTTCTGTCTTTTGCACTCCAAAATGGCCAGACACATCATGATAGGCAGTGAGGACCATGTCTACATCTCTCCCTGTGATCACAATTTGATGGAGACGAGTAACGGTGATGTGATCCACGCTACTGCGATAAAGCAATCATTTCTTCACAAAGAACTGTTTTCGCTGTCTCCACAGACACAGTAATTGAGGGTCTGCATCACCTCTGCAACATCTACCGGGAGGTTTTCTCACGATGAGTATTTCACAAATTTTGGTTAACACTCAACTTTCCGTCTGTACTTGTATCCATGTAGCTTCCAGTAGCGGACAGTCTGGACTGGCTTACTGAGATTGAAATATATACGAAGATTTAAAAGTACCACAACACTGTATACTGTTGTACGCTTCGAATACCTTTCCCTTTTTCTACTTTTTAAATTCTGGTGTAATACATAGTGAGCCTGTGAGTGTCTGTGTCTGACTCCAGAAGTATTGATGGAAATTTACATTTACCCCTAGACTGGATACATCTGGTATGTGCTGATACAGTACCTTTGTTCAAAATTTTTTATTACGGCATTATCCATAATGAGTGAGCGTGTGTGAGCATGTGTGGTTTACGCCTTATATATATATGGTGAACTGGAGATACCAATTTTTACCCTATACTCGATACAGCTTGAATCTTGTTATACAGTACCTTTGTTCGACATTTAGTATTACGGTCAAATCCATACTGAGTAAGTGACTACGGGACTATGTATACAAAGATTTCAATTGTACCCTATAATATATATACTTGCTATCTTGTTATCCATTACCTTTTTTACAACATTTTTTATTATGGTCAAACCCAGACTGAGTGAGCGTCTGAGGGTGACTCCGGAAATATATACCGAGATTTCAAATTTGGCCAACACTGTATACAGCTGTACACTTCTGATACAGTAATCTTTTTTGCTATTTAGATTCTGGTGTAATCCATAATGAGCCTGTGAACATCTGTCTGTTACTCCGGAAATATATTTGGAGCTTTAAGATTACCCCAACTGTATACAGCTGTACGCTTGTGTTATATTACCCATTTACAGCTTTTCATATTCTTGTGTAATCCATACTGGGCCTGAGAGCATTTGTGTCTGCCTCCTGAAATATATTCGGAGATTCATAATGTTTGCACTATACTATATATACCTTGTATCTGGTGATACTGTACCCTTTTTCAACTTTTTAGTTTATTGTGTAATCCATACTGAGCCTGTGAGCTTCTGTGTATGACTCATGAAATATATACGGAGATTTACTGTTATCCCTAGACTGTATAGAGCTGTACGCTTCTAATACAGTACCATATATCTGCTGGTATTTTGGGTCCATTTTCCAAAACATGAGTAAGTATGGTGGAAGAAGACGTGGATGTGGGCATGGGGGGCCACCTGGTACTGATGGTGGTGGTGGTGCATCTGCTGGTAGTGCCAAAATCACAATAGCAGCTAAGGCAGGAGGTGTTGAGCCTGCGTCATGGTGTAGCTCTGGATGGTCTGTAAGGCTCCCTTCTCTGGGAGTAGGTAGACTGCTTTTAAAGCCAGAGCATCAGGAACTGTTTTTGGCTTACATTGCTGAAACAGCCTCCAGCTCTATCGCCTCCTCTTCTGAAGTTTAAAAAAATGCAAGCACTGAGTCGTAACTGCAGGCTTCTGGTCAGGAGCAACCCCTTTCCTTGTGTCCTTCACCTACACCAAAAGTGAAGGATGTGGCAGCACACACTTCAGATTACTCCATGGAGCTCTTTTCACATACCATGCCTGGGTTAATTAAAAATGGGGCCCATCATATACTGGAGCATTCCAAATGGGGGACATCAGACACTGGAGCAGCATTTACGGGGCCCATTATACACTGGAGCATTAGAAATGGGGCCCATTATATATGGAGCATTATTAGGGCCCATCATACACTGGAGCATCATCCATGAGGCCCATCATATACTGGAGCATTCCAGATTGCGGACATCAGACACTGGAGCAGCATTTACGGGGCCCATTATACAGTGGAGCATTAGAAATGGAGTCCATTATATATGGAGCATTATTAGGGCCCATCATACACTGGAGCATCATCCATGAGGCCCATCATATACTGGAGCCTTATAAATGGGGCAGATCAGACACTGGAGCAGCATCTATGGGGCACATTATACACTGGAGCATTAGAAATGGGGCCCATTATATTTGGAGCATTATTTGGGCCCATCATACACTGGAGCATCATCCATGAGGCCCATCATATACTGGAGCATTCCAAATGGGGGACATCAGACACTGGAGCAGCATTTACGGGGCCCATTATACACTGGAGCATTAGAAATGGGGCCCATTATATATTGAGCATTATTTGGGTCCATCATACACTGGAGCATCATCCATGAGGCCCATCATATACTGGAGCATTATGTGGAGCTCATCATATACTGTATGAAACATTATATGTGACCAATTATTCCGTATGGAGAAATATATGGGGCTCATTATTCTGTATGGCGCACAATGTGGTGGCCATAATACTGTATGGAGTAATATACTGTCCTTTTTTCAGCTATTGTACAATTTAAAATAGTTCAGTCATGTCATGTAATCAGTGAAGTGTTTGTCATTGTACTATACCTATATTTCTGTGCCGTATCGGAGCATCATGAGTTGTGGTATGTGTTAAAGGGGCGCACTGACACTCTTTGGCCCAGGGCACACGAAAACCTGGAGCCAGCCCTAACCCCCCACAACTTTAGCCAAATAACCCCCAGTTTTCAATGCCTAACTATTATTAGGAAGTAAATTAAGGTTGACAAGCTTCAGTTATAAGAATTGATGATTTTGGCATTGAAATGGGCAATGTAGGTGTGTTTACTGTCTTCCACTCCCTGCCGACTTTTCTTCCCTATTGACTTGAATTGGGTTTCGTGTTTCAGTCGGCCTCCGACTTTTCCCTATAGTCGGTCGATTTCGTACGACCCGACTTTTGCGAAAGTCGGGTTTCATGAAACCCTACTCGACCCTAGAAAAGGCAAAGTCGCTCATCTCTAACATGAACCATTACGTCACACAGGTCCAGCCGCATTCAACCATCACTCAGCACCTGAACAGTGACCGGATCACCGCTGACTGCTGGAGGACTTGCACGGAGCAGCTGTCACCGGCCGGGACAGCTCTCCTACACTCACTCGCCTACTTACCCACCAGCCTTATAACGGCACACCGTCTTCTTCAAGAAGCATTCAAATTACAATCAGGACATTCAACGCCGAGACAGCGCAACCACCTTAGAAACAGTCGCTGACTAAGCGTTTCATTTGATACTAATATTTAGAGACCTAACAGCATGGCATCTCTGCTATACCTTGCACATATGTGAAAATATTTCTGTAAGTCTTCACAAGGTTAGCACACACTGTTGGTAGTATGTTGGCCCATTCCTCCTTGCAGATCTCCTCTAGAGCAGTGATGTTTTGGGCCTGTCACTGGGCAACACAGACTTTCAAATCCCTCAAAAGGTTTTGTATGGGGTTGAGATCTGGTGACTGGCTAGGCCACTCCAGAACCTTCATATGATTCTTATGAAGCCACTCCTTCATTGCCCTGGCAGTGGGCTTGAGATCGTTATCATGCTGAAAGACCTATTCACATTTCATCTTCAATTTCCTTGATGATGGAAGGAGGTTTGCACTCAAAATCTCACAATACATGGCCCCATTCATTCTTTCATGTACACGGAGCAGTCGTCCTGGTCCCTTTGCAGAGAAACAGCCCCAAAGCATGATGTTTCCACCTCTATGCTTCACAGTAGGTATGGTGTTCTTTGGATGCAACTCCGCATTCTGTCTCCTCCCAACACGACGAGTTTTGTTTCTACCAAACAGTTGTACTTTGGCTTCATCTGACCATATGACATTCTCCCAATACTCTTCTGGATAATCCAAATGCTCTCTAGCAAACTTCAGATGAACCCAGACATGTACTGGATTAAGCAGGGGGACACATCTGGCACTGCAGGTTCTGAGTCCCTGGCGGCATAGTGTGTTACTGATGGTAGCCTTTGTTATGGTGGTCTCAGCTCTATGCACGTCATTCACTAGGTCCCCCGTGTGGTTCTGGGATTTTTGCTTAGTGTTCTTGTGATCATTTTGACCCCACAGGGTGACATCTTACATGGAGCCTCAGATCAAGGGAGATTATCAGTGGTCTTGTATGTCTTCCATTTTCTTATTATTGTTCCCACAGTTGATTTTATCACACCAAGCAGCTTGCCTATTGCAGATTCAGCCTTCCCAGCCTGGTGCAGGGCTACAATTTTGTTTCTGGTGTCCTCTTTGGTCTTCACCATAGTGGAGTTTGGAGTGTGACTGTTTGAGGTTGGGGACAGGTTACTTTTGTACTGATAAGACCAATATTGATATTACCGCCACATAGTGAGTGGTAGATACCTGTCCTACACAACATACTGTATAAGAGATCACAGTGCAGTTACAGATGGTAACTTACAGCTGACGTTCTTTCTGATGGAATCGTTCACTTTTCCATCTAGACCAGACCAACATGACAACTTCTTCCAGCCAGGACTCGTCTGCAGAGATTACAACAAAGATTCATTTCATGTCTCATATTTTCAGCACTGTCACCAATGGGACTACTCCCTACCTGCACAAACTCCTTACCCTGCTGATACCCTAATGCTGAGCCGCTGCTGCTGTATGTGTCCCTTTAACTGCACTTGCTGTGTGGTTCTCTGTGCCCTCTAAATTCTAAAGCAACTCTCGAAAACAGTGCCCATATTTTGTCCCCTTGAAAGTAATAGCGCCATTTGTGTCCCTTTGACAGTCACAGTTACCTGAGTTCCCTATAACAATAAGTGCCCACTTTACATTTAATAATGTCATGATTCTCCCCCCTGTACAGCTCCCCTATACACTGTATGATGCTCCCCTATACAGAGTATGATGCTCTCTTATACACAGTCTAATCCCCCCTCACTGTATATATACTGACCGCTTATTATTCCCCAAATTGTTTGATAGCTCCAACACTGTAATCTCCACACTGTACTATGACCCACTAGATAGCCTCCATATAGTATAATGTGGCAGACAAGTTCACTATAGTCCTCAATATAGTATAATGCACTCCCCATAGGCATACCCTATAGAATAATGCAGCCCTTTATACAGTGGGGCAAAAAAGTATTTAGTCAGTCAGCAATAGTGCAAGTTCCACCACTTAAAAAGATGAGAGGCGTCTGTAATTTACATCATAGGTAGACCTCAACTATGGGAGACAAACTGAGAAAAAAAAATCCAGAAAATCACATTGTCTGTTTTTTTTATCATTTTATTTGTAAGGATGACATTCACAAGAATGTGATACATCATGTTATTGAGCAATGCTGGGAGATTTCAGCTCTGAAGCACACAGAATTTATAGCACTAAACTATATTATACAGTATAAAACCAAACAGGAAGGATTCCGATGCAGGGCACTCCCAAACAAATGGAAAAAATTTTTTTCCAAGATTGATTGAAAATAGAAAAAGGAAAAAAAATAGGAATTAAATATTTATTTTAAAACACAACACCTTCCTCAGGTGTTTCTTTTGAATTTGGCCCTTCTTCTCATTTCCTGTATCCCTCAACAAAACCAAGTAAGGGCAGATGGCATACAAGGAATGGCTTCTTCTCGCTGCCTCTAGTGTGTCACTACCCCATTATGTTGTATCGGGAGCGCTGCTTCAGGTGGCCCGTTGCTGGAAGTGATTGTGAATGACACTGTGTTAGTGTTAGGTGTCAGGTTTCTGCGTCTGCTCTGCAGGAATCTAGAACCTCACATTCTGCGGTCTCCTGCTGTCTTTCTACTACAGAGGAGATTACTTTGCAGCAGACCGCTCCAGAGACTAAGTCCTTCTGTGCTCCTACTGGGCATGCTCACGAGTACTGTTGAGCATTCCGATGCTGCAAATATCAGGTATCGGCCGATATTCGCTGTATCGGAATTCCGATACCGAGTACCAATATTTTTTCAATATCGGATACCGGAATCGGAAGTTCCCATAATGCAATGAGCCACTGTTGTGGCTGTGATTGGCTGCTGAAATGATGTCATCATGATGCACGGTCTGTGCGCATCATGATGCGCGGTCTGTGCGGGCCTGCCGGGGGTCTGTGCGGGCTGCCGGCGGTCAGTACGGGCCTGCCGGGGGTCTGTGTCGGCTGCCGGCGGTCTGTACGGGCCTGCCGGGGGTCTGTGCCGGCTGCCGGGGGGTCTGTGCCGGCTGTCGGCGGTCTTTACGGGCCGGCCGGGGGTCTGTGTGTGTGTGCAGGCATCGTCCAATTGGACTGCAAGTCCCATCGGTCGATGCCTGCTACAATGACAGTGATTGACACATTAGCCAATGATGAGACAGTAGTAGTCCCATCATCCGGCTAATGTGTTGAATGTAGAAAAAAACCCAAAAAAAA
Organism: Dendrobates tinctorius; assembly: GCF_039654945.1. Classification (NCBI taxonomy): domain Eukaryota; kingdom Metazoa; phylum Chordata; class Amphibia; order Anura; family Dendrobatidae; genus Dendrobates; species Dendrobates tinctorius. Next base: position 47,411,844 of record NW_027361797.1, read on the forward strand.
CCATACATACTACATACATACAACATACATACTACATACTACATACATACTTCATATATACTACATTCATACAACATACATACATACTACATACATACGACATTCATACAACATACATACTACATACATACTACATTCATACAGCATACATACTACATATATACTACATTCATACAACATACATACTACATACATACTACATTCATACAGCATACATACTACATATATACTGCATTCATACAGCATACATACATACAACATACATAAAACATTCTACAGATATACTACATACCTACTACATATATACTACATTCATACAGCATACATACTGTACATACTACATATATACTACATTCATACAGCATACATACATACTACATATATACTACATATATACTACATTCATACAGCATACATACATACTACATATATACAACATTCATACAACATACATACATACTACATACATACTACATTCATACAACATACATACATACATACTACATATATACTACATTCATACAACATACATACTACACACATACTACATATATGCTACATTCATACAGCATACATACATACTACATACAATACATTCATACAATACTTACATACTGTATAGACATATAGTACATATAACATATAACTTTTGGCATTGCTGTGTGAGAAAGTTCCCACACAGCTTTTGCCATAAAGTGAGACTAGGGACTATTTTTTTTACAGTGGCGGAGGAATACAGTGCGGAAGGATACCTACCTCCCGTCATTGGATTCCTGGAGCCCCTAGAGAACGGTCGCATCAGCTGATTCTGCTGTTCTCCACGGGAAATCGGCGTGGAACACTCATGGATTTCGGCAGAACAGGGAGTATTTGGTGGTTTGTTTTTTTCATATTTTTTTCACAGATGACACTGGCTTCGGGGAACAATGTGACAAGTAATGGTGAGTATGTACTCTATGTTATATGTACTATATGTCTATATGTATGTATTGTATGAATGTATTGTATGTAGTATGTATGTAGTATGTATGTAGTATATCTGTAGCATGTTTTATGTATGTTGTATGTATGTATATAGTATGTATGTATGCTGTATGAATGTAGTATATATGTAGTATGTATGTAGTATGTATGTTGTATGAATGTAGTATATATGTAGTATGTATGTATGTATGTTGTATGAATGTAGTATATATGTAGTATGTATGTAGTATGTATGTATGCTGTATGAATGTTGTATATATGTAGTATGTATGTATGCTGTATGAATGTAGTATATATGTAGTATATATGTAGTATGTATGTATGCTGTATGAATGTAGTATATATGTAGTATGTATGCTGTATGAATGAAGTATATATGAAGTATGTATGTAGTATGTATGTATGTTGTATGAATGTTGTATATATGTAGTATGTATGTAGTATGTATGTATGCTGTATGAATGTAGTATGTATGTAGTATGTATGTATGCTGTATGAATGTAGTATGTATGTAGTATATATGTATGTTGTATGAATGTTGTATATATGTAGTATGTATGTAGTATATATGTAGTATGTAGTATGTATGTATGCTGAATGAATGTAGTATATATGTAGTATGTATGTAGTATATATGTATGTTATATGAATGTAGTATATATGAAGTATCTATGTAGTATGTATGTAGTATGTATGCTGTATGAATGTAGTATGTATGTAGTATGTATGCTGTATGAATATAGTATATATGTAGTATGTATGTAGTATGTATGAATGTGGTATATATGAAGTATGTATGTAGTATGTAGTATGTATGTGGTATGTATGTAGTATGTATGTAGTATGTATGTTTTTTTTTTTACATTTAACACATTAGCCAGATGATGGGACTACTACTGTCCCATCATTGGCTAATGTGTCAATCACTGTCATTGTAGCAGGCATCGCCCGATGGGACTTGTAGTCCCATCGGACGATGCCTGCACACACACACAGACCCCCGGCAGGCCCATACAGACCCCCGGCAGCCGGCACAGACCCCCGGCAGGCCCATACAGACCGCCGGCACAGACCCCCCCAGCAGCTGGCACATACCCCCGGCAGGCCCGCACAGACCCCCGGCAGCCGGCACAGACCCCCGTTAGGCCCGTCCAGACACCCAAGAGGCCCGCCCGCACACACAGACACGCACAATGTCCGCCCACGCACCGCCCACTCTCTTCCACCCTCCCGAACTTGATGTACAAGGAAAGAAATGTTTGTTTTTTTTAAATCCGATATTTCTGTCCCATTGACGTGAATGGGACTTCCGGTATCGGAATCGGCGATTCCCGATACTTTTTGTGTATCGGGCCGATCCAATCCGATCCGATATTTCTGGATATCGGATGGTATCGCTCAACACTACTCACGAGACGATCTCCCATTGGAGATCGGGAGTCATGTGCCCAGGTCCTGTTCCAGATCTCATTGGTCCATCTCGGAGATCTGGAAGGTCCCACACGGCTATAAAAAGCACGCATGGCCGTTCCACCATGCGCTAGTATAGACTATACTGCTATCTGTGAATGGTGACGTATGTATGACTCTGCTGACGGACTCATTTGAAACCCCTTCCCTCTGATATTACGCATGGTGATAGGGAATTAGTTTAGTAGTCAGCGCCAGTCAGTGACAAGCAGTAGCGTCGCTCCGGGCCCCGAGCTCTGAGGGGGCCCACCGGAGCTACACTATTGTAACTGTATCGGCATGCACAGCGCGCCCGTACAGTTACATTCTGCAGCAGAGCAGGGAGAATCGATCTCCCTACTCTGCCGCCCAGCCGCTATGGGCCCCTGAGAAGGCGGTGGGGGGCCCCGGTGCCAGCAGTGCGCCCCCCTCTCACAGCCAGGAATGTCGTCCTTGGCTATTCTGTGCACACAGGACCTGTGATGAGGTCATGGGAGGGGTGGAGTCAGGGGGTCACATGATCAGGGGCTTCAAGGGCTGCAGGGCTCTGCTGTGCTGGTTGTCATGGTGCTGGATGAGGTGAAGTAAGTTTCTGTGTGGGCTCAGGAGGGGTTTACAGGGTGGATGTAGCAGAGCTGTGTGTGTATGAGGTGTACAGAGCGGAGCGTGTGTGTAGAAGGTGTACAGCGCAGAGATATGCATGTATGAGGTGTACAGAGGAGCGGAGCTGCCTGTGTATGGGGTGAGCGGAGTCGTTTGTGTACGGAGCGGAGCCAAGTGTGTACGGGTCGGGGTGTACAGAGCGGAGCCGTGTGTGTACGGGGTGTGCGGAGCAGAGCCATGTGTGTGTGGGGTGTATGGAGTGGAGCTGTGTGTGCAATGTGTACGGATTGGAGAAGTATGTGTACGAGGTGTATGGTGTGGAGCCGCGTGTGTACGGGGTGTGCGAAGCAGAGCTGTGTGTGTACAAGGTGTACGGAGCAGAGCCGCATGTGTACAGCGTGTACGGAGCAGAGCCTCGTGTGTACGGGGTGTAGGGAGCAGAGCCGCATGTGTACAAGGTGTACGGAGCAGAGCCACATGTGTACAAGTGCACGGAGCGGAGCCAGGTGTGTACAAGGTGTACGGAGTGGAGCCACATTTGTACAGTGTGTACGTAGCAGAGGAGCGTGTGTACAGCGTGTATGTAGCAAAGGCGCATGTGTACAGCATGTACATAGCAGAGGTGCGTATGTACAAGGTGTACGGAACAGAGCGCGTGTGTACAAGGTGTACGGAAAAGAGCCGCATGTGTACAAGGTGTATGGAACAGAGCTCGTGTGTACAAGGTGTACGGAGCAAAGCCGTGTGTGTATAGGGGGTGTGGAGCAGAGCCGTGTGTGTATAGGGGGTATCATGTGCAGTAATAAGGACACATATGGCAGCAGAGGCTCAGTATTGGGGTATCAAGTGCAGTAATAGGGACATATACGGCAGCAGTGGCTCAGTATTGGGGTATCAGGTGCAGAAATAGGGACACATACGGCAGCAGCGGCTCAGCATTGAGATATCAGGTGCAGTAATAGGGACACATACGGCAGCAGTGGCTCAGTATTGGGGTATCAGGTGCAGTAATAGGGACACATATGGCAGCAGCGGCGCAGCATTGGGGTATCAGGTTCAGTAGTATGGACATATACGGCAGCAGCGGCTCAGTATTGGGGTGTCAGGTGCAGTAATAAGGACACATACAGCAGCAGCGACTCAGCATTGGCTTATCAGGTGCAGTAATAGGGACATATACAGCAGCAGCGGCTCAGCATTGGGATATCAGGTGCAGTAATAAGAACACATACAGCAGCAGCGGCTCAGCATTGGGGTATCAGGTGCAGTAATAGGGACACATACGGCAGCAGCGGCTCAGCTTTGGGGTATCAGCAGGATGTGTGGTTTGTGCAGGTTGGAGATAGATGGTGATGGGGTTGGAATATGAGAAGTGAAATGTGTCGTTGTTGTATTCTCTGTAGCAGAGTCGTGGCTGGAGGAGTTGTCATGTCGGTCTGGGCCAGATGGAAAAGACGTGAAAAGTGACCGATTCCATCAGAAAGAACGTCAGCGGTAAGACACCAACTATACCTGTGCAGTAATCACATATGTTTTGTAGGACTGGTATTTACCACTGACCATATTGCGGTAATATCCATGTTGGTCTTTATATAGGGATTATTTTCAGTATCAGCGCAGTCATCTCCTACATCCACTATTAGGGTGCGTCACCGAGTTGTAATCACAGTTACCTAGTTAGGGGCCCACTCAGAAGTTTCGCCCCCCCTGAACCGAAACCCTTGCTACGCCTCTGGTGGCAAGAATTAAGCCACTGTGCTCATCGCACCGCTACGCTAGCGTCAGACATCACGCTTGCCTTCCAGCCTTGTCGTCGAGCGGCAGTGTCCTACGCCGCACTGCAGTTGCAGCCCCCCTTGGCGCTCGCAGTAGCAATGCCGCACACACGGTAGGTCTAGAAGGACGCAGCTCCTCTGTCTTAGGGCCTGTTCCTGTGACCAGATACCGTGTGTGCATTTTAACTGAACTCTGTGACACTAACAGGTTCAGTGTTCTTTGTGTTTTTGTGTTGCGGCATCTGTTTGTGAACAGAGCCCGCTCTGCGCACTACGGGTGAAGTTGAACCCGAGCGCATTATACTGCCATATTGCTCCTGCCATTACTCAGCAGCGGTTGTAACACCTACTGCACGGTGGATCCCGAGCGGCGAACGCACTTTATTATCATTTTTATTTAGTGCGTTCCGTCGTTCCTAACATTATACTAGCGCCAGGGTCTGGCTAGTGATGGCAGATCAGCAGCAACTCCTTCAGTGCATTCGCCAGCTAGAGGGCCGGTTGGCTACTCTTGAGAGTGTCATCGCAGCGGTGAAGTCTTCAGAGGCTGCTGTACAGGCGATCGCCGAGGCAGTTTCCAGCATGTCCATGTCCTCCCACGCGCTGACAGTTACCCGCCTCCCGTTGCCCGATAAATTTTCTGGCGATGGCGCCTCCTGTAGGGGTTTCGTCAACCAGTGCTCTATCCAGCTGGAATTACTGGCTGCGCGATTCTCTATGGAACGGGCCAAGGTGGGGTTTATTGTTTCCCTTCTGTCGGGCAAGGCGTTGGAGTGGGCAACGCCACTTTGGGAGCGTGGTGACCCAGAGGTTCGGACCACTGCTCAGTTTTTAACAGCTATTAAGCGGGTCTTCTTGGGACCACGGGTCACACAAGACACCTCTCTACAGCTACTGGCTTTGACTCAGGGATCCCTCTCGGTTAGTCAGTATGCCGTTCGTTTTCGGACACTGGCTTCCGAGCTGGAGTGGTCTGATAAAGCCCTCATCACTGTGTTTTGGAGAGGTTTAGCTGAGCATGTTAAGGATGCTCTTTCTACCAGAGAGGTTCCTGCAAATCTGGAGGAGCTGATTGCCATTGCCACCCGTATTGATCTCCGTTTTTCGGAGCGCGGGCTGGAGCATGCTCAATCTAGACGGAGGGTTACTCCGGCTCCCATCCTCTTTGAACCTCTGGAACCACCCAAGCCAGAGATTCCACTCCCAGAGCCCATGGAGGTGTCTCGCGCCGTTCTCGAGGCGCGTCCGGTACAAAACTCCATTTGCGGTTACCATTGTCAACGTGCTGTTTCTCAGGAGAACAGTGTCCCGCAATGGCCAAACTCTGTGCCGCCGGACAAGACCTTTGTCCCTCCCCACCTTCGGCCGAAGGTCCTCGCGTGGGCACACAAGTCCAGGTCGGGTGGTCACTGTGGCTACATGCAGACCACAAAACTCCTGGTGGGGTCGTATTGGTGGCCGCACAGGGCTCGGGACATTAAGAAATATATTCAGGCATGCGCCTCGTGTGCTTGGGTAAGCCTCCTTAAACGGAGAGTGGAGACGTCCGCCGACACACCACGGCATTCCATTTCAACTTATGCTCCGGGCGGTTTTGCTGCGCCCGTTGTCTCCCAAGTGTCCCTTCTTAAACCTGGCGATCTTGCCGCCTCTGATACCTTCCACGTGTCCTGGTTTTCCATGTCACCTACCGGGACATCAGACTTGCCTGAGGCCTATGCCTCTGATGGGCACAGGGTGGTGGATTGGAAGGCTCAGAGAGGAGGGGGCCATAGGAGGGGGGTAATGTTAGGTGTCAGGTTTCTGCATCTGCTCAGCAGGAATCTAGAGCCTCACATTCTGCGGTCTCCTGCTGTCTTTCTACTACAGAGGAGATTACTTTGCAGCAGACCGCTCCAGAGACTAAGTCCCTCTCTGCTCCTACTGGGCATGCTTACGAGACGATCTCCCATTGGAGATCGAGAGTCATGTGCCCAGGTCCTGTTCGAGATCTCATTGGTCTATCTCGGAGATCTGGAAGGTCCCGCACGGCTATAAAAAGCGCGCATGGACGTTCCGCCATGCGCTAGTATAAACTATAATGCTATGTGTGAATGGTGACGGATGTATGACTCTGGTGACTGACTCATTTGAAACCTCTTCCCTCTGATATTACGCATGGTGATAGGGAATTAGTTTAGTAGTCACTGCCAGTCGGTGGCAAGCCTTAAGCCACTGTGCTCACCGCACCGCTACGCTAGCGTCCGATATCGCGCTTGCCTTCCAGCCTTGTCATCGAGCGGCAGTGTCCTATGCCGCGCTGCAGTTGCAGCCCCCCTTGGTGCTCGCAGTAGCGACGCCGCACACGGTAGGTCTAGAAGGACGCAGCTCCTCTGTCTTAGGGCCTGCTCCTGTGACCAGATACCGTGTGTGCATTTTCACTGAACTCTGTGACTCCAACAGGCTCAGTGTTCTTTATGTTTTTGTGTTGCGGCATCTGTGTGTATGAACAGAGCCCGCTCTGCGCACTACGGGTGAAGTTGAACCCGTGCGCATTATACCGCCATATTGCTCCTGCCATTACTCAGCAGCGGTTGTAACATGTACTGCACGGTGGACCCCGAGCGGCGACCGCACTTTATTATCATTTTTATTTAGTGCGTTCCGCCGTTCCTAACAGTTAGGCTATCTTCACATGTCCGGTAATGATCCGTTAGAACGGATCCAGCCGAAATCAAAATTACACAAGTTTAAAGTCTGTTTTTCACTATTTGATCTCTGCCGAATCCGTGTTTTTGAAATTGGAGTCAATGGGAAACAAATCCGTTAATGAGGCATCCATTGTCGTCTGTTTCTAAAATATCCGGCAAGAAACAGCCTTGATCATGTAGTGAAGAGCAGACTAAAAAGTTGTATCAATATAAAGCCGGGGTCACACTTGCGAGAAACTCGCACAAGTCTCGCATCTCAATACCCGGCACTGCCGCCGGCACTCAGACCGGAGCGCTCAGCTGCATAGAAATACATGAAGCTGCAGACTCCGGTCCCGAGTACCGGCGGCAGTGCTGGGTATTGAGACGTGAGACTCGTGCGAGTTTCTCGCAAGTGTGACCCCGGCCTAACTCTTTTCCTAATGGATTTCTGCTGGATCCGTTCTAACGGATCATTACTGAACAGGTGAAAATAGCCTAAGCATACGGTACATATCACAGTAAGTGAGGCCCACCATGTAGCGGCACATGGGGCTGCCATCCAATTTTTCATACTCTAGCAACCAAATAAAGGGTTTTTTTTACAATATTTATTATATTTTTTCTTACTACCTCTAATAATAAAAAGTGTCACATTTCATCATTTTGGACCGTAGCTATGGTAAGTTATTCCCACTTTGGAAAGCTATAGATAGGCAAACAATCATCGCATTTTTTTCACCGAACGCAGTTTTTTCAGGTTACTGAAAGCATCTCACTAAGAAATATGAAACAAGAACCAGGGAGACGATTAAATACTGGGGATATAATGCTATAAAGACATTCCAGCCATGCTGCTGTTTTATAGGCCAGATGCTCATCTCTTTCTGCAATGCTCTCACTGACCTTGAGTGCAACACTGAGAATAGGACTGGGATATATTAACCCCTCATTAGCAAGATGGTCAACTCGTATAGCACATTAATAGAGGAGAAAAGGCATTTCCACCTGTTTAATCTAATAGATAATTTCAGATGTTTTAGAAAACGAATTCTGAAAAAATGTAACATACCCGATCCTTTCTATTCTGTCATAAGCCCGACCAAAAAATTACATATACATTAGAAGATAGTCCTATATCGCCATTATAAGTCCCTTTTACCATGTACCTGACATCTAAACTCCCACATTATACTGCTCACTGATAACAAGAAGCCTGCAGAATATTCAAAGTAGCTTTAGGGTTAAATTTGGAAGTAAAGACTAGTTTAAAAAAGTATAGTAGTTGGGAGGCATCATATTGTGTGGGGGAAATGTACTATGGAGACATCATACTGTGTGAGGGGAATGTCCTGTCAGGCATCATACTGTGTATGGGGGGGAATGTACTACGGGGCATCATACTGTACATGATACTGTGAGTGGGGGAATGTGCAGCCAGGACTAGAGATGAGCGACTTTGCCTTTTTTCGGGTCGAGTCGGGTTTCATGAAACCCAACTTTCTCAAAAGTCGGGTCGAACGAAATCGGACGATTATCGTGAAAAGTCGAAGGCCGACTGAAACACGAAACCCAATGCAAGTCAATGGGGAACCAAGGTCGGCAGGGAGTGGAGGACAGGAAACACACCTACAGTGCCCATTTTAATGCCAAAAACATCAATTCTTATTACTTAAGCTTGTCAACCTTAATTTACTTTATAATAATAGTTACGCTTTGAAAACTGGGGGTTATTTGGCTAAAGTTGTGGGGGGGGGGTAGGGCTGGCTCCAGATTTTCGTGGGCCCAGGGCCAAAGAGTGTCAATGGGTTCCTTTAACACATGCCACAATTCATGATCCTCTGATACGGCAGAGAAATAGCGGTATAGTACAATGAAAAATACTTCACTTCTTACATCACATGACTGATATCCATTTTAAATTCTCCAATAGCTCCAAATGCAGACAGTATATTCCTCCACACAGTATTATGGCCACCGCATAGTGCGCTATACAGAGTAATGAGGCCCATATATTTCTCCATACAGAATCATTGATCATTGGGGGGTGTCATACTTTGTTGGGGGTATTGTGGTGTTGGGGCATTATATGACGGGGTCATTATACTTTGCACCTTGGGGATACTGTGGAGGAATTTCATGCTGGATATCAAAATATGTGGGGGCATTTTTGGGGTACCATACTATGAAAGGGATATCATAGTGGGTGGGAATAGTAAGGGGCTTCAGCATCAGTACTATTTCTGTCTACATGCCGCATCACTTTTTTTTGGGGGGGGAGAGGGAATCTAATATGACATTGTGCTATAGGACTCCATTATTTTTATGTACTTCCTCTTGGTGAAAATTATAGACTGGCCCTAAATCAGGACACTTCAGCCACATCTGAGGCTACTAATAAAATGAAAAATTATCAATTATCAGTAAAATAGATAGTGAGATAGACAGATAATAGATAGATGACAGATAGATAGAGAATGAGAAAGATCAATAGATAGATAGATACTGTAATAGTTAGATAGATATTTCTTAATAATGTATGGTATATTGTGTGAAAGTAAGAGAAGAAACCATCCTTCAAAACATTTTAAGTACTCCTCCCTCCATTCTTCCAAGCATTTTATTCCTAACAGCAAATTTACTGCAAAACCTTTGTAACCACTGTCTCCTATGGTTTGATCATAGTTGTGGTTCCCGATTGATTGGTGGCCCATGGACATTAAAGAGGAAAGGAAGCTGCAGTAAAGCACAGAATGCAGCAGTGTCTGCTCTCTGCTTCATTACACATCTCCACAAAACCTTCACTCATACAGGTGCTTCTCACAAAATTAGAATATTATCAAAAAGTTAATATATTTCAGTTCTTCAATAGAAAAAAGTGAAACTCATATATTATATAGAGTCATTACAGAGTGATCTATTTCACGTGTTTATTTCTGTGAATGTTGATGATTATGGCTTACAGCCAATGAAAACCCAAAAGTCATTATCTCAGTAAATTAGAATAATTAACAAAAAACACCTGCAAAGGCTTCCTAAGTGTTTATAAAGGTCCCTTAGTCTGTTTCAGTAGCTCCACAATCATGGGGAAGACTGCTGACTTGACAGATGTCCAGAAGGCAGTCACTGACACACTCCACAAGGAGGGGAAGCCACAAAAGGTCATTGCTAATGAAGCTGGCTGTTCACAGAGGGCTGTATCCAAGCAGATTAATGGAGAGTTGAGTGGAAGGAAAAAGTGTGGTAGAAAAAGGTGCACAAGCAACCGGGATAACAGCAGCCTTGAAAGAATTGTTAAGAAAAGGCCATTCAAAAATTTTGGGGAGATTCACAAGGAGTGGACTGCTGCTGAAGTCATTGCTTTAAGAGCCGACACACACAGACGTATCCAGGACATGGGCTACAAGTGTCGCATTCCTTGTGTCAAGCCACTCATGACCAATAAACAATGCCTGAAGCGTTTTACCTGGGCCAAGGAGAAAAACAACTGGACTGTTGTCAGTGGTCCAAGGTGTTGTTTTCAGATGAGAGTAAATTTTGTGTTTCATTTGTAAATCAAGGTCCCTGAGTCTGGAGGAAGAGTGGAGAGTAGAGTTGAGCGAAACGGGTCGGTCAAATTCATAAGTCGCCGACTTTCGCTAAAGTCGGGTTTCATGAAATGAAACCAGACCATAGTATGAGGTCGGCCACGAGGTCGGCAACCAGAGCGCCAAAGTCGCGTTTCAAATGATGCTTCCAGCGCCCTTTTTCAGCCAACGATGGAGGACGCACACTGTGGACAACGCGATGACATGGGCATCTGTCACCACCATCTTTGAGAAGGGCATGCAAGTGATTGGCTGTCTTTGTGTTGCGTCACAGGGGCTATAAAATGGCGTGCACGCCGACTGCCATCTTACTTCTGCCAATATTAGCATTAGGGAAAGGTTGCAGCTGCTGATTCTGAATAAGGGAGAGCGTTAGGCAGGGAAGAAGAACAAAAAAACTGCTTCTGCTGTTAGCGATTTTCACTGTGCAACACAACACTTTGTGTGCAGTGACAGGGGAGGCTATATTTTGGTGCATCAGCTCTGTTGGTTATTAGGCTGCCTTATAAGGCTCCCTGGTAGCTGCATTGCTGGTTACACACTGCTGTGCAAACTGCTTTTTTAAAAGCAAAAATACTTTTCTTCCTCTTTTCTGCACAGTTACCAAACATTCATTTCTCCACACTTTTGTGTGCAGCAGTCCTGCTTATTAGGCTGCCTGGTGCCATACTTGGACTGAGAGCATCATTGTCAGCCTCCTAAAATCTCTTGGGAGCGTCCAATTCTCCCCAATACTATATACACACCTTGTACTTTGTCATACACCTGCCTATTTCAGCCTGTTACATTGAGGTGTAATCTATAGTGGGCCTGAGATAATAGTTCAGCCTCCTAAAATCTCTAGGGAGCTTCCAATTCTCCGCAATACTATATACACCTTGTTCCTTGTTTTACAGTACCATATAGCTGGTGGTATTTTGGGTACATTTTTCCAAAATTGAGGAAGTATGGTGGAAGAGGCCTTGGAAGTGGGCGGGGGTTGCCAGCTGGTACTGATGGTGGTGGGGGTGGTGGTGCATCTGCTTGTTGTGGCAAAAGCACAATAGCACCTAAGGCAGGAGGTGTTGAGCCTGCGTCATCGTCTGGCTCCATAAGGCCTTGAAGGCTCCCTTTTCTGGGAGTAGGTAAACCGCTTTTAAAGCCGGATCATTGCTGACACAGCCTCCAGCTCTATCGCCTCCTCTTCTGAAGTTTCAAAAAATAAAAGCACTGAGTCGCCAGTGGAGGCTCCTGGTCAGGAACAACACCTTTCCTTGTGTCCTTCACCCCTACCAAAAGTGAAGGATGTGACTGACCATACTACCGATTACTCCATGGAGCTCTTTTCACATACCATTCCTGGGTTATCAAGTCAAATCGTGAATTCCCCAGTCCAAGATGAATCGGACATGGAGTGCACTGATGCACAGCCACTGCTAGATTTTTCTGCTGGTACATTCACTCAGAGCACTACATTGTCCTCTCAGTGTACTGAGCCAGAATCAGACCCTGATGAAACTCAGGTGCCCCTTTCCGCATACTATACCACCTTACACGGTGACACAGAGGAAGGTGCACATGAAATTGAAGAGGAGGTGATGGATGACCCAGTTGTTGACCCATATTGGCATCCATTGGGGGAAGAAGGTGCCGCTGCCAATAGCTCAGAAGAGGAGGAGGAGGATCCGCAGCAGGCATCGACATCGCAACAGCTGTTATCTGGCAGGCCCGTAGCAGTCCAAAAATGGTTTACAAAAACCCAAAGAGTTGCAGGACAGCTTGGCCAGACGGTCAAATTAGCACAGCGTGCAAGGCCTCAAAATGTCTTCCATAGTAGGAAGAGTGCAGTGCGCACTTTTTTGAACAAAATCCTAATGATCAGGCAAAGGTTATCTGTAAGAAGTGCGCAAAGACCTTTAGCCGAGGGAAAAATCTGAGAAATTTGAATACCAGTTGCATGCTTAGACATTTAACCACCAAGCACTTGCAAGCGTGGACGGACTACCAAACCTCACGTACCACATGTGCACCTGCTCCGAATGAAGGTAGTCAGCAACGCTATATCGCTTCCCCCACAGTAAGCCCACGGGTTAGCACACCACCAGCAGCAAATGTTGAGGTGTCGTCGCAAGGCCAAAGCAGTCAGGGAATCACAATGTTATTGCTACTGCAAAAAATAAAAAGAGGGGAGCGCACTAAGGCGGTAAATGAGGGACACCAGCGTGTTTAACAAAGGTAATCCACTCACCTGATGTGGTTGTGAAGGGTCACAACCACCTAAGGAAGTTTTGGCCGCTGCAGATCCCGGGATGCAGATAAAACAATAGAGAAGAGAAAAGCTGGGGTTTGTCCGTGCTAGACCACAAGGAACCAACCGAAGATGCAAGCAAACCTTTATTTACATTCAAGCCAATGCGTTTCCTGGCCTCCTGGCCACTTCATCAGGGCAGCAATGTTACAGTCAGTTAACAAGAAACCATTATATACATTACGCAGATGACATCTGAATGATGTCAGATCCTGTGGGAACGCCCAGATTGAACTGAAAAACCTGAAAGTTATCATCCTGATGGAAAAATATTATAAAACTGTAGATAAAACATTTATCTAATCTAAAATGCTAAAACTGATATTCAACATATATAAAAAATATAAAATTATGTAAATCGATGTGCAATTTTGCAAAAATGATTGCAGCTTAGAACCCATGTTTCAGTGGCTAAACAATGGATTAAGAACATAATTACCAATTCTAGCTGCTTTTAGCTTCTGCAGTTATTATCTAAGGTTACTTTAAATCTTCACCACCATGATTACATCATCTAGGTAAAAGAACATTGGGGGAGTTTTGAACTCATATAAGATAGCCCACACTCCAATCTACATTGATGACACCACTAACCTGCAGCTCCACCAGGTCTTCATCTGATTTCACACCACCAAAAAGGTGATATCTATTAGAACACCCATATGACGAAGAAAAATTTCATTACCAGTTGGACCAGCACAGGGAGTAAAAGGACCAACGGTGAAAAGGCTAAAGAGAAGGGAAAAAGGAGAAGAAGGTAAAGATAACAACGGAAGGGATAAGTTTGAAGAAGAGGGCACCCACCTAGAAAAGGAGGAGAACCAAAAAAAAATGTGAAATTGAAAGAACATGATGACGACAAACTAAAACACACCTGCAAGTGACAGAGAAGAGGGAAGACACAGGTGGGAAAACCCCAAAACAGGATTAATCATAAAGCATCCACCTTTTTTTCCCATAATGATAAAGGAACAATCTTTAACATCAAGTACAGGCTAGATTGCCAGTCAAGTTTTGTAATCTACCTTGTAGAGTGTATATGCGGTAAACAGTACGTATATAGGTAGAACTATCCAACCCCTACATAAAAGGATTAATGCGCACAGACACAATATTAAAATAAGTTTTTTAAAACGTGGGTTATCGAGGCATGTTAGTACTATGCATAGGGGTCATGTCGAATTGAAGGTTACCCCTATAGACCATATTCCCATTGATACTCCGAACAGGGTTCAAGCCTTGAATAAATGTGAAATTTTTTGGATTTATAAATTAGGCACGATAAATCCTAGAGGGCTAAATGAGATTTCTGACTTGTTTTAATAATTAATTTTATGTTTTTTCTTAATTCAAATAAGTTCTTTTCCACCTCCTTGGTCCCCCCCTGGGTGGTCACCCTGAGAATAGGTCTTGGTGTGACCTTTGGCCCTTGGACCTTGGTGTCTGTTTTGGGGTTCTGCCTGTGTCATCCCTCTTCCCTGTCACTTGCAGGTGTGTTTTAGTTTGTCATCATCATATTCTTTCAATTTCACATTTGAAATTTTTTTTTTTGGTTCTCCTCCTTTTCTAAGTGGGTGCCCTCTTCTTTGAACTGATCCCTTCCATTGTAATCTTTACCTTCTTCTTCTTTTTCCCTTCTCTTTATCCTTTTCGACGTTGGTCCTTTTACTCCCTGTGCTGGTCCAACTGGTAATGAAATTTTTCCAATCATTTTTGCTGAATTGCATATCGATTTACATAATTTTATATTTTTTATATATGTTGAATATCAGTTTTAGCATTTTAGATTAGATAAATATTTTTATCTACAGTTTTATAATATTTTTCCATCAGGATGATAACTTTCAGGTTTTTCAGTTCAATGTGGGCATTCCCACAGGAACTGACATCATTCAGATGTTATCTGCGTAATGTATATAATGGTTTCTTGTTAACTGACTGTAACATTGCTGCCCTGATGAAGTGGCCAGGAGGCCAGGAAACGCGTTGGCTTGAATGTGAATAAAGGTTTGCTTGCATCTTCGGTTGGTTCCTTGTGGTCTAGCGCGGACAAACCCCGGCTTTTCTCTTCTCTATTGTTTTATAATGTTATTGCTACGAAAGACTGAATCTAGGCCATCAGCAAGACCACCAACACCATCACCATCACCAACCCTCTCTCAGTCCGCCATGTCCACCGCTAGTTCCACCATATGCAGCTCTCAAGTTCAGCTCACCCTACCAGAGACTCTGAGTAGGACAAGAAAGTAATCATCCTCTCATCCGCATACACAATGTTTGAACGCCCACATTGCCAAACTAATCTCGTTAGAGATGATGCCCTACCGGTTGGTTGAAAGTGAAGCTTTCCGCGAGCTCATGGCCTACGCAGTATCATGCTATGACCTACCCAGTCAGCACTTCTTTTCTCGAAAAGCCATCCCAGCCCTCCACCTGCATGTGAAACCGCATTGTCCATGCACTCAAGCAATCAGTGAGTGGAAAGGTGCACCTCACAACAGATGCTTGGTCCAAGAGGCATGGCCAGGGCCGTTACGTGTCCATCACTGCGCACTGGGTTAATGTGGTGGATGCAGGGTCCACAGGGGACAGCGGTGGTGGGACAGTGCTGCCTAGCCCACGGTATAGGAAGCAGTAGGCTGTAGGCGTTCGACCCTCCTCCTCCATAAGCGAAAGCTCGTCCACAGAGCGCAGTCGCACGAGCACTCCATCCGCAGCTGCCAGTGTTGCACACGAGGTGTCCCACTATCGAACAGCTAGTGGTAAGCGTCAGCAGGCTGTGTTGAAGATGATGTGTTTGGGCGACAACAGACAGACCGTGGAGGTACTGGCCGACTACTTGCAGCGACAAACTGAGTCATGGTTGGGCAGTCTACATCTTGAGGCAGGCAAGGTAGTTAGTGATAATGGCCATAATTTTGTGGCAGCCATAGCCCTTTCAAAACTCAGACACATACCTTGCCTGGCTCACACCTTGAACATGGTGGTGCAGTGTTTCCTAAATAAGTATCCGGAGTTATTAGCCCTGCTCCATAAGGTGCGAAGACTGTCCTCACACATCCACCAGTCGCCCGTACACTCCAGTTGTATGCAGAAGCTGCAGCAATTGCTCCACCTTCCCAAGCACCGCCTAATTATCGACGTTGAAACAAGGTGGAACTCAACCCTGCACATGGTTCAGAGGCTGTGCGAACAGAGGCAGGCTGTAATGCATTTGCGGGAGGATACACGGGCAGACAGTTTGAAGGCAGACATGGAATTGTCTGGTGTGCAGTGGTCGAAGCTGAAAGACCTCTGTAAAGTCCTTCTGTGTTTTGAGGAATGCACACGGCTGGTAAGCGCAAACGATGCCATCATAGGCATGAGCATCCCACTTATGCGTCTGTACATGCAAACTTTGACGCACATTAAGGAGCAGGCGTCTGCAGCCGAGGAAGAGGAGAGAAGCCTTGATGACAGTCAGCCATTGTCTGCTCAGGGAACTCTCCTGGACGAGGTGGAGGAAGAGGAAGAGGAGGATGATGGGGATGATTATTTATGGGAGGAGGATGCTTCTCAGGGGGCAAGAGAAAATGTTGGTGTGGCAAGGTCAGGTACAGGGTTTGTGCGTGACTGGAGGGATGTTGATTTGCCAGAAAGTGCGCCTCCACCCAGCACTTGTAGTGCATCATTGACACCTGGAACATTGACCCACATGTCTGATTATGCCTTGAAGATCCTAAAAAGGGAACCCCGCATTGCCAAAATGATGAACAATGATGACTACTGGTTGGCCAGCATCCTGGATCCACGCTATAAAGGCAAACTCCAAAACATCATGCCACAGGAGAACCTAGAGCTAATATTGGCTAACAAACAAGCAACTCTGGTAAACCGTTTGTTTGAGGCATTCCCAGCACACAGCGGCAGTGATGGTTCTCCCACGAGCCGTAGGGGGCAACATGGAAGAGGTGTTCGTGGTGCACACAGCCGAAGTGGCGTTGGACACAGGGGTTTCATGACCATGTTGTGGACTGATTTTTCAAGTACCGCTCACATGACTGTTAATACTGCATCGATTGAAAGTGACAGGAGACAGCAGTTGTCAACTATGGTTACAAACTACTTCTCCCATATCGATGTTCTCCCTCCCAGGTCATTCCCCTTTGACTATTGGGCCTGTAAACTGGACACCTGGCCTGGATTGGCACAATATGCCTTACAGGAGCTCGCTTGTCTTCAGTGCTGCTGGATCAATCCTGACAGAAAAAAGGACCCGTCTGTTGACCCAAAATGTTGATGATCTAACCTTCATTAAAATTAACCATGCATGGGTTTCAAAGGATTTTGTCCCACCTTCCCCTGCTGACACGTTGGTTGCCCGAAAAATGGATCGCTTTTGTCCTCCTCTTCCTCTGACTTTTCCAATTCCTCCATTTTCAGCTGCTGAATGTCCAACATCAACATATGCCATTTTTTTCAACCTCCCTAACTGGGCTGCCTCCTCCCCCAGGGTCGGGGTCACCACCTGGCGCACGCACCCGTGCGAGTGCCGTTGCCCTGGACAGGTGGGTGGGCCCACTCTTGGGCGACGGCACTGGCACAGGGTCCCTCATAGTACAATCAAGTGTCTCTGACGGTGGGGGTGCACACCCACTATCAGACACACCGGCGTACTATGAGGGGTCCTGTGCCAGTGCCGTCGCCAACGAGTGGGCCCCCCCCTGCTTACTCAGGATCACAGCACTTGCAAAGCTGAAACACTTACCTCTCCCTGCTCCACCGCTGTGACGTCATCCGCGTTTCCTGACAGTGACATTCTGGTCAGAGAGCGCGATGACATCACGTCTGTACGCCCTCTGCCTAAACAGTCCAAGTGCAGAGAGATGGAAGATGGGGGCGACGAGGAGTCCAGACTAGTACAGGGATTCCCTAGCGGGGAGACTTATTTAATTGTTTTAAAGGTTGGGAGCAATTTTTGAGGAGCACTATACTCTGGAGAATGATATATGGGGCCCACCATACATCGGAGCTTTCCAAAGATGGACATCAGACACTGGAGCAGCATTTACAGGGCCCATTATACACTGGAGCATTAGAAATGTGGCCCATTATATATGGAGCATTATTTGGGCCCATAAGACAGTGGAGCTTCATCCATGGGGACCAGCATATACTGTAGCATTATGTGGAGCTCATCATATACTGTATGGAACATTATATGGGACCAATGATTCTGTATGGAGAAATATATGGGCCTCATTACTCTGTATAGTGCACTATGCGGTGGCCACAATACTGTATGGAGTAATATACTGTCCGTTTTTGGAGCTATTGGAGAATTTAAAATGGATATCAGTCATGTGATGTAAGAAGTGAAGTATTTTTCATTGTACTGTACCGCTATTTCTCTGCCGTATCAGAGGATCATGAATTGTGGCATGTGTTAGGAGCCCATTGACACTCTTTAGCCCTGGGCTCACGAAAATCTGGAGCCAGCCCTACCCCCCCCACTACTTTAGCGAAAGAACCCCCAGTTTTCAATGCCTAACTATTATTATAAAGTAAATTAAGGTTGACAAGCTTAAGTAATAAGAATTGATATTTTTGACATTAAAATGGGCACTGTAGGTGTGTTTCCTGTCCTCCACTCACTGCCGACTTTTCTTCCCCATTGACTTGCATTGGGTTTCGTGTTTCAGCCGGCCTTCGACTTTTCACGATAATCGGCCGATTTCGTTCGACCCGACTTTTGCGAAAGTCGGGTTTCATGAAACCCGACTCGATCCGAAAAAAGGCAAAGTCGCTCATCTCTAGTGGAGAGGCCACAATCCAAGCTGCTGGAGGTCTAGTGTGAAGTTTCCACAATCAGTGATGGTTTGGGGAGCCATGTCATCTGCTGGTGTAGGTCCACTGTGTTTTATCAAGATGAAAGTCAGCGCAGCCGTCTACCAGGAAATTTTAGAGCACTTCATGCTTTCCTCTGCCGACAAGATTTTTGGAGAAGGAAATGTCATTCTCCAGCAGGACTTGGCACCTGTCCACACTGCCAAACGTACCAACACCTGGTTTACAAACAACAGTATCACTGTGCTTGATTCGCCAGGAAACTCTCCTGACCTTAACCCCATAGAGAATCTATGGGGTATTGTCAAGAGGAAGATGAGAGACACCAAACCCAACAATGTCGACGAGCTGAAGGCTGCTATCAAAGCAACCTGGGCTTCCATAACACCTCAGCAGTGCCACATGCTGATCGCCTCCATGCCATGCGCATTGATGCAGTAATTGATGCAAAAGGAGCCCCGACCAAGTATTGGGTGCATTTACTGAACATACATTTCAGTAGGCCAACATTTCCGATTTTAAAATCATGTTTCAAGCTGGTGTTATAAAGTATTCCAATTTACTGAGAAAATGACATTTGGGTTTTCATTGGCTGTAATAAACCATAATCATCAACAATACTAGAAATAAACATGTGGAATAGATCACTCTGTAATGACTCTATATAATATAGGAGTTTCACTTTTTGTATTGAAGAACTGAAATAAATGAACTTTTTGATGATATTCTGATTTTGTGAGAAGCCCCTGTGTCATGCAGAAGACTTTACATTATGTTCATGTGCCACAAAGCATTGTGATATGGATAATTAAAAGAAACCTTTCAGGATGATTTTACTATTGAAACTAATAGCATGGCAGCATAGGCTGCAGTAGAACAATAAAAAGTATATGAGTTTTGTAGAAATCCAATGTGAGATCTGAGAAATTGAGATTTGCAGCCACATCCAAAATAGCCTGGAAGTGACACCCCCAATTTATCATGTGCCTGTCCTGACAGGTATCCATAGACGTGATGTCACCATCGCTTTTCGCCTCCTAATACAAAAGTGAGTGGAGCTGGAATAACCATTTAACGACCATCATCGGTGCTTTAAATACTCAGCACCCACGAGTAGCTGCCAGGATGAGAAATAGCTCTGATGTTGGCATCTTATCCTCAGAGATACTGTGCACAACAGAGACTTTGGCATCTGAAACTTTGTCATTAGTCCATAGGTGGGAGAATCCTGTGACCTCTTGTTTCAGAGGTCTCCTGTTTTCAATGGTTTTTATGGCTTCTACTATTTCTTGTAGAATTTGGCAATCATCTATCAGAGCTAAATTTGACTCTCTAGTCAAGCTGGTTGGTGGCCACTGTATTGTGGCAGGGTGGCAGCATGGTGGGGTAAAAGGTCCTAACATTCCCTTCAAATGAGGATAAGCTACAATAAATAGATATGATTTTTTTTTCTGGACAATACCATTAGGAGGAATCTGTCAGCAGGTTCTTGCTATGTAATCTGAAAGCAGCATGATATAGAGGCTAGGAGCCTCATTCCAGCGATTTATCACTTACTGGGCTGCTTGCTGCAGTTTTAATAAAATCCCTGTTTTCTCTGCTGTAAATCTAATAGTGCTCAAGCCCTGTATAACCTCGCCCACACCACTGTGTACACTGTGCATTGTCAGCAAGCTACCAATCAGTGGTGGGGGTGGGGTTATACAGACTAACATGACTGCTGTTCACGTGAGACCTAGTCCTTGAGTGATAATCTCCTGCTGATACAACACTGATTGTATTGAAACTACAATATACAGTATAATAAATGACACATCCCTGGAATCAGGCTGTCTTGCTCTTTATTATACAGCTCTCAGATTAAATAGCAAAAACATGCTGACAAATTCCCTTTAAGAACCAATTTTGGGCTGCTGACAACATTATGAATGCATGCGCCATATACTGTAGATCTGCTTTTAAACAGGTTTTTCTCCTTCGGGCTCACAATGTGTAGAAGCTTAGGCCAAAACTCCAAGGTTACCTACACAACGTATTGCACATACTATTTCACAGTAACTATTCTTTTATAGACTTTCACATCATATTAAGTGACTTTCACATCATATTAAGTTACTTCATCCAGCGGGAATTGACTCAATGTCAAACTGGATGTTTTCAAGAATTTGTGAAATTAAAGTTTACATTTACATCATTTTGTTTTCTCCTTCTCACTCCCCAGTCTGTTCTAGTGTCATGACTCTTGGCTTGAGGTCACATTATATGGATCTGTGTAGAGCAAGGAACAGATATTCTCTCCTAATGGTAAGCAGGATATTGTTCTTGTCCTTCCGCCAGTAATGAACACAATCTTTACGATGGAGCGACTGTTCCCGTGTCACGACTCAGCATGTAGGGGTAGGAAAACTTACTTTGAAGTCCCTGTTTTCTTCAAAATATTAATATTTGTTCTCTTTCCTTTCATGGAATCTTGGCAGAGAAGTTGGACTCAAGTAATCTTTCTCATTATAAAATCACATGAGGTTGTAAATTCTTTCAACTCATGGGAATAAAATAGGTGAGTTTTAATTCTTTTGGTTTAAAAATAGATTAATAATATAGATTTTACAACTTTTAGATATCAATGGCATCATTGTGTTGGAACTTGTAAAGAAGCTACCACGACTTAAGATAAGAAACCTAACCAGATACTCTGTTTCCAGGTACATGTTTATGGGTGTTTGCCCCTCATCAGTGCAAACTAGTGGATCTGATTTGGCAGGGTGAGAGGCCTCTGACGGTGGATCTAAGGGATAAAGTTTCTCCTCGTGAATCGCCCGCCAGGGAACTGGGGATACTCGGTTCTGGGCTGCTTCTTAAAGTGGAAGTGTCACAGCATCAGTGACCCGGTGTGTGGCCCTGGGCGTCCAATAAAAAAAAGGGGGTAATAAAGTGTGTAATAAAGTGTTCGTGACTCCACCCGTGGTATTCTCTCAGGGGACCGACGCTACAATGCAGATCCTCTGGGATGGTGATGGGGCAGCAAAGGTGGTTAAGCTCTCCACGGGTAGAGCTGTATCCCAGGACAGTTAGGGTATTAAAAGTGATGTTAGTAGTGAGTGTGGTGCAGGGCAGGTGATGCAGGAAAGATTCTGAAGACACAGCAGGTTGTAGTTTCCTTTACCTTTTACTGAGCAGTGCAGGTACAGTCTGGGACTCAGGTTACAGATGGTTCAGGAGCCGGTCGGTCTTTAAGCAAGTTGGGAATCTCCTTAGTCAGGTGGTTGCGAGGCCTCCTTTCTAGCGCTATTCTCTGAGGTAGTTGCTGCTGTAAACTCTGTTCAAGTCCCTCTCTCTGTCTGATGCTTAGGTATAACTCCACTCGCATGACAGGCAGCTGTAGCCTCCTTCGGGGATTGCTCCTGTCTGGCATCTCTGGCTCACACAGACTGCTGTGTCATCAAGTATCAGTTGGGGACAGTGGATCTATGGTCTTCTGCCCTGCTCTGGTGCCCGGTCACTGGCGCTCAAGCCTGGGGTGAGCTCAGATGGAGCTCCTATCCCCAGCTCCTCTCCACACGTCCACTCTCAACCTTGTTAATGCTCTAACTCTCACTAACTTCCTCCTCCTGACCAGAGAGAACAGCTTCCCTGAAGTCAGGTTTAGAGCTCCACTTGCTGGCCTAGAGCAGAAACTATGTTGTATGCTGGAACTACCTGGTAAAGGGATTCCATCTTTGCTTCCAGGCATGACATCACTCCCCCCTGGAGGAAGGCAAGGCCATTGTGGCAACCAAACTCATGGGGTGCCACACTTGTGCTCCAGTTCACTTTCTCTCTGAAGGGGCTAGTTGCATATGTAATTTCCCAGGAGAGCATTGCAATGCCTATTTGTTTCCCTATGCCAACTAGCCACTCTCCACAAGAAAGAATGTTATTTTTAACACCCATAGTAGTAGAAAAGGCTTATTTCCATTTTTAAAGGTTGTCACCTATCCAAATAATATGTGATACCTTGCAGGTCAGTGAAGGTTTTACCACTGTGACCCTTACTAATCCCAATAATGGAGCTCTGAAATGCCCCATCATAATGGAGCCATGATCCATTCATTCACTGTGGGATTGTTAGAGAAAGCGAAGTGCTGTACTTGGTGGAACAGATCATAAACCTCATTAATATTTTATTCTTTGGTTTCACCAAGCAGCTAGACACACACATTCCCCTTGAGAAAGCGTAACAGCAAAACGCGCATCGGGGCACTGGTGGCTGTCCATTCACCTCAATATGGGTAAGCTCTATACTACCTTTATATTATTTTTTTTTCTTGTCTTCCAATATTATACTGCATGATCTACATTTAGACGGACTGATAATTTTTGTCACTATACTGTCTCAATAGTCTGTACTATGATTTACGGCATCATGCCTTACATGCAAATTTTTACATGAATCATGGAAGTTCATTATTATTCGCTGCTTTGTCTGATATAGAATCATAGAATCATAGAATCGTAGAGTTGGAAGAGACCTCCTGGGCCATCTGGTCCAACCCCCTGCTCAAAGCAGGATTCGCTAAATCATCCCAGTCAGATGTCTGTCCAGCCTCTGTTTGAAGACTTCCATTGAAGGAGAACTCACCACTTCTCGTGGCAGCCTGTTCCACTCATTGATCACTCTAACTGTCAAAAAGTTTTTTCTAATATCTAATCTGTGTCTCCTCCCATTCAGTTTCATCCCATTGCTTCTAGTCTTTCCTTGTGCAAATGAGAATAAAGTTGATCCTTCTACAATGTGACAGCCCTTTAGATATTTGTAGACAGCTATTAAGTCTCCTCTCAGTCTTCTCTTTTGCAAACTAAACATTCCCAAATCCTGCAACCTTTCCTCATAAGACAGGGTTTGCAGACCGGTCACCATTCTGGTCGCTCTTTTCTGAACTTGCTCCAGTTTGTTGATGTCTTTTTTAAAATGTGGTGCCCAAAACTGGACACAATATTCCAGATGAGGTCTGACCAAAGAGGAGTAGAGGGAAATAATGACTTCATGTGATCTAGACTGTATGCTTCTGTTAATACATCCTAGAATTGCATTTGCCTTTTTTGCTGCTGCATCACACTGTTGACTCATATTCAGTCTGTGATCTATTAGTATAGCCAAGTCTTTTTCACATGTGCTGTCACTTAGCCCTATTCCTCCCATTCTATATATGCTTTTTTCATTTTTATTGCCCAGATGTAGTACTTTGCATTTCTCCCTGTTAAAAACCATTCTGTTAGTTGCTGCCCACTTCTCCAGTTTATTTAAATCTTTTTGAATCCTCTCTCTCTCTTCTCTAGTATTAGCTATCCCTCCTAGCTTTGTGTCATCAGCAAATTTAATCAGTTTACCCTCAATTCCTTCATCTAAATCGTTGATAAAGATGTTGAACAATACAGGGCCCAGGACAGAGCCCTGTGGTACCCCACTTGAGACATTCTTCCAACTGGATGTGCAGCCATTTACGACCACTCTTTGGGTCCGATCACTAAGCCAGTTATGAATCCACCTAACAGTTGCCTTGTCCATTCCATACTTAGTCATTTTTTCAATAAGGATTGTATGAGAGACTTTGTCAAATGCTTTGCTGAAGTCAAGATATACTATATCTACAGCATTTCCTTGATCCACCCAATCAGTGATACCGTCATAGAAGGAAATTAAGTTAGTCTGACATGACTTATTAGTTACAAACCCATGCTGACTCTGTTTGATCACTTCATTCTTATCCAGGTATTGACATACATGTTGTTTAATAATTTGTTCAAAGATCTTTCCTGGTATAGAAGTCAGACTCACCGGCCTATAGTTGCCTGGGTCCACCTTCTTCCCCTTTTTGAAGATAGGAACAACATTTGCTCTTCTCCAGTCTTCTGGCACTTCTCCTGTTCTCCAAGAATTTTCAAAGATTATGGAGAGGGGTTCAAAAATTTCTTCTGCTATCTCCTTCAGTACTCTGGGGTGTAATTCATCTGGACCTGGAGACTTGAATTCATTTAGGTTAGCTAAGTGTTTCCTCACTATCTTTCTGTTTATAGATATCCTGGATTCTTCTATTCCCTTAATAGGACAGTGAATAACAGTTGGTGTTACATTTCCTTTCTGAGAGAAAACAGATGCAAAATAGGAATTTAAAAGTTCAGCCTTCTCAGCATCCTGTCTTACCATTTCATCATTTTCATCCTGTAAAAATCCTATAGCATCTTTGACTTTTCTTTTACTTTTGACATATCCCCAAAATCCTTTATTATTGCTTTTGACATCTCTTGCAAGCCTCAATTCATTTTCAGCTTTAGATAATCTGATTTGTGCCCTGCAGGTTCTGCAGACAGCATTATATTCTTCTTTAGATATGCCTCCCTCTTTCCATTTTATAAACATTTTTTTCTTCCTTTTTAGCATGTGCTTAAGTTCTGTGTTCACCCATCCTGGTTTCCTTAAATGCTTCCTATTCTTCCCTCTTTTCGGAATTGTTAACAACTGTGCTTTGAGAATTTCATTTTTCAAGATTTCCCATCCTTCCTGGACATTTTTGTCTTTAAGGATATCCAGCCATTGGATCCCTCCAATTATCTTTCTGAATCCCTTAAAATCTGCCTTTCTGAAATCTAACCTTGACGTCTGAGTCTTCACAGGTCTTCCACCTCTAGTTATCCAAAATTCTAAAATAGCATGGTCGCTACCTCCTAGGGTTCCAGCCACTTTTACCTCCTCAACCATTTCCTCCCTGTTTATAAGGATTAGATCCAAGGTAGCAGTTCCCCTTGTTTTCTCCCCTACCTTTTGGAAGATAAAGTTGTCAGCAAGAGAGGATAAGAATTTCCTTGACCTGTTAGTTTTGCCTGAGAGAGATTCCCAACAAATGTCTGGATAGTTGAAATCTCCCATAACAACTATGTCATATTTTTTGGAGAACTTGGCCATTTGATGCATAAAGAGTTCATCCATATCTTCAGCTTGCACAGGCGGCCTGTAGTAAATGCCTACAATGGTGTCCTTTCCATTGTTCTGTCCTTGTATTCTTACCCAAACAGTTTCCACAGAACTCCCAGTCTCTGAAGCTTCAATCTCTGTGCAGATATACGCGTTTCTAACATACAATGCAACACCCCCTCCTCGTTTATCAAGTCTGTTTCTTGCAAATAAGTTGTATCCTTCTAGTCTTGTATTCCAATCATGTGTATTGTCCCACCAAGTTTCAGTGATTCCAATGACATCATATTTCTTTTCCTGTGTTAGTAGTTCCAATTCTCCTTGTTTGTTGCCCATGCTTTGTGCATTAGTATAGAAACATTTTAGTTTGTGATTGGTTTCTCTTTCTCCAATATTTTTATTTATTAGATTCTTTCATCTTTGTTCTTCCTTTCCACTTCTAATAGCAGAGTTCTCAATAGCATTTGTCAGGTGTATGGCTTTTTCTGGTCTTTTGCTTCCCTTCCCATGTTGTTCTAGTTTAAAGCTCTCCTTACAAGTGTAGCAAGGCGACTTCCAAATACATGCTTTCCAGTCTTCGTAAGGTGCACCCCATCTCTAGCAAGTAGTCCATCGTATAAGTAGTTCACTCCGTGATCCAGAAATCCAAATCGTTGCTGACGGCACCATCGACGTAGCCAGTTGTTCACCTGCAGAATCTTATTCCACCTCCTTGTTCCATGGCCATCCACTGGGAGGATGGAAGAGAAGACCACCTGCGCTCCCAGTTCTTTCACTTCCTTGCCTAAGTCTTCAAAGTCTCTGCAGATGGTTTCCAGGTTGTGTCTTGCGGTGTCATTTGTCCCCACATGTAGTAGCAGGAATGGGTAGTCATCTGTAGGTCTGAATAGTCCTGATATCCTGTCAGACACATCTTTAATTTTTGCACCTGGAAGACAGCACATTTCTCTTGAAGTTATATCCGGTCTGCAGATAGCGGCCTCTGTTCCTCTCAACAGGGAATCCCCCATGACCACCACTCTCCGTTTCTTCTTCACAACATTTTTCTTTCTCCATCCAGGAGGACTCTGAAGGCGTACAAGGTTGCTGTTTGTTGGCAAAGTCTTATCCTGATGTATTTCTTCATCGTTTTCCTGCGTGAGAGCCTGGTACTGGTTTCTGAGCAGTATGGGTGCTGACTGCCTCCTGATCCTCCTGCTTCTCTGGGTCACATGTCTCCATTCCTCTGTTTCTTCAGGTGCACTTCGAATTTCTTCTCTTTCTGTAACATGAAGAGATAATTCTGCTCTGTCCAAGAACTCTTCACCTTCCTTAATGATCTTCAACATAGCTAACCTCTCTTCGAGATTTTGCAACTTTTCCTCCAACAGGGACACAAGCTTGCATTTGTGGCATGTGAAGTTTGGCTTTTCCACTGGTAAATCTGTGAACATGTAGCAAGAAATGCAGCTCACCAAATGGCTCCTGGCCTCTTCCATCTTGAGATTTCTTAGAAACGATGAAAGATGAGCCAAAATTCGCGCGCCGAGAGGCGCGCGGTTTTTCCGATTTCCTCTTTTCAGCTGCAACAGCCAAACCCAGTGATCGTTGAGCTCGCGGAGACTCTTCACTTATCCCAGAAGGCACTGGGAATATGCAAATGATCTCCTCAAGACTCTTCCCCTGGCTTTCCGATTTCCTCTTTTCAGCTGCAACAGCCAAAACCCAGTGATCGTTGAGCTCGCGGAGACTCTTCACTTATCCCAGAAGGCACTGGGAATATGCAAATGATCTCCTCAAGACTCTTCCCCTGGCTTTCCGATTTCCTCTTTTCAGCTGCAACAGCCAAAACCCAGTGATCGTTGAGCTCGCGGAGACTCTTCACTTATCCCAGAAGGCACTGGGAATATGCAAATGATCTCCTCAAGACTCTTCCCCTGGCTTTCCGATTTCCTCTTTTCAGCTGCAACAGCCAAAACCCAGTGATCGTTGAGCTCGCGGAGACTCTTCACTTATCCCAGAAGGCACTGGGAATATGCAAATGATCTCCTCAAGACTCTTCCCCTGGCTTTCCGATTTCCTCTTTTCAGCTGCAACAGCCAAAACCCAGTGATCGTTGAGCTCGCGGAGACTCTTCACTTATCCCAGAAGGCACTGGGAATATGCAAATGATCTCCTCAAGACTCTTCCCCTGGCTTTCCGATTTCCTCTTTTCAGCTGCAACAGCCAAAACCCAGTGATCGTTGAGCTCGCGGAGACTCTTCACTTATCCCAGAAGGCACTGGGAATATGCAAATGATCTCCTCAAGACTCTTCCCCTGGCTTTCCGATTTCCTCTTTTCAGCTGCAACAGCCAAAACCCAGTGATCGTTGAGCTCGCGGAGACTCTTCACTTATCCCAGAAGGCACTGGGAATATGCAAATGATCTCCTCAAGACTCTTCCCCTGGTTTTTTTTTAGACTACCATGCTACCCTTTATTTTTTTGTGAAAACCCCCTCCCACCTTTAGCTACTTGATTTTATCCCTTTGTGAAACCTCTTCCATGTCCCATTTACTTTCTGATTTATGTCTTTTTTACATTTAATCCTTAATAATAAAAAAAACACACTTTATACTCTTTTGAGTGGTGTTTTTCTGGGTACTTTGTACACTGTCTTCAGTTGTATATATTAGTAGAACCCACCGTTATTGATCTTTATATGATGAGAAAATCCCTATAACTATGTTTATATGTCTTTTGAATATTTGTATGGACCTATTTTCTTTAGGTCTTTCAACATTTACTGGAGCCAACTCCTTCAAGGCTTATCCCATTCTCTGACTCTAGACATCTTTTGTCTTGGCATTCTTTCCACATCCATTCTTTGAACATGACAATTGACTGAGATTTGAATGCCTACTCACTTACTCTGTGCCATGTATAATAGTGGCATCTGCTTCAATGTCATACAAACCTTTAGGGGTTGTTTACATGTCCAATTTTCTCATACAAGTACTATCTGTGGTTTTTGTGGATAGCAGTCGTACCTATCAAATTTTATAGGGCAGTGCACATGTCTGAATTTTTCCTCAGGGGCCGAGGGTTCAGAGGAAAATATCAGAGACATATCTGATTTTGATAGGAGGGTCGGATCAAAATCAACAATGCAAGTCTAAGGTTCTGTGAAAAAAATGGACTGCAATCGGATGACATTGGAGTTTGGTCAAATTTTCACAGTCTGTCAGGAAGGAGAATGCAGAGAAACTTTTTTATATATCTCTCCACATATGAAAGAAAATGATGACACTTGGACCACATCGATCAAACTCTGATCAGAATAATCAGTACATTTTTCTCATGCTTGGAAAATACTGAGATCTGAATGAGCCCTTGGGTTCTTATTTTGAAAACCAAGCTTGCATGAAGTCCTAAAATTAATTATGGTTATCAGTTATCCTTTGGACAAGTGTGGTTCTAGCCACTGGGACCCATGATGATCATGAGAAAGTAGCTCTGAAACTCCGCATTGGAATTGAGTTTTGGCTGTGCATGTGTTGCCATGGGTGCATTAATTCTCTAAGGGACTGCAATGGTCATTCCCCTTCCGAAACGCAAGGTATCACCTATCTTTGGCTAAGAATTACCCCTTCAGGTCAATTAACCCTATTCTTTACTGTGAATGACTTCAAATATCTAGTAGCCTCAACAATATTGCAAAATTATAATTACAAACTATGACGAATGGTGTAAAGACGTGTGGTTCAACATGAAGAATTTTTTTGAACGTGCGATATCTCAATATTTCTCTCTATGGATCAAAGTATAACACTAAAACAAAAATATTACACTAAGGAAAGACGGGATAAAGCAGGAAGTGATGCACGAGTATAAGGAAGTCCACCATCTGAAAATAAATCATTTGCTGTAAAGTGTTTCCTTTACATCAAGAATCAAAGACTGTAGGTCAGATCTCACGTCCCCAGCACTGTCTGGTCCTTGCAGGTCTTGTCACGTCAAGATGAAAAGGTCAAAATATTCTAGACCAGTGCATAAGTATTTTGTCTCAAACTCATGGAGATTTATCTTATGCAAAACTTTAACATCAAGGTGGCTTGTTTAGTATGTTGAGAATCTGGTCTACTGTTATAACGGGTGTTCTGAATTAATAGGAATACTCATTTTTTACAACAGTGCCATCCTAGTCCATAGGCTGTCTGGTCTTGAATTCCATCCCTACTCATTCGGTGCGACGGCAAGACGGCAAGAGCAAATACATCTTTTTCACACATGTGGCTCTGTTTCAGAAGAAAGCAGAAACCTTAACTTATTTTGGACAAGAAATTTAAAGGGTTTTTTTCAGGTTAGTAAACCCATTCCATACATCCTTTTAGGAAATTTGGGCATAATAGAGATGGATCTCCTGTCCTGCATCCTCATCTTTTGTCCACAGTGGAGAGCGGTTACAAACAGCCATGTTAGTAATCTGTGGGTGATAGTAGCCCTGAGAACAGCCTCTACCCTGCCAGATTACCGGATCTGGCACAATGTCATTGTTGTGGCATAATGCACATGAGATATCGCCCCAGTCCAGCTAATCTATAGAAGAGTCGGGCATGCTGTCAGGTGGCAGGTAAGAGACGGTTCATAGGGCTCCCAACCAGAAGCCATAGACTAATGATATGGCCATTGGACTGGGTCTTGCACATTAATTCAAACCAATGCTACCCTGATTGCTTAGAGTCGCATTAGGTAAAAACGTTGAGATTGAGTACTCTCTAACAAGTAGGGATTGTCTAAAGCAGATAACTACTTTAGAATGTCCGCGATGTATGATGACTATGCTCATCAAAAGGAACAGGAAGTTGCCCCATTATGAAGTGCCTAATCACAGGAGACACTAAAAATGCCACAGAAGACCAGACTTGACCAAAGAAGATGACTGGACCAAAGTGCGGCAGCATGGCAGAACAGTTGGGGGATAGATGAATATTATCTTTCCCTTACCTCCTCTGTAATCTGGCAGCTATTTAGCAAAAAATTCAGGAAAATATGATGTGCCTTGAATCTATTCCCTCATCTGTAAAGGTATGTGCACATGTTCAGTATTTCAGAATTTTCTTCAGGTTTTGTGACAAATCTGCAATCAAAAATGTATCAAAAAACACTGTAAAAACATGATGTGTGCACACAGCCTAAAAGATACTGAGAACTTTTTTGTTAAATGGAATCTGTCACCGAAGTTTTCGACTATCAGCTGCCGGCACCGCCATCAGGGGCTTATCTACAGCATTCTGTAATGCTGTAGATAAGCCCCTGATGTAACCTGAAAGAGAAGAAAAACGAGTTATATTATACTCTCCGGGGGGGGCGGTCCGGGTCCTGCTTTGGTCCGATGGGTGTCACAGTCCGGTCCAGCGCCTCCCATCTTCTAGCGGTGAAGTCCTCTTCTTTGCTTCCCGTTGCGGCTTCTGCGTAGGTGCACTGCTCTGCCCTGTAGAGGGCAGAGCAGATTACTGCAGTGCGCAGGCGCCGAGAAAGGTCAGAGAGGTCTGACGCCTGTGAACTGCAGGACTCTGCTCTTTCCTCAGCAGGGCAGAGCAGTGTGCCTGCGCAGGAGCCACAATGGGAAGCAAAGAAGAGGACTTCACCGCTAGAAGAAGGGAGGCGCCGGACCGGACCGTGACACCCATCGGACCAAAACCGGACCTGGACCGCCCCAGGTGAGTATAATATAACTCTTTTTTTTCTCTTTCAGGTTACATAGGGGGCTTCTCTACAGCATTACAGAATACTGTAGATAAGCCCCTGATGGCGGTGCCGGCAGCTGATAGTCGAAAAATTAGGTGACAGATTCCATTTAACCCCTTCACCCCCAAGGGTGGTTTGCACGTTCATGACCAGGCCAATTTTTACAATTCTGACCACTGTCCCTTTATGAGGTTATAACTCTGGAACGCTTCAACGGATCTAGGCGATTCTGAGAGTGTTTTCTCGTGACATATTGTACTTCACTTTAGTGGTAAAAAATTTTCGCTATAACTTGCATTTATTTATGAAAAAAACAGAAATATGGCAAAAATTTTGAAAATTTTGCAATTTTCAAACTTTGAATTTGTATGCTCCTAAAACAGAGAAATATGTGACACAAAATAGTTACTAAATAACATTTCCCACATGTCTACTTTACATCAGCGCAATTTGGGAAACAACATTTTTTTTGTTAGGAAGTTATAAGGGTTAAAATTTGACAAGCGATTTCTAATTTTTACAACAAAACTTACAAAACCATTTTTTTTAGGGACCACCTCACATTTGAAGTCACTTTGAGGGGTCTATATGGCAGAAAATACCCAAAAGTGACACCATTCTAAAAACTGCACCCCTGAAGCTACTCAAAACTACATTCAAGAAGATTATTAACCCTTCAGGTGCTTTACAGGAGCAGAAGCAACGTGGAAGGAAAAAATGAACATTTAACTTTTTAGTCACAAAAATAATATTTTAGCAACAATTTTTTTATTTTCCCAAGGGTAACAGGAGAAATTGGACCCCAAAAGTTGTTGTCAAATTTGTCCTGAGTACGCTGATACCCAATATATGGGGGGGAACCACTGTTTGGGCACAAGGCAGGGCTCAGAAGGGAAGGAGCCCCGTTTGACTTTTTCAACCTAAAATTGGCTGGAATTGAGATCGGACGCCATGTCGCGTTTGACGAGTGTCTGATGTGCCTAAACAGTGGAAACCCCCCACAAGTGACCCCATTTTGGAAACTAGACCCCCTAAGGAACTTATCTAGATGTGTGGTGACCACTTTGAACCCCCAAGGGCTTCACAGAAGTTTATAACACCCGGGCGTGAAAATAAAAAATCATATTTTTTCCACAAACATGATCATTTAGTCCCCAATATTTTGTTTTCCCAAGGGTAACAGGAGAAATTGGACCCCAAAGGTTGTTGTCAAATTTGTCCTGAGTACGCTGATACCCAATATGTGGGGGGGAACCACTGTTTGGGCACATGGCAGGGCTCAGAAGGGAAGGAGCCCCGTTTGACTTTTTCAACCTAAAATTGGCTGGAATTGAGATCGGATGCCATGTCGCGTTTGACGAGTGTCTGATGTGCCTAAACAGTGGAAACCCCCCACAAGTGACCCCATTTTGGAAACTAGACCCCCTAAGGAACTTATCTAGATGTGTGGTGACCACTTTGAACCCCCAAGGGCTTCACAGAAGTTTATAACACCCGGGCGTGAAAATAAAAAATCATATTTTTTCCACAAACATGATCATTTAGTCCCCAATATTTTGTTTTCCCAAGGGTAACAGGAGAAATTGGACCCCAAAGGTTGTTGTCAAATTTGTCCTGAGTACGCTGATACCCAATATGTGGGGGGGAACCACTGTTTAGGCACATGGCAGGGCTCAGAAGGGAAGGAGCCCCGTTTGACTTTTTCAACCTAAAATTGGCTGGAATTGAGATTGGACGCCATGTCACGTTTGACGAGCGTCTGATGTGCCTAAACAGTGGAAACCCCCCACAAGTGACCCCATTTTGGAAACTAGACCCCCTAAGGAACTTATCTAGATGTGTGGTGACCACTTTGAACCCCCAAGGGCTTCACAGAAGTTAATAACACCCGGGCGTGAAAATAAAAAATCATATTTTTTCCACAAACATGATCATTTAGTCCCCAATATTTTGTTTTCCCAAGGGTAACAGGAGAAATTGGACCCCAAAGGTTCTTGTCAAATTTGTCCTGAGTACGCTGATACCCAATATGTGGGGGGGAACCACTGTTTGGGCACATGGCAGGGCTCAGAAGGGAAGGAGCCCCGTTTGACTTTTTCAACCTAAAATTGGCTGGAATTGAGATCGGACTCCATGTCGCGTTTGACGAGCATCTGATGTGCCTAAACAGTGGAAACCCCCCACAAGTGACCCCATTTTGGAAACTAGACCCCCTAAGGAACTTATCTAGATGTGTGGTGACCACTTTGAACCCCCAAGGGCTTCACAGAAGTTTATAACACCCGGGCGTGAAAATAAAAAATCATATTTTTTCCACAAACATGATCATTTAGTCCCCAATATTTTGTTTTCCCAAGGGTAACAGGAGAAATTGGACTCCAAAGGTTGTTGTCAAATTTGTCCTGAGTACGCTGATACCCAATATGTGGGGGGGAACCACTGTTTAGGCACATGGCAGGGCTCAGAAGGGAAGGAGCCCCGTTTGACTTTTTCAACCTAAAATTGGCTGGAATTGAGATCGGACGCCATGTCGCGTTTGACGAGCGTCTGATGTGCCTAAACAGTGGAAACCCCCCACAAGTGACCCCATTTTGGAAACTAGACCCCCTAAGGAACTTATCTAGATGTGTGGTGACCACTTTGAACCCCCAAGGGCTTCACAGAAGTTTATAACACCCGGGCGTGAAAATAAAAAATCATATTTTTTCCACAAACATGATCATTTAGTCCCCAATATTTTGTTTTCCCAAGGGTAACAGGAGAAATTGGACCCCAAAGGTTGTTGTCAAATTTGTCCTGAGTACGCTGATACCCAATATGTGGGGGGAACCACTGTTTAGGCACATGGCAGGGCTCAGAAGGGAAGGAGCCCCGTTTGACTTTTTCCACCTAAAATTGGCTGGAATTGAGATTGGACGCCATGTCGCGTTTGACGAGCGTCTGATGTGCCTAAACAGTGGAAACCCCCCACAAGTGACCCCATTTTGGAAACTAGACCCCCTAAGGAACTTATCTAGATGTGTGGTGACCACTTTGAACCCCCAAGGGCTTCACAGAAGTTTATAACACCCGGGCGTGAAAATAAAAAATCATATTTTTTCCACAAACATGATCATTTAGTCCCCAATATTTTGTTTTCCCAAGGGTAACAGGAGAAATTGGACCCCAAAGGTTCTTGTCAAATTTGTCCTGAGTACGCTGATACCCAATATGTTGGGGGAACCACTGTTTAGGCACATGGCAGGGCTCAGAAGGGAAGGAGCCCCGTTTGACTTTTTCAACCTAAAATTGGCTGGAATTGAGATTGGACGCCATGTCTCGTTTGATGAGCGTCTGATGTGCCTAAACAGTGGAAACCCCCCACAAGTGACCCCATTTTGGAAACTAGACCCCCTAAGGAACTTATCTAGATGTGTGGTGACCACTTTGAACCCCCAAGGGCTTCACAGAAGTTTATAACACCCGGGCGTGAAAATAAAAAATCATATTTTTTCCACAAACATGATCATTTAGTCCCCAATATTTTGTTTTCCCAAGGGTAACAGGAGAAATTGGACTCCAAAGGTTGTTGTCAAATTTGTCCTGAGTACGCTGATACCCAATATGTGGGGGGGAACCACTGTTTAGGCACATGGCAGGGCTCAGAAGGGAAGGAGCCCCGTTTGACTTTTTCAACCTAAAATTGGCTGGAATTGAGATCGGACGCCATGTCACGTTTGACGAGCGTCTGATGTGCCTAAACAGTGGAAACCCCCCACAAGTGACCCCATTTTGGAAACTAGACCCCCTAAGGAACTTATCTAGAGGTGTGGTGAGCACTTTGAACCCCCAAGTGTTTCACTAAAGATTATAATGCCCAGGCGTGAAAATATAAAATCCTGTTTTGTTCCCACATAAATGATCATTTAGTCCCCAATTTTTAATTTTCCCAAGAGTAACAGGAGAAATTGGACCCCAAAAGTTGTTGTCCAATTTGTCCTGAGTACCCTGATACCCCACATGTGGGAGAAAATTACTGTTTGGGCACACGTCAGGGCTCGAAAGGGAAGTAATGACGTTTTGGAAAGCAGACTTTGATGGAATGGTCTGCGGGCGTCATGTTCCATTTGCAGAGCCCTTGATGTTCCTAAACAGTAGAAACCCCCCATAAGTGACCCCATTTTGGAAACTAGACCCCCTAAGGAACTTATCTAGATGTGTGGTGAGCACTTTGAACCCCCAAGTGTTTCACTAAAGATTATAATGCCCAGGCGTGAAAATATAAAATCCTGTTTTGTTCCCACATAAATGATCATTTAGTCCCCAATTTTTAATTTTCACAAGAGTAACAGGAGAAATTGGACCCCAAAAGTTGTTGTCCAATTTGTCCTGAGTACCCTGATACCCCACATGTGGGAGAAAATTACTGTTTGGGCACACGTCAGGGCTCGAAAGGGAAGTAATGACGTTTTGGAAAGCAGACTTTGATGGAATGGTCTGCGGGCGTCATGTTCCATTTGCAGAGCCTTTGATGTTCCTAAACAGTAGAAACCCCCCATAAGTGACCCCATTTTGGAAACTAGACCCCCTAAGGAACTTATCTAGATGTGTGGTGAGCACTTTGAACCCCCAAGTGTTTCACTAAAGATTATAATGCCCAGGCGTGAAAATATAAAATCCTGTTTTGTTCCCACATAAATGATCATTTAGTCCCCAATTTTTAATTTTCCCAAGAGTAACAGGAGAAATTGGACCCCAAAAGTTGTTGTCCAATTTGTCCTGAGTACCCTGATACCCCACATGTGGGAGAAAATTACTGTTTGGGCACACGTCAGGGCTCGAAAGGGAAGTAATGACGTTTTGGAAAGCAGACTTTGATGGAATGGTCTGCGGGCGTCATGTTCCATTTGCAGAGCCTTTGATGTTCCTAAACAGTAGAAACCCCCCATAAGTGACCCCATTTTGGAAACTAGACCCCCTAAGGAACTTATCTAGATGTGTGGTGAGCACTTTGAACCCCCAAGTGTTTCACTAAAGATTATAATGCCCAGGCATGAAAATATAAAATCCTGTTTTGTTCCCACATAAATGATCATTTAGTCCCCAATTTTTAATTTTCCCAAGAGTAACAGGAGAAATTGGACCCCAAAAGTCGTTGTCCAATTTGTCCTGGGTACTCTGGTACCCCACATGTGGGAAAAAACTGTTTAGGCACACGTTGGGGCTCGAAAGGGAAGTAGTGTTGTTTTGGAATGCAGACTTTGATGGTCTGCTGGCGTCATGTTCCATTTGCAGAGTCCCTGATGTGCCTAAACAGGAAAAAAACCCACATGTGACATCATTTTGGATACTAGACCCCCAATGAACAAATCTAGATGTGCCCCCAACTACACTAATGTAAATTAGTAGTGCATGGAGGTGTGGTACAATTTGAAGCAATCCTTCATGCACAGGCCAGGTTTTTCGGGGCAGGTGTCGCATTGATAAGTGGTGTCCCTGCGTATTCCTTTATTGTAACACACTCGACACCTTTTTTGCGGCTTACCTTTTCTTGGGGTTGGTGGGACCACCCCCGGAAAATGCTGACCTGGGACAATACGAGCACCTTCAGTTCCTGAAGTACTGGGGCCCGCTCCTTCCTGATCGCCAAACATCATGGCCTTAACCACTACCTCCTGGAAATGAAGGTACGACGTATCGCTGGGGCATGCACATTGTGACAGCAGGAATGCGTTGAGCATTGCCATTTGGACGATGTGCACGGCCAGCTTTTTGTACCACACCTTGGCCTTCCTCAATGCATTGTACGGTTGGAAGAGTTGATCGGAGAGATCAACTCCCCCCATTTTTTTGTTGTACCCCACTACACATGTCGGTTTGAGGACCTGTGTAGAGGTACCCCGTACAGTGCAGAGGGTACTGCCATCACCGTGTATGGTGGTCAAGAGATGGACATCTCTCTTGTCCTTGTACTTGACCACCAGCAGGTGGTCGCTACATTGGGCTCTGCTCTCACCTTTTCGGAGCATCTGCCCAAGTAGCGTCTTCGGGAGGCCTCTCTGATTTTTGCGGACAGTACCGCAGGCTGCGGTACGTCGCTCAGAGAGGGATTTGTAGAGTGGGATGCTGGTATAAAAGTTATCAGTGTAGAGGTGATAACCTTTATTCAGCAGTGGGTGCACCAAATCCCACACAATTTTCCCACTCACTCCCAGGAAAGGAGGACACTCAGGGGGTTCAATCCGGGTGTCCTTCCCTTCGTAAACTCTAAACTTGTGGGTGTACCCTGAGGTACTCTCACACAACTTATAGAGTTTGATTCCGTAACTGGCCCTCTTACTGGGCAGGTATTGACGGAATCGCAGCCTTCCCTTGAAGTGAACCAAGGACTCATCCACGCAGATGTCCCTTTGGGGCACGTACACTTCAGCAAACTTTTTGTTGAAGTGTTCGATGACCGGCCGAACTTTGAACAGACGGTCAAAGTTGGGGTCATCTTGTGCGGGACACTCTGCATTATCATTATAATGCAGAAACTTGTGGATGGCCTCAAAACGCGTCCGGGCCATGACCATTCGGAACACTGGAGTGTTGTATAAAATATCAACATTCCAATATTGCCGAATTTCCGGCTTCTTCAGTATCCCCATATGGAGGACCAGGCCCCAAAACTGCGTCATTTCAACTGCGTCTACAGGAGACCAGTTTGAAAATGTTGAACGCGGGTTTTGCTCCAAAAATTGATGAGCGTACAAATTAGTTTGCTCCACCATGAGGTTAACAAAATCCTCAGAGAAAAAGACTTTGAAAAAGTCAATTTCTGTTAGGCCGGTGGTGTCAAACTTGATTCCTGATTCTGCCACAAAATCAGGAATCAGTGGCTCGTAATTTTCGGGGGGCGAGGTCCATACGGGGAGCACTGGGTCAGCTGCGGGCATGGTGGGCGCTGCCTCATCTTCTGTCCTGGAGCGTCTGCGTGGCGGTTCCGCAGGACCCGAGGAGGAAGATGAGGAGGAGGAAGAGGAAGAAGAAGAGGATGAAGAATCCGAAAAATAAAGAAAAGTCGGATCGTCATCCAAATCGCTATCAGTTTCGGAGGCAAGTGAAGCATATGCCTCCTCCACTGAATAGCGCTGTTGGGATGAATTTGATGACATTTTTGTGTAAATATGGTGCTTGGGTGTACACTTTTTTGAAAACTGTATGTGTACGTGAGGGGGGGGAGTGATTGGTGTAAACTTTCTGTAAAGAAAAAGCTGTGGAAAAAAGTCTAAAACAGCAGGCCCTAGCTGATAAGTGTCACTTATCAAAACTAGGCTGCTGGATGTGCGCATGGGGTGGCGCAAGGGGGGGGTGGAAAAAAAAAGAAAGGAAAACGGCAAACTCTGATAAGTGAACTGTGTCACTTATCCAAGTTTTGCAGCTGCGGGATGTGTGTACGGAGGGGCTAAGGAAAAAAAAGCGAGCTCAAGTGTTGATCGGTGAACTGCGTCATCAATCAATGCTCGGCGGCTGCGCACGGAGGTGGCGCAAAAGTGGGGTGGAGGGGGGTAAAAATAGGGGGAAGGGGGATGGGGGGATTGGGGTGGATAAAGAGAGATTGGGCAGGGATCAACAGTTAGGGTTGTAGTTAGGTGGCACAAAGGGGGGTGAAAAAAATGAAAAGCGGCAGGCACAAGCTTGGATAAGTGACGTGTGTCACTTATCCAACTTTTGCGGCTGCGGGATGTGTGTACGGAAGTGGCGCAAAGGGGGCTAAGGAAAAAAAGCGAGCTCAAGTGTTGATCAGTGAACTGCGTCACCAATCAACGCTCGGCGGCTGCGCACGGAGGTGGCGCAAAAGTGGGGTGGAGGGGGGTAGAAATAGGGGGAAGGGGGATGGGGGGATTGGGGTGGATGAAGAGAGATTGGGCAGGGATCAACAGTTAGGGTTGTAGTTAGGTGGCACAAAGGGGGGTGAAAAAAATGAAAAGCGGCAGGCACAAGCTTGGATAAGTGACGTGTGTCACTTATCCAACTTTTGCGGCTGCGGGATGTGTGTACGGAAGTGGCGCAAAGGGGGCTAAGGAAAAAAAGCGAGCTCAAGTGTTGATCGGTGAACTGCGTCACCAATCAACGCTCGGCGGCTGCGCACGGAGGTGGCGCAAAAGTGGGGTGGAGGGGGGTAAAAATAGGGGGAAGGGGGATGGGGGGATTGGGGTGGATGAAGAGAGATTGGGCAGGGATCAACAGTTAGGGTTGTAGTTAGGTGGCACAAAGGTGGGTGAAAAAAATGAAAAACGGCAGGCACAAGCTTGGATAAGTGACGTGTGTCACTTATCCAACTTTTGCGGCTGCGGAATGTGTGAACGGAAGTGGCGCAAAGGGGGCTAAGGGAAAAAAAGCGAGCGCGAGTGTTGATCGGTGAACTGCGTCACCGATCAACGCTCGGCGGCTGCGCACGGAGGTGGCGCAAAAGTGGGGTGGAGGGAGGTAAAAGGGGGGTGAAGGGGGGTAAGGGGGGGGTGGAGGGGGGATGAAGATAGATTGGGGGGTGAAGATAGATTGGGCAGGGGATCAGGGATCAATTAACACTTACAATTGTAGTTTTCTTTCTTCTTCTTCTTTCTTCTGCAGGGATTGTGATGCTACAAGCTGTGGCACCACAATACCCAGCACAGGAGCTCTTGCTGCGTCCGACCTCTTTGCAGGAATCCTCAGATAGAGTGAGGACCCCTGCAGACAGGTCAGACAGGTCAGAGGCAGGTCAGGGGGCAGGTCACAGAGCGGTCACATCGCTGCTGTGACCTGTCATTGGTGGGATCGAATGATTACATCGATCCCACCAATCCCTGATCTGCCTGGTGACCATGGCAACTGCCTAGAATCGGAGCTCACAGCTCCGATTACTAGGCAGGTCATGCCCAGGTCACCAGCAGGGCACAGAGCGGTCACATGGTGACCGCAGCTGTGCCCTGTGGTTGCTGCGATCGCCGATCTAATCGATCGCGCCAGCCAACTCCTGCAGGCCCTGCTGGGCCTGCATCAGGCTCCAGCACGATCGGTGCTAATATAGCACCGATCCTGGCCGGTACTGGCAGGGCACAGCGGCGATATAGCGCCGCTGTGCACTGCGATTGGCGCAATCGATCAGATCGGCGATCGCGCCAATCCGGGTGCTTTTTGCCGGTGCCTGGCGTTGCGGCTCTAGGATCGAGTACATCGGTACTCGATCCCAGCCTAGGACATCATTGTTTCAGCCAAGCTGATTGGCTGAAACAATGAGAAACGCTGCGATTGGCTGTTCAGAATTGAACAGCCAATCACAGTGCTCTGGATGCCGGGGGGGCGGGATCGCAGCCCGGGATGCCGACGCCATCTTTTCTAAGGTGAGATGGCGTCGG
This sequence comes from Dendrobates tinctorius, assembly GCF_039654945.1. Taxonomy (NCBI): domain Eukaryota; kingdom Metazoa; phylum Chordata; class Amphibia; order Anura; family Dendrobatidae; genus Dendrobates; species Dendrobates tinctorius. The sequence goes on from NW_027361797.1 coordinate 47,453,044, forward strand.
AATTTTAATGCGATCACCGCGACTTTAGTCGCGGCATCGCATTAAAGGGCCCGACGTACTATCCCGTCCACGGTCATACGGGCCCGGGTACCGTGGACGGGATAGTACGTCGGATGTCAGGAAGGGGTTAAAGCAATCGAGACTAGTATGGACAGAGATGCCCAAGGTCTACTGATGGACACTAGAACATTTTTCAAACTAATGCAAACGAGGAAAGTCTCCACCGCTCTTGGATCAGTATTATATAATTCCAAACTCAGATATTAAATCTGGAAATATATTGGTAGTAAAAATGTTATACAGTTAACAGCGAATGCGTTTTTTGATCCTGGTCAGGACATTTCATCAGGTTATAATAGATCTAGACAGTGATTTTACTAACGACTGCCATGGGATTGGTATAGGAGGATTCGGCAGCACACTCCTGTTACCATTTTCTATATATGTAAACATGACTTATAAGGTGATGGACTAGCAGGACCTGGACCATTGGCCAAGCCTGTAATCTGTTACCACTAGAGTTGAGCGATACCATCCGATACTTCAAAGTATCGTATCGGATGGTATCGGCCGATCTTTAAAAAAAGTATCGGTATCGCCGATTCCGATACCGGAAGTCCCATTCAAGTCTATGGGACTTCCGGTATCGGAATAAGAAAAACCCTTTCCTGCCCTTGTACAGCCTCTCTGGGGTCTGTACGGGCCTTTCGGGGGGCTGTGCCGGCCTGCCAGGGGGTCTGTGCAGGCTCCGGTGGTCTGTGCCGGCCTGCCGGTGGTCTGTGCAGGCTCCGGGGGGCTGTGCCGGCCTGCCGGGGGGCTGTGCCGGCCTGCCAGGGGGTCTGTGCAGGCTCCGGTGGTCTGTGCCGGCCTGCCGGTGGTCTGTGCAGGCTCCGGGGGGCTGTGCCGGCCTGCCGGGGGGCTGTGCCGGCCTGCCGGGGGGCTGTGCCGGCCTGCCGGTGGTCTGTGCAGGCTCCGGGGGTCTGTGCAGGCATCGTCCGATAGGACTACAAGTCCCATCTGGCGATGCCTGCTACCATGACAGTGATTGACACATTAGCCAATGATGGGACAGTAGTAGTCCCATCATCCGGCTAATGTGTTAAATGTAAAAAAAAAAAAAAAAAAAAATTACATGCTACATTCATACTACATACTACATACATGCTACATTCATACTACATACTACATACATGCTACATTCATACTACATGCAACATACATACTACATATATACTACATGCATGCTACATATATACTACATGCATGCTACATACATACTACATGATACATACTACATATATACTACATGCATGCTACATACATACTACATATATACTACATGCATGCTACATACATACTACATGCTACATGCATGCTACATACATACTACATACATGCTACATATATACTACATACATACTACATATATACTACATGCATGCTACATATATACTACATGCATGCTACATACATACTACATATATACTACATGCATGCTACATACATACTACATGCTACATGCATGCTACATACATACTACATACATGCTACATATATACTACATACATACTACATATATACTACATACATACCACATACATACTACATGCATGCTACATATATACTACATGCATGCTACATACATACTACATATATACTACATACATACCACATACATACTACATACATGCTACATATATACTACATGCATGCTACATACATACTACATATATACTACATGCATGCTACATACATACTACATGCTACATGCATGCTACATACATACTACATGCTACATACATACCACATATATACTACATACATACAATACATTCATACAATACATACATAGACATACAGTACATATAACATAGAGTAACATACTTACCAATACTTGTCACATTGTTCCCCGAAGCCATTGTCGTCTACGGAATAAATATTAACATAACAAACCACAAAAATACTCACCCACGATCCGAAGCAGTCCACGAGTGTGTCCCACGACGATCTTGGGTAGAGAACGGCAGCATCAGCTGATGCTGCCGTTCTCTACGGGCTGCAGGAATCCAATGACGGAAGGTAGGTATCCTTCCGCACTGTATTCCTCCGCCACTTAAAAAAAAAAAAAGTCCCTAGTCTCACTTTATGCCATTGCTGTGTGGGAATTTCCCACACAGCAATGGCATAAAGTGAGACTAGGGACTTTTTTTTTTTTAAGTGGCGGAGGAATACAGTGCGGAAGGATACCTACCTTCCGTCATTGGATTCCTGCAGCCCGTAGAGAACGGCAGCATCATCTGATGCTGCAGTTCTCTACCCAAGATCGTCGTGGGACACACTCGTGGACTGCTTCGGATCGTGGGTGAGTATTTTTGTGGTTTGTTATGTTAATATTTATTCCGGAAAGACAATGGCTTCGGGGAACAATGTGACAAGTATTGGTAAGTATGTTACTCTATGTTATATGTACTGTATGTCTATGTATGTATTGTATGAATGTATTGTATGTATGTAGTATATATGTGGTATGTATGTAGCATGTAGTATGTATGTAGTATGTATGTAGCATGCATGTAGCATGTAGTATGTATGTAGCATGCATGTAGTATATATGTAGTATGTATGTAGCATGCATGTAGTATATATGTAGCATGTATGTAGTATGTATGTGGTATGTATGTAGCATGTAGTATATATGTAGCATGCATGTAGTATATATGTAGTATGTATGTAGTATGTATGTAGCATGTATGTAGTATATATGTAGTATGTATGTAGTATATATGTAGCATGTATGTAGTATATATGTAGTATGTATGTAGTATATATGTAGCATGCATGTAGTATATATGTAGTATGTATGTAGTATATATGTAGCATGCATGTAGTATATATGTAGTATGTATGTAGTATATATGTAGCATGTATGTAGTATGTATGTAGCATGCATGTAGCATGTAGTATGTATGTAGCATGCATGTAGTATATATGTAGTATGTATGTAGCATGCATGTAGTATATATGTAGCATGCATGTAGTATGTATGTGGTATGTATGTAGCATGTAGTATATATGTAGCATGCATGTAGTATGTATGTAGTATGTATGTAGTATGTATGTAGCATGCAGTATGTATGTAGTATGTATGTAGTATATATGTAGTATGTATGTAGCATGCATGTAGTATGTATGTAGTATGTATGTAGTATATATGTAGTATGTATGTAGCATGTAGTATGTATGTAGTATTTTTTTTTTTTTTTTTTTTTTTTTAACATTTAACACATTAGCCGGATGATGGGACTACTACTGTCCCATCATTGGCTAATGTGTCAATCACTGTCATGGTAGCAGGCATCGCCCGATGGGACTTGTAGTCCCATCGGACGATGCTTGCACAGACCCCCGGACATCAGCACAGCCCCCCGGCAGGCCGGCACAGCCCCCCGGCAGGCCGGTACAGACCCCCACAGGGTGCACAGCCCCCCGGCAGGCCGGCACAGCCCCCCGGCAGGCCGGCAGAGACCCCGGGCAGTCCACACAGCCCCCCGGCAGGCCGGCACAGCCCCCCGGCAGGCCGGCAGAGACCCCCGGAAGGCCCGAAATGACGGCGCATCATGATGCGCACACACCGCGCATCATGATGACGTCAGGCCGTCAATCAACTGAACTTCCGATTCCGATGCCGAATTCCGATATTGAAAAAATATCGGAAGTCGGTATCGGAATTCCGATACAGCAAGTATCGGCCGATACCCGATACTTGCGGTATCGGAATGCTCAACACTAGTTACCACTGAACGCCTACCTGACTGCATCCCTGGATCCTCTTTTGATTATCTGGCCTGGCACAATGTCATTGCATAAAGTGCATGTGACATTGAGCTAGGCGGACTAATCAAAAGAAGAGCAGCGAATATTGGGATGTAGGACACGGTTCGGGGGACTCGCAACTGATGTCTCCAGATTACCAATGCCACCGTCGGACTGGATCCAACTAATATATTTGTGTCATCTCTAATCAGCTAGCTTTTACCCATAACCGACATGATATTGCTTTTACAGTACAACACAAAGTTGGGCCTTTTGTATCTCTTTTTCCCCTTAGGCCTCTTTCACACTTCCGTTTTTTACAATCAGTCACAATCCGCCAGGTTTTGGAACAAACGGATCCGAAATTTTCTTTTGAGGATCCGTTTTTTTCCCCATTGAATTTCATTAGTGGCGGATCCTGACGGATTGCTGTCCGTTGCATCCGTTTTTGTGAGGATCCGCCGTGATGTTGCTGTCCGTTTCCATCCTCAAAGATTTTGAAACGGAGCTTGTAACGTTTTTTTTCCCAGCGGATCCTCCAGACACTGAATTAACCCGAAATTCTGTCTGGGTGCCGGACAAAAAAAAAAAAAAAAAAATCTCTCTCTCTCTCTCTCTCCTTCCCAGCCAGCGTTTCCTTTAAACTTCCTCATTTTCAGGATCCGTCTGAAAACGGATCCTGTGCCATCCGTTCACATCAGTTAAGAACGGATCCGCTTTTCTAACTTTTTGGCGGATTTGAACTGATGCAAAAAAACTGAAGTGTGAAAGAGGCCTTATGGGCACCAAACTGCAATCAAATTTGTAGTAGACAAAAGAAATATGAAAAATCTAATTCTCAATACCGAAATCTGTCTGGCCCCTAATGAGTTAATTTACAGACTAAAGAATCTTCATCATTCTCAAGATTCCTTATTTTATCGACCATATTTTAGCTGTACAATACATGACTTATGGATATGGGACGGACCCCCACTCCATCTTAAAACCACTATAACTACAGTAAACCTAGGCACTAGAATAAATACACAACACATTATTTTGGTTGTCAAAATGGCCACAGCTTTATTTAAATCACAGGATTAAAACAATAGCAGTAGGAGTCAGGTGAAGTGCTAGTACATTGGGATTCACAAGTACTGTGATATCCCCAGCTGTTTGACATACAGAACCAGGACAGACAGCCATAAAGGGGCGGCACGCACTCACTTGCCATTCAAGCAGAGCCAGTAAACTTTCAGGGCACCAATGACCCTATTATCCTCACTCCTGTGCTTAACCACTGTGCCCGCCCCTGATTGACGTTACCATTACAACGTCCTTGAGGCTGGCCACCAAAGCCGAGCCTGTTCACCACCATGAGGTTTTACATACTCTATTAGTTAAAATGAGTCCACCTTAACTTGTCTGCAACTTCCACCTGACTCCTAAACCACCACCAGAGAGGCCATTTGACACCTTAGATGGACTCGACCCCCATCAACCATGCCTAACAAAGCCATCAACCATTTCTACATGCTATGGAAAGTCTGTGCGCACAAGTAATAAAAAATAAAATTCTAGAGCTCCGACAGATTAGTTTTATCAATGCCATGCTACCAAGTTATGATCGATAATACGGTAACTACAGCAAAATAGCAGTTGCTAAACATCCTGCAATGAGGATCCCATAATGGGGAATGTGGAAAGTAAGCCATAGTTAAGGTCGTAGCTACAATCTGAATACCTGTATAATGACATCTGTCATGCCTCAAAAAACTATTATACCGCATGCATTGTAGCCAGCTCTAATAATTCATCAATTCACTGATTTTAGTTCTAGAAACCACCATTATTTACAGTAGCTGTGCAGTAAAATTTCTCAAACCCACTTACTATCACTACCCGAAAAGTGATGAACATATCAATAGAAAGATATTATAGGGAGTAATTAAAAACTATACACAATATAACATCAACATTATAACCGACCATAAAATAACGTTCAGAATATCTGGAAGTAGTAATTTTAATAAACTTAAAGCAGAAAAAGTCTACAAAGGCATTATTAATAACCCTGCCACGCCATTGTTAATTGTTTTTCATGCACTTGATAACATTTACGGTTGACCTCTTCTACTGGGTCAAAGGAATTGGGAATAGGCATATTGCCCTTCGTGTTAATGCACTTGATTACTTTACCCTTAGCCGCTCCCACTGTCTCAAGGGCATCGGGAGTAGGCATACTGCCATTTGTGTTAATGCACTAGATTATACCCTTAGCCGCTCCCACCAGCTCAAGAGCATCGGGAATAGGCATATTGCCCTTCATGTTAATGCACTTGATTACTTTACCCTTAGTCACTCCCACTGACTCAAGGGCACACAGATAAGGTACATTGCTCTTCAGTTTCATGCACTAGATAACTGCATTGTCCAGATGACAACCTTGAAAGAAACATGGAAAGAAACATGGTTTGGTCAATATAAACAGTCAAAAACCATGCCTCGGCATTCTCAAGTCACATGAAAAAAGAGAGAGGGTCCTTGAAGCTATAGATTGTATTGAAAAGCATGCCTACCTTGTTCTCTTCTCCCCTCCAGCCGCTGTTCCTGGCTCAGAGGAGCAAATTTATTCTGTAGGCATGCAAAATATGATTGCCATGACCCAAGGGGCTTTACCCTAAAAGGGTCCTATAAAATATAAATGCTTCTGGAGACCAGGGGGCCATACCGTGATGGTCACCCCTCCATACCAGGGGGCCATACCCGAGATGGTTACCCCCTCCACACCAGGGGGCCATAGCTGAGATGATTACCCCTCAAAACCAGGGTGCCATACCTGAAATGGTTACTGTTCCAAACCCGGGGGGGGTCATACTGTGATGAACACCCCCTCCAAACCAGAGGTCCATACTTAATATGGCTAGCCCTACTGACCAATTTATAAATAACTTCAAGGACCCACTAAAAGGAAAACAAATAACTGTTTGTTTTTTTTAAACTTTTAATTCATGTTCTTATTAAAATAAACATAAAATACACATCAAAGCATAAATAACATTAACACGCTGGAGGGAGTCCTTGAAGCTCCCAAATCTGGTGATTACCAAACATAAAATGTACCAACAATTACTCCCAGCCATTACCCCACTAGCTCGGGAGCACCATAGCCACAAGGGTTCCAATGTTCACTTGAATTTCCTGGGGATCCGACAAACCCTTGCCGAAACTCCCCTTCACCTTTCACCAGATCCAGAACCATATTAACTTCCAAAAAAAGGAATCCATATCCCAATGGATCTCCCAGACCAATTTCTAACCAACTTCAAGGACCCCCCCCCCAACCACCAGGCTCCATGTAATCCACTCAGGCCTGTGCTATCCGCCATCTTAAGTAATATAAAATAAGCACTTGGTGGGTATACACCGATCCCTTTTTTTTAATTATCATTCACGCCTTTATTAAAACAAACATACAATAAAACATCAAAGCATAAATAATATTAACACACTGGTAGGAGTCCTTGAAGCTCCCAAAATCTGGTGATTACCAAACAAAGTGAACATAAAATGTACCAACAATTACTCCCAGCCGTTACCCCACTAGCTTGGGAGCACCATAACCACAAGGGTTCCAATGCTCACTTGAATTTCCTGGGGATCCGACAAACCCTTGCCGAACCCCCCCCCCACCTTTCACCAGATCCAGAACCATATTAAATTCCAAAAGGAGGAAACCATATCCCATTGGATCCCCAAGACCATATTTAACCAACTTCAAGGACCCCTCCAACCGCACAAAATGTGGGATAAGTGAGGGTGAAAACCATGCAGGTTGACAACCAAGGTATACAACAGGTTAATAATGGAAAATACCCCATCGTAAGGTCCAGAAATAGACAGAGATGGGCAATGCTGTGATATATGCTGTAACAATGAGAAGCCGCCTGCTCCTCTACAGCAGTTACAGACTGTAATCACCAGCTGCACATAAATGGTAAGAAATATGTAGGTCTAATAAAGGCTGCCTGCAGCCATAGGTGTGTGAGCAGAAAACTGCAAGTTCTGTGTCCCAGTAACTCTACTACATACAACTACAATAGACGAGAGACAGGGCTGGAAACTGGGCCCATGATGTGTTTTCCAGAGCAATGTGCAGCACCACACTAGGAGTGCCCACTCACTGCCCGCCATGTGCTGAGTTATTAGTGCCCACTCACTGCCCGCCATGTGCTGAGTTATTAGTGCCTACTCACTGCCCGCCATGTGCTGAGTTATTAGTGCCCACTCAAATGTGCCGAGTTACTCCCCCGATTATTTATTTTACACATGATAAAACAATCCATTTAGGCCTGTGCTATCCACCATCTTAGGTAATATAAACCAAGCCCCGGGTGGGTATACACCGATCCTGCAAACATATGATGGAGACAATATACAGAAACAGGATGGATATATCCGGCAGGACAGCATGTAACATAAGAGGAATAAAGGCAGCAATAGCTGCAGAAATCAAGCACTAAGCTGGAAGTCATGTCCAGATTATATGTACAGCTAGGAAAATGACCTGGAGACACAGGATGTCTATACCCAGCATGATCCGCATATAGCAGAGTGAGGAGTGATATCATGTATACAGGCCTGTGGTACAGGTTAAGTATACAGCACAGGAATAGAGCCTTTACACAGATACCACATATAGTGAGTAACCTGGTTACACAGGATCTGTACACCCAGCCTCAAAGTATGTAACAGAGATGAGGTCACATACAGATCATCAGACTCCATAACTGGGGAGGGGGGTAAGCAGCACACACAGCAGGGTCAGTATACAGTGCACTGACATGAAGTGCAGCCTCTCATCATCATACATATACCATCCCTCCTCTCACCAGTGTCTCTAATACATGTGACTGCCCAGCTCCACCATAGTAATGGCAGACACTCTGTGTCCCTGCTCTGTCCTATCATACATAAACCCAGAACTCATGAAGACTCTGTATAATACAGCAGTAATGTGGTATATCAGAAATGTCTGCAGGGAGGTCACACAAAAGCTGCCTCTGCAATATGTGAGGGAACATGGCAGCTAAATGAATTTCTGAGGTAATCTTGATCCCAGATATGATGTAGGAGCTGATACTACCCTAGTACACACTGCACCATGTCTGAGGTGATTGCAGAGTAGTAGATCAAACATGTCTGCAGGGAGGTCACACAGAAGTTGTCTCACAGTCTGTGAGGAAAATGTAGCATGCACATGAGGGACATGGCAGCTACTTGAATTTCTGAGGTAATATTGATCCCATACATAATGTAGGAGCTGATACTACACTGGTACATGATGTCTGAGGTGAATGTGCTCCTATCATCTGTAATGTGAGGTGATAACCCCAGTATTGTACTCCCTGACACTGCAGACATGCTTCCTCCTGTTCATCCTGTGCAAGAAAGAGGGAGAGACACAGATTTCCTGTTCTATATAAGCCCCCCCTCCTCACAGTAACCCACCAGGCACAGACATACTGTGCTTCTTACTCTGAAAGCAACATCACTCGTGCTTAAAAACCTACACCACTATACCAAAAAAGCTGCAGGAGTAAAGGTCCACCCATCCCCAAGTCATGTCCTCCTCCGCCTATGGCTCCAGTGGTTTCTATATCAGTTTAAAAAAAAAAAAAAGCTAAAAAAAGTGTAGATTTTGATAAAGAATTACGGTAATCCATATTAATCCATACCCTTAATACCATGAAACAATAACTCACATGACTCTATATCTGGAGAACATTGATTTCGAGCTAGGCCTTCAGCAGGTCGTCCCGTTTATCAAGCGCAATTATGTAAGTCATTATTACACACATTCATCTGCGGAATTTCTAAAATATAGAATTTGGGGCAATGTACCCTGTTATATCACATACGTGTGACTATGGAAGAGACGGCTTTTATTTTTATAGCAGCTGGGACTGAACCTTTTCAGCAAGATCAGCTCAGACGGCGTACTGTACTGGAAATCTACGGTCAATAATTAAACGCTAAGCCAACCATGAATCCTGTAGTTCATTGAAATGAAATTTGCTCAGTGACCGAAACGTAACTATGCAAGCCTATTTCAGCCAAGCCAGCACCCTTTGGACTACTAATTCCACAATAGAATTTATTCACAGCAAATTTAAAGGAGTTGGACACTTTTTATAAACCCTTTATTTTTTTTTGAGAAAATAAGATGACATGGTTTCCTGCTGCAGAGTCCACCCAGTAATCCTCTGTAATCTGTGATATAATTTGGTTTAATTAAAAAATCCCTACCCATCTCTCTCTTATTTATCTGCTTTATTTTTATTTACTTTTTTTTTACCTATTTCCATTTTGATGAAGCTTATTTTGGGGATGCCCAGTGCATGCTGGGATACCTAATTGAGATGTCATCAGGGGCCTCTGGCCCCACCCTGTAATGAAGCATCATCAGTCACATCCCATTCAGAGGATGGGCTAGTCCCTACTCTACTGAGCATGTGTTGGTCGTCAATTCTGACATATGGTCAGCACGAGTGTAAGAGTGGTGGACTGTACTGTCGCGTTCCTGCCCCTGAAGAACACAATCACGCTTTTTACATATGTTGTGTCATGGAAGTGTGAACAATGTATTGCGGTTTTTTTTAATATAATATTATAGGGTAATGTATTGTGTCGGATAAGCATAATAGGCAAAGTGTGCAGCAGGAATATAGAGTAGGATTATAGATGTAATACATAGTGTTTGTGTGAGGAGCTGACCACAGACTTTTTCCAGCATGGAGCACTGGTACGTGGATGTTATTGTTATGTTTATTAGAGATTTGCCTGCTCATGAGTTTAAGTGCACTAATTTCAGCTGGAAAGTGTTCAGCTTCAGGAATTAGGCTATGTACCCACATTGCAGAAATGCTGCGGAAATTTCAGTGCGCAGGCGTCGGGAGAGGTCTGGCGCCTGCGCACTGCAGAATTCTGCTCTGCCCTCAACAGAGCAGAGCAATGCGCCTGCGCCGGAGCCATTATAGGATGGGAGAAGAGGACGTCATCGTATGAAGAAGGGAGGCGCCGGACGGGACGGCGACACCCATCGGACCGGACCGCCCACCCCCCAGTGAGTATAATATAACGTGTTTTTCTTATCTTTCAGGTTACATCGGGGGCTTATCTACAGCATTACAGAATGCTGTAGATAAGCCCCCGATGTCTATGCCGGCAGCCAATAGGGGCTAAAAAGGGTGACAGATTCCCTTTAAGGGCTGCTGTTGCCAGCTGAAGCAGGAGAAATGTGCTACGGTTGTGGTATGGAGCATGGACTGTGACTACAGATTATACTATGGAGAGATACAAAAGTTGGGAGACAGTCGGTATCGCATTATATGGGAGCAGTGGAACTATCAGTTCCAAGATGGGATCTATTGGACTGGGGGCATTGAAATGTAACCATCTACCCAGAATTGCTGTTAGACCATAGATGTAAGGAATAAAAAATAGTTGAATTGTTAACCTGCCTAAGTGATTATTACAACCCACAACCTTAGATCTTCACAGTTTGTAAGGGAGATCTGCCCAGCTACACACTGTAGGAACAGGCATAGTTAAAGTTTGGGACTAGCCTATAGTGAGAGGGACTAGCCCCTGTAAAAAAGGACTGCTTCCTCTGTGATAGTCAGATAGGGAAGTACAGTAACCAAGGTCAAGTTCAAGTGCAGTGGGCCTATTGTTCGAGCCAGTGGGAGGCCTTACTGTAATTCCTTGGAGACATTCCTACAATGTCCTAAACTCAAGGCTCATACTATAGAACTCCCTTTTTACTGTGCAATATTCTTGTCAGTGCATAGTGACCTGTAGACAGATTGACTCCTCTTTAAATGAATGGACTTTCTGGACTTCTTTGGTCCTTCGCAAAGAAATGTTCTTCGTAGCTGCTCTACTATGCAGTCTAGGGATTGACTTATGGTGGAGGATTTCCTGTGCCACACCTACAGGTGGCAAGTGATGTACACTCATAATGTGCACTTGCAAAAATAATATGCAGATGACAAATGAAGGGTGTTATGCTGATATGGCAGCATGTCTACTCTACTTACATAGGTGGCACCTCTTTTATTTTGAGGGATATCAGCCATGCTATGCATATGTCAAGGGGTGACTGACTAGTCGAGTCACACCCTCCTCCTTCTGGTGCATTGTGTATGTGTACTCTACCATGTTATGTATGTAAAGACTATTTGATAGACACTAAGATAGGGACAGTTAGTCGAGTAGTTAGGCCTAGACTGTAGGTTAGTATGGGGCTTGTAGCATTCGGGACACTAGGGGGCGCTCTAGCGTATAAATAGGAGATCGTAATAGTTAAATATAGAGGACCAATGGGGGTCTTATGGGAGCAGTTCAGGAAGTCTCACAGGAAGAGAGTTCAGTGTGAAGCGTGGGAAGGTCTGGAGAAGAAGTGTGCTTCGGCTAGGAAGGAGAAAGGCAAGGCATCTGGAACGAATCTTTGATAGTATCACGGGTCACCTCCCGCAGCATTCAGGGACCTACTGTCCATACAATAGTTTCAGGTGGCAGCTGGTTATTCGCTCAGGATGAGGAATAGGAACGGGGAGCACTCGGAGGTAGCTAGTCGGAGGATTCAGGAAGCTTCGGGCTTGGATACCAGGATGCAGGATGGGAAGCAGACGGGCCAGACCAGGGAGAGTACAGGAGAAGAGAAATTGATGCACAAGGAAAATGGTTGGACTGTAATTATCTTGAAGAAAACTGACCCCAGTAAAGTTCATTCAGAAAAGTACCAGGACTCTGAACATTTTTGCGTGTGCGCACAAGGAGCTGGAGTGCCACAGCCTGAGAAGATCCCCAGGCGGCAGGTGGGAGCAGCATCGCACACACATAGTATGTCACATAGTATGTCACAAGAAGATCACCCTAATTTTAAAGTGACGGAGCGTCCGGGTGTGAAAGTGTTAAAGCCCCTCGCCACAGCAACCACCCGGGTGCCCGTTACACATATAACATATGTGCCACACCTGCCATTTGATCAAAGTAGCATGCCATTAGTAACAGCCTCGCACACTTATGTCTTACCTCTCAATGTGCCAAACCAGGTTTTAATTGCGAGCCACGCCTGGTTTCCTTTTCACTCTCAGCTAGAGTTGAGCGATACCAGCCGATACTTGAAAATATCGGATCGGAATGGATCGGCCGATCTTAAAAAAAAGTATCGGTATCGCCGATTCCGATACTGGGAACCAATGCAAGTCAATGGGGCCAAAATATCGGAATTAAAAAAAACCCTTTCTTTCCTTGTAGGTTAATTCTACATGAAGAAAAACAACTAAGAATAATGTAGAATGTATTGTGGGAGGTGGAGGAGACATTAAAGCCATAGAGGTTTAGCCCAATCAAATGGAATAGCAGGAATTAAACTTTTTTTTTAAAGATGTTAGGAGTTACAAAGATATTGACTATGTTAGCCTCAATTATATTTTGCCAGACATGTATGTCTTCTTCTTCTTTCTTCTTTCTTCTTCTTTCTTATTCTTCTTCCTTTTTTTACCTTCTTCTTCTTCTTCTTCCTTTTTTTACATTCTTCTACTTCCTTTTTTTACATTCTTCTTCTTCTTCCTTTTTTTACATTCTTCTTCTTATTCCTTTTTTTACATTCTTCTTCTTCTTCCTTTTTTAAATTCTTCTACTTCCTTTTTTTACATTCTTCTTCTTCTTCTTCTTCTTCTTCTTCCTTTTCTTACATTCTTCATATTCTTCTTATTCAACAATTATTATTCTACATATTCAGCGTCTTCATCTTCTTCCTATTCTTCTTCATCATATTCTTGTTTGTGTCAGGCATTCCTGTAGTTGTTATCTAGAAAAGTTAGAAGTTTACACCTTCCGTTCTGCCTGTCACAAAAGATTTACAACAGGATTTGTCCGCGTTCAGTTTGGCCTGCAGCAGCAGGCCTTTTCCAGGGGCACCACGAGGAGGAACGGACTCACCCCCATACACTGCTTAGTCTTCTTCTGCTTATAAATAAGATAATATCATTTGCTGAGAGTATTAGTCTTATGCTTAATGTTCTTCTGCTTTGTTTTTTTTATGCTTCTTTGTCTTCTCTCTCTTGTTGTTCTGCATCTTGGTGGTTGTCTTCCTGTTCTTTGTCCTCTTGAACCAGCTGACGGTACTGGCACCCGGAGGGGCAGCAGAAGGAACAAGAGCCAATGGCACTACCGAGGACCAGCTGACGGTGCTGGAACCCGGTTACTAAGCAGGAGGTACCTGTGCTACAAAGCACTACCAAGGACCAGCAGACGTTGCCGGAACTCGGATACCGAGATGGAGGCACCTAGGCCAAAGGCTCTGACGAGAACCAGCTGACGGTGCTGGAACCCGGAGGGGTAGCATAAGCTGCAAGAGCAAATGGAAATAGCGAGGACCAGCTGACAGTGCTGGCACCCGGAGGGGCAGCAGAAGGAATAAGAGCCAATGGCACAACCGAGGACCAGCTGACGGTGCTGGAACCCGGTTACTAAGCAGGAGGTACCTGTGCTACAAAGCACTACCAAGGACCAGCAGACGTTGCCGGAACTCGGATACCGAGATGGAGGCACCTAGGCCAAAGGCTCTGATGAGAACCAGCTGACGGTGCTGGAACCCGGAGGGGTATCAGAAGTTACCCCTGAAAAGCAAAGTTGGCATGCCGCAAGCTGGCCGCAGTTACCGAATCACACAGTCCTACAGGGGGTGCTTGTCCTACTGGCACTATGGAACAAGCCTTTCTTACCAGAACCCGCAGTCCACATAGGAAGCACCTAAACTGCTGGCACCCTAGCCTCGGCTAACCCAACCGCAACACGACATGGCAACTTGGGGTGGCAAACTGACATTGACACTTCCCGGAAACAGCAGGCAGGGCTGGAACCAAGCTGGGCAGGAGGGAGTACCCGTGCCAAAGTCAGTTATGAGCAGCAACTGGCGATGTTGGAGCCCAGGACAAGCACTTAGCAGGCTGAGGCCTGATGTGCTGTCAATTGGGAGGCAGCAGGACAGATTGCCATCAAAACAGCAGGGGAACAGCTGACGTTACTGAACCCCACAAACACAGGAGCTAGTGTTTTACTCTGTGAAGACGGCACTTCCGAGCAACAACTGGCTGTGTTGAAGCCCAGGGACAAGCACGGAGCAGGCTGAGGCTGCATTGAAGAAATTTTAAGATCGGTTGTAGACTACTAATTTGAACCAAGCTCCACTTAGGCCTGTGGCTTCACTGATTTTCGTATTTCCCCTGTCCTCCAACCCCGCCAGTTACAGCTCCGAAGTGGCGTCTGCACAATCCACACTTGTTCCTGTGTTACAGGTGTTCAGTCCGGTCAGTTAATCCCCTGATGTGTGTCCGGCAATGTCGCCTGCTCCGTCCACATTCCCATAATGGGAATGTGGACAGAGCAGGCGACATTACCGGACACACATCAGGGGATTAACTGACCGGACTGAACACCTGTAACACAGGAACAAGTGTGGATTGTGCAGACGCCACTTCGGAGCTGTAACTGGCAGGGTTGGAGGACAGGGGAAATACGAGAGACAGTGGAGCCACAGGCCTAATTGGAGCACGGTTAAAAATCAGTAGTGGTACGACTGTGTAGGCAGCAGGAGACTTTGCCATCCACACAGCAGGGGATCAGCTGACATTACTGAACCCCACTGAGACACGGGAGCAAGTATCTCTTTCCGTGTGGACGGCACTTCCGAACTACAACTGGCTGTGTTGAAGCCCAGGAAATAGGAGGGTGTAGGCAGAGGCCTACTGTATTTTGAATGAGGTGACAGCAGGAGAGACTGCCATCCACACAGCAGGGGATCAGCTGACATTACTGAACCCCACTGAGACACGGGAGCAAGTATCTCTTTCCGTGTGGACGGCACTTCCGAACTACAACTGGCTGTGTTGAAGCCCAGGAAATAGGAGGGTGTAGGCAGAGGCCTACTGTATTTCGAATGAGGTTACAGCAGGAGAGACTGCCATCCACACAGCAGGGGATCAGCTGACGTTACTGAACCCCACTGAGACACGGGAGCAAGTATCTCTTTCCGTGTGGACGGCACTTCCGAACTACAACTGGCTGTGTTGAAGCCCAGGAAATAGGAGGGTGTAGGCAGAGGCCTACTGTATTTTGAATGAGGTGACAGCAGGAGAGACTGCCATCCACACAGCAGGGGATCAGCTGGCATTACTGAACCCCACTGAGACACGGGAGCAAGTATCTCTTTCCGTGTGGACGGCACTTCTGAACTACAACTGGCTGTGTTGAAGCCCAGGAAATAGGAGGGTGTAGGCAGAGGCCTACTGTATTTTGAATGAGGTGACAGCAGAAGAGACTGCCATCCACACAGCAGGGGATCAGCTGACATTACTGAACCCCACTGAGACACGGGAGCAAGTATCTCTTTCCGTGTGGACGGCACTTCCGAACTACAACTGGCTGTGTTGAAGCCCAGGAAATAGGAGGGTGTAGGCAGAGGCCTACTGTATTTTGAATGAGGTGACAGCAGGAGAGACTGCCATCCACACAGCAGGGGATCAGCTGACGTTACTGAACCCCACTGAGACACGGGAGCAAGTATCTCTTTCCGTGTGGACGGCACTTCCGAACTACAACTGGCTGTGTTGAAGCCCAGGAAATAGGAGGGTGTAGGCAGAGGCCTACTGTATTTTGAATGAGTTTACAGCAGGAGAGACTGCCATCCACACAGCAGGGGATCAGCTGACGTTACTGAACCCCACTGAGACACGGGAGCAAGTATCTCTTTCCGTGTGGACGGCACTTCCGAACTACAACTGGCTGTGTTGAAGCCCAGGAAATAGGAGGGTGTAGGCAGAGGCCTACTGTATTTTGAATGAGGTGACAGCAGGAGAGACTGCCATCCACACAGCAGGGGATCAGCTGACGTTACTGAACCCCACTGAGACACGGGAGCAAGTATCTCTTTCCGTGTGGACGGCACTTCCGAACTACAACTGGCTGTGTTGAAGCCCAGGAAATAGGAGGGTGTAGGCAGAGGCCTACTGTATTTTGAATGAGTTTACAGCAGGAGAGACTGCCATCCACACAGCAGGGGATCAGCTGACGTTACTGAACCCCACTGAGACACGGGAGCAAGTATCTCTTTCCGTGTGGACGGCACTTCCGAACTACAACTGGCTGTGTTGAAGCCCAGGAAATAGGAGGGTGTAGGCAGAGGCCTACTGTATTTTGAATGAGTTTACAGCAGGAGAGACTGCCATCCACACAGCAGGGGATCAGCTGACGTTACTGAACCCCACTGAGACACGGGAGCAAGTATCTCTTTCCGTGTGGACGGCACTTCCGAACTACAACTGGCTGTGTTGAAGCCCAGGAAATAGGAGGGTGTAGGCAGAGGCCTACTGTATTTTGAATGAGGTGACAGCAGGAGAGACTGCCATCCACACAGCAGGGGATCAGCTGACATTACTGAACCCCACTGAGACACGGGAGCAAGTATCTCTTTCCGTGTGGACGGCACTTCCGAACTACAACTGGCTGTGTTGAAGCCCAGGAAATGGGAGGGTGTAGGCAGAGGCCTACTGTATTTTGAATGAGGTGACAGCAGGAGAGACTGCCATCCACACAGCAGGGGATCAGCTGACGTTACTGAACCCCACTGAGACACGGGAGCAAGTATCTCTTTCCGTGTGGACGGCACTTCCGAACTACAACTGGCTGTGTTGAAGCCCAGGAAATAGGACGGTGTAGGCAGAGGCCTACTGTATTTTGAATGAGGTGACAGCAGGAGAGACTGCCATCCACACAGCAGGGGATCAGCTGACATTACTGAACCCCACTGAGACACGGGAGCAAGTATCTCTTTCCGTGTGGACGGCACTTCCGAACTACAACTGGCTGTGTTGAAGCCCAGGAAATAGGAGGGTGTAGGCAGAGGCCTACTGTATTTTGAATGAGGTGACAGCAGGAGAGACTGCCATCCACACAGCAGGGGATCAGCTGACGTTACTGAACCCCACTGAGACACGGGAGCAAGTATCTCTTTCCATGTGGACGGCACTTCCGAACTACAACTGGCTGTGTTGAAGCCCAGGAAATAGGACGGTGTAGGCAGAGGCCTACTGTATTTTGAATGAGGTGACAGCAGGAGAGACTGCCATCCACACAGCAGGGGATCAGCTGACATTACTGAACCCCACTGAGACACGGGAGCAAGTATCTCTTTCCGTGTGGACGGCACTTCCGAACTACAACTGGCTGTGTTGAAGCCCAGGAAATAGGAGGGTGTAGGCAGAGGCCTACTGTATTTTGAATGAGTTTACAGCAGGAGAGACTGCCATCCACACAGCAGGGGATCAGCTGACGTTACTGAACCCCACTGAGACACGGGAGCAAGTATCTCTTTCCGTGTGGACGGCACTTCCGAACTACAACTGGCTGTGTTGAAGCCCAGGAAATAGGATGGTGTAGGCAGAGGCCTACTGTATTTTGAATGAGTTTACAGCAGGAGAGACTGCCATCCACACAGCAGGGGATCAGCTGACGTTACTGAACCCCACTGAGACACGGGAGCAAGTATCTCTTTCCGTGTGGACGGCACTTCCGAACTACAACTGGCTGTGTTGAAGCCCAGGAAATAGGAGGGTGTAGGCAGAGGCCTACTGTATTTTGAATGAGTTTACAGCAGGAGAGACTGCCATCCACACAGCAGGGGATCAGCTGACGTTACTGAACCCCACTGAGACACGGGAGCAAGTATCTCTTTCCGTGTGGACGGCACTTCCGAACTACAACTGGCTGTGTTGAAGCCCAGGAAATAGGAGGGTGTAGGCAGAGGCCTACTGTCTTTGTAATGCGGAGACAGCAGGAGAGACTGCCATCTCCACAGCAGGGGATCAGCTGGCAATGATGAACCCCACTAACACTTGAACGAATGTGTTTGGCTCTGTGGAGACGACACTTCTGAACACCAACTGACGCTGTTGGAGCCCAGGATTAGGCGAGGAGAAGGCTGTGGCCTACTGGATTTTGGCAGGTGAAGGCAGCAGGAGACTTGCCATCTCCACAGCAGGGGAACAGCTGGCAGTGCCTGACCCCACTAACACTCTAACGAATGTGTTTGGCTCTGTGGAGACGACACTTCTGAACACCAACTGACGCTGTTGGAGCCCAGGATTAGGCGAGGAGCAGGCTGGGGCCTACTGGATTTTGGCAGGTGAAGGCAGCAGGAGACTTGCCATCTCCACAGCAGGGGAACAGCTGGCAGTGCTGAACCCCACTAACATTCTAACGAAGGTGTTTGGCTCTGTGGAGACGACACTTCTGAACACCAACTGACGCTGTTGGAGCCCAGGATTAGGCGAGGAGCAGGCTGGGGCCTACTGGATTTTGGCAGGTGAAGGCAGCAGGAGACTTGCCATCTCCACAGCAGGGGAACAGCTGGCAGTGCTGAACCCCACTAACACTCTAACGAAGGTGTTTGGCTCTGTGGAGACGACACTTCTGAACACCAACTGACGCTGTTGGAGCCCAGGATTAGGCGAGGAGCAGGCTGGGGCCTACTGGATTTTGGCAGGTGAAGGCAGCAGGAGACTTGCCATCTCCACAGCAGGGGAACAGCTGGCAGTGCTGAACCCCACTAACACTCTAACGAAGGTGTTTGGCTCTGTGGAGACGACACTTCTGAACACCAACTGACGCTGTTGGAGCCCAGGATTAGGCGAGGAGCAGGCTGTGGCCTACTGGATTTTGGCAGGTGAAAGCAGCAGGAGACTTGCCATCTCCACAGCAGGGGAACAGCTGGCAGTGCTGAACCCCACTAACACTCGAACGAATGTGTTTGGCTCTGTGGAGACGACACTTCTGAACACCAACTGACGCTGTTGGAGCCCAGGATTAGGCGAGGAGCAGGCTGTGGCCTACTGGATTTTGGCAGGTGAAGGCAGCAGGAGACTTGCCATCTCCACAGCAGGGGAACAGCTGGCAGTGCTGAACCCCACTAACACTCTAACGAATGTGTTTGGCTCTGTGGAGACGACACTTCTGAACACCAACTGACGCTGTTGGAGCCCAGGATTAGGCGAGGAGCAGGCTGTGGCCTACTGGATTTTGGCAGGTGAAGGCAGCAGGAGACTTGCCATCTCCACAGCAGGGGAACAGCTGGCAGTGCTGAACCCCACTAACACTCTAACGAATGTGTTTGGCTCTGTGGAGACGACACTTCTGAACACCAACTGACGCTGTTGGAGCCCAGGATTAGGCGAGGAGCAGGCTGGGGCCTACTGGATTTTGGCAGGTGAAGGCAGCAGGAGACTTGCCATCTCCACAGCAGGGGAACAGCTGGCAGTGCTGAACCCCACTAACACTCTAACGAAGGTGTTTGGCTCTGTGGAGACGACACTTCTGAACACCAACTGACGCTGTTGGAGCCCAGGATTAGGCGAGGAGCAGGCTGGGGCCTACTGGATTTTGGCAGGTGAAGGCAGCAGGAGACTTGCCATCTCCACAGCAGGGGAACAGCTGGCAGTGCTGAACCCCACTAACACTCTAACGAAGGTGTTTGGCTCTGTGGAGACGACACTTCTGAACACCAACTGACGCTGTTGGAGCCCAGGATTAGGCGAGGAGCAGGCTGGGGCCTACTGGATTTTGGCAGGTGAAGGCAGCAGGAGACTTGCCATCTCCACAGCAGGGGAACAGCTGGCAGTGCTGAACCCCACTAACACTCTAACGAAGGTGTTTGGCTCTGTGGAGACGACACTTCTGAACACCAACTGACGCTGTTGGAGCCCAGGATTAAGCGAGGAGCAGGCTGGGGCCTACTGGATTTTGACAGGTGAAGGCAGCAGGAGACTTGCCATCTCCACAGCAGGGGAACAGCTGGCAGTGCTGAACCCCACTAACACTCGAACGAATGTGTTTGGCTCTGTGGAGACGACACTTCTGAACACCAACTGACGCTGTTGGAGCCCAGGATTAGGCGAGGAGCAGGCTGGGGCCTACTGGATTTTGGCAGGTGAAGGCAGCAGGAGACTTGCCATCTCCACAGCAGGGGAACAGCTGGCAGTGCTGAACCCCACTAACACTCTAACGAATGTGTTTGGCTCTGTGGAGACGACACTTCTGAACACCAACTGACGCTGTTGGAGCCCAGGATTACGCATGCCGCATGCAGAGGCCAATGGGCAGCGGTTTTTATGGAGGTTGTGGACTACTACTGATTCTAACCATGCTCCACTTAGGCCTCTGGCTCCACTGTCTCTACTATTTACCCTGGCCTCCAACCCCGCCAGCTACATCTCTGAAGTGGCGTCAGCACAATCTACACTTGTTCCTGTGTTACTGGTGCTCAGTCCCGTCAGTTGATCCCCTGATGTTTGTCCGGCAAGTTCGCCAGCTCTGTCCTCATTCCCACTACTGGTTATGGGAATGTGGACAGAGCAGGAGACCTTGCCGGACACACATCAGGGGATAAACTGATGGGACTGAGCCACAGGAACACA
Source organism: Dendrobates tinctorius (assembly GCF_039654945.1). Taxonomy (NCBI): domain Eukaryota; kingdom Metazoa; phylum Chordata; class Amphibia; order Anura; family Dendrobatidae; genus Dendrobates; species Dendrobates tinctorius. The sequence goes on from NW_027361797.1 coordinate 47,474,379, forward strand.
GGAACAAGTGTAGATTGTGCTGACGCCACTTCAGAGATGTAGATGGCGGGGTTGGAGGTCAGGGGAAATAGTAGAGACAGTGGAGCCAGAGACCTAAGTTGGGCACGGTTAAAAATCAGTAGTGGTTTGAATGTTGATGGAGCTGGTGACTTTGCCGTCCACACAGCAGGGGATCAGCTGGCATTACTGAACCCCACTAACACAGGAGCTAGTGTGTTTCTCTGTGCAGACGACACATCTGAGCGACAACTGGCTGTGTTGAAGCAAAGGGATTATAGTTCAGGTGGTAGAAAAATGAACACACCAGCAGACCTGGATACAGTTGCCAACCACTAATTTAGTCTGTAAGAGGAATGGCAAAGTCTTTGGAGATCCAGGCCTTGTTCATTTTCAGAAAAGTCAGCCGGTCAACATTATCGGAAGATAGTCGCGTGCGACGGTCTGTTAGTACACCACCTGCGGCACTAAAGACACGTTCCGATAATACACTGGCAGCAGGGCAAGCCAGCACCTCCAATGCATACTGGCTAAGCTCTGGCCATGTATCCAGCTTAGAGACCCAAAACTTGAAGGGGGAAGAGCCATCTGGGAGTACAGCGACAGGGCAAGACATGTAGTCTGACACCATCTGACGGAAGCGTTGCCTCCTGCTGACTCGAGGCGTCGCTGATGGTGTAGACAATTGTGGTGGACACACAAAACTTTGCCACATTTGGGCCATAGTGGTCTTGCCTTGTGCTGCGGCGCTGCCTCTGCTCCCTCTTTGTGCAGAGTTTCCTCCACTGCCTCGACGCACAGAGCTGCTTTGTAAAGCACTAGCAACAATGCTGTCGGGTGGAATGGAAAACATTATGGACTGCACCAGTGACTCTTCGTACTCCCGCATTTTACGCTCCCGGTTCAACGTTGGTATGAGCCTTTGTACGCTGTCCCGGTAGCGAGGATCTAGGAGGGTGTACACCCAATAATCAGCCGAGACGAGAATGTGGGCGATGCGGCGGTCGTTTCTCAGGCACTGCAGCATGAAATCAACCATGTGCTGCAGACTCCCAACTGCCAAAGAACCGCTGTCCCCTGTTTGAGGCGTGACCTCGGCCTGCTCTGCATCACCCCACCCTCGCTGTACATACTGAGTAGAGGTTTGTGTACCTCCCTCCTCTGGAGAGATGTCTTCCTCCTCCATCGACTCCTCCTCATCCTCCTCACAAAGTGTCCCCTGCCTAGGCCTTTGTGAGGAAACACGTAGCGCAGACTGTCCAGAAGCAGATGGCATTTGGGACTCCTCATCCTCCACCTCTTCTGAAACCTCATCCCTTAGTGCTTGCAGTGTTTGTTGAAGCAGGCAGATAAGGGGGACAGTCATGCTGACTAGTGCATCATCTGCACTCGCCATCCGCGTGGATTCATCGAAGGCACGCAAAACGAGGCAGATGTCCTTCATAGAGGCCCACTCAATGGTGCTGAAGTGTGAACGGCGCACAGTGCGACTTGTTTGCGCCTGATGCAGCTGGTACTCCATGACTGCTGCCTGCTGCTCACACAACCGCTCCAACATATGTAACGTTGAATTCCACCGGGTGGGTAGGTCACATATGATGCGATGTTCCGGAAGGCCAAATCGTCGCTGCAGAGCAGCGAGGCGCGATCTTGCCGTGCTGGAACGTCGCAAGTGAGCGCACTCTATGCGGACCTTGTGCAACAGTGCAGCAAGATCCGGATAGTCCCTCAGAAAGCTCTGCACGACCAAGTTAAGAACATGTGCCAGACATGGGATGTGTGTGAGGTTGCCTAGGCCAAGAGCTGCCACCAGATTTCGGCCATTGTCACACACTACCAAGCCCGGCTGGAGATTCGCTGGCCCAAACCACACATCGCTCTCCAGCTTGATAGCATTCCAGAGCTCCTGCGCTGTGTGGCTTCGATTCCCCAAAGAAATTAATTTGAGTACAGCCTGTTGACGTTTGGCCACGGCTGTGCTCATATCGGTCGTAACAGGCTCCTGCTCTGCTGTTTCTGAGGAACTTGAGTAGGAGGAGGAGTCTATGTGTACAGACTGGAGTCCTGCAATCCGTGGCGTTGGAAGAACACGTACAGCGCCACTCTCCAGATCCGTACCCGGCTCCACAACATTGACCCAGTGGGCAGTGAGGGAAAGGTATCGTCCCTGTCCATGGTTACTGGTCCACGCATCGGTGGTCAGGTGGACCTTGCTACTAACGGCGTTTAGTAGCGCATGTTTTATTTTGCCCTCAACATGTTTCTGCAGGGCAGGGACGGCTCGCCTGCTGAAATAAAAGCGGCTGGGCACGTTGTATTGGGGGACTGCCAATGCCATTAAGTCCCGGAAGGTGTCAGTGTCCACCAGCCTGAATGACAGCATTTCAACTGCCAGAAGTTTGGCAATGCCAGCATTCAGAGACTGTGCTCGGGGATGGTTTGCCGAGTAAGGGCGCCTTTTATCCCATGCCTGTGCTACCGATGGCTGTGATGGATGGGAACGTGCTGCTATGGGTGTAATCTGACAGGGTCTCCGGACAACAGTGGCAGAGGTTCTTCCTTGGCGATCCTGTGAGGAAGCCGAACCAGCAGTGTGTGAGCTGGAGGAAGAGGGCCCAACACGAACTGAAGAGGTGGTAGGTGGTGCTGTACGTTGGCCTATGTTTTCAGGGTGTCTCTGCAACTCCAACTCGTGCTTGGTGCGCACATGTTTCCACATATTTGTGGTATTGAGGTTGCTGACATTTCTCCCTCTTTTGACTCTCTGATGACACAGCTTGCATTTGACAAAGCAAATGTCATCTGCAACTGTGTCAAAAAAGGACCACGCACTGCAACTCTTGTGAGCGCCCGGTTTGCCTTTGGAAGGAGGAATGCTCCTAACGGGTGCCGAAGTGGAGGGTACAGGCAACCAAGTCTTCCCCCTCCCTCTGCCTCCTGTTTTGGCCGGTAGGGGAATCTCTTCCTCCGAGCTGCTCCCACCACCTTCCTGTTGCTCACGCCATGATGGGTCAAGGACCTCATCATCTTCCCTCCCCTCTTCAAACAGCTGCTTCTCCGGGGTTGTCTCGCCAGCACCGTACGCACCAGAAAGTGGCAACTGAGTCTCGTCATCATCTGATGCGTACTGAGGTGTGCTGACCATAGGCACTGGCCCACTCGCCTCTTCAGATTCAGAGGGACAAAGAAGTTGCGCATCACTGCATACTCCCTCTTCTTCACATTCAGGAATGCTGCTTGGCTGGCCCCCTCTTTCCAAGCCAACAGATTCCGAGAACAGAAGTAGAGACTGTGATGGCTCCTGTCCATGTCTCTCTGACTGCCTGGTTACTTTGGCAGGTGGTGAAGAGACAGATGGTTGCTCTTCGGTGCTCTGACCCTGAGAGGATGCGGAAGTAATTGAAGTCGATGCGTTAGCTGCCATCCATCCGACAACGGCTTCAATTTGTTCCTCCCGCAGCAGTGGGGTACGTTGAGGTCCTACAAAGCTGCGCATAAAGGACTGTTGCCTGCTAAAACTGGGGGATGCTGATCCACTGGTGCCCGCAGCAGGCCCAGAATCCCCACGTCCTCTACCTGTAGAATCCCCACGTCCTCTCCCTGCAGAATCCCCACGTCCTCTCCCTGCTGAAACTCCACGCCCACGCCCACGCCCACGCGCCTTACTCCCTGCCTTCTTCATCTTGCAAGACTGCTTAAGATAGGCAAAAAAGTACAAAGGGGGGCCTTAGTGTGCTTATTCCTGAACAGCTGGTTACAGGTACAAGAAACACTAATTTTATGAAGTGTGTGTGTGTGTGGACTAGACTTTAATAGGAGCTGATGTGGCCTACACAAGTTCAAAATGTAGTGTTTGGTGAACTTTTTTTGTGGTTTCTTTGTTGGAAACAAACTCAAAGTATGTGAACAAAGAATTGAAACTGATAGTATCACCAACTTTTTGGAGCTATTACAATGCAGGCAGGTAACCTACAATGCAAAAGATGAGGCTCCAAAAAAATTGGGTAATACTAATCTGGCTGCGCCGGCAGGGCACAAGCCAGAAAAAAAGGCTCCTCTATCTACTCCTATATAGTGTTTGCAACCAACCAATGTTGATGGATACGGATGGATGCACACTAATAGGAGAAGAAAAAATGAGCTGCACTCAAAGACAAATATGTGTGAGGCAGTGACGCACGTTGAGCGTCCTACAACCAGACGTAGCTGCAGGACACTCTACTCAGCGTGAGCTGCACTCACACACAGTCAGAGGCCTCTCAGACAGCCGTCAACAGTGCAGCTAAGTGGGCACTGGCACTGACAGGCTGCAGAAAGGCTCCGCTGTGTACTCCTTTATAGTGTTTGCAACCACCGTAGATGGAGACGGATGGATGCACACTAATAGAAGAAAAAATGAGCTGCACTCAAATAAAAATATGTGTGAGGCACTGACGCACGCTGAGCGTCCTACAGCCAGACGTAGCTGCAGGACACACTACTCAGCGTGAGCTGCACTCACACACAGTCAGAGACCTCTCAGACAGCCGTGAACAGTGCAGCAAAGTGGACACTAGCACTGAAAGGCTGCAGAAAGGCTCCGCTGTCTACTACTAGTGTTTGCAACCAACGTATATGGATACGGATGGAAGCACACTAGATTGAAATTATGTAAAAAATGCAGCTCAAAAAATAAAAGATGTATGAGGCAGCAGTGATCACACTGGGTGGCCTACAGCCTGACGTGGCTGCAGGACCCACTCCACAGCGTGAGCTGCACTCACACAGCCCTTGCAGACAGCTGTGAACACTGCTGCTAGGGCAAAGAAGGCTACAGTGGTGGTTTATGTAGCCTGGGTAAAGCACTAGATGTTTGGTGGAATCGCTATTTCTAACTGTCCCTCACAGTCTTCTACAGCAGCCTGTCCCTAACTGAATTCACAGCAGAGTGACCAGAAATGGCGGCTGCGGTGGCTTTTATAGTGCATCATGACATCATTTCGGCAGCCAATCACAGCCATGCCAATAGTTAACATGCCTACATGCCTAACAGGATGTGCCCACACTTCGGAGGATTCCCATTGGCTTAATCAAAGCAAGCAGGCTCATAGCATGATGGGAACTTCCTATTCCGATTCCGATTCCGGAATCCGATATGACAAAAGTATCGGAACTAAGTATCGGAATTCCGATACCGCTAATATCGGCCGATACCCGATACTTGCGGTATCGGAATGCTCAACACTACTCTCAGCTCAAGTGAAGCCTGGTTTGGCACATGGAGAGGTCGGGGACATATGGTGTTTAGGGACCATCCATAAAAAAATGCTAACAAAGAGCCTTACACTTTACAGCCATATTGGCGTTCAAGTATTCATTATTCACTGTGTGCTGGCGCATTGTGCATTTATATGTCTGTATATTGGCCACACAATTGTATTTGTGCACTTGTACATTAATGAAGGAGTGTGAGCCCTTTTTCTATCACCGCAACAGTATGTCAACAAAGGCAGGGGACAGCGGAGGAGAGGCAGCACTTGAGCAAAAGAAGAGATTATTAATGCTGAGAATCCTCTTGTTTTTTTAAACAAAAACAAGCTGATAGGTATTGAAAACCTCTTAAAAGAAAAGTCCTTTAAGTAAGGTAATCCCTTCCTAAAAAAAAAAAAAAAAAAGAGAAATTTAGTGATGAGTAGTGATGAGCGAGTATACTCGTTGCTTGGGTTTCCCCAAGCATGCTCGGATGGTCGGAGTATTTTGGCGTGCTCGGAGATTTAGCTTCTGTCGATGCAGCTGCATGATTACTGCTGCTAGACAGGCTGAATACATGTGACGAATGCCTGTTTGTTAGGAAATCCCCACGTGTATTCAAGCTGTCCGGCAGCCATAAATCATGCAGCTGAGATTATGAAAACTAAATCTCCGAGCACGCCAAAATACTTAGAGGACACACGGGCATGCTCAGGAAAACCCAAGTAACGAGTATACTCACTCATCACTAGTGATGAGTAAATCTGGTGAAATTTGCTCAAATTTTGCCAAATCAAATATACCAGACCCCAGAGCATGATAATTGTAGTGTGAAAAAGATTAAAAAAATAATATTCATCTTTCTATTACCCGTATAATAATAGTACTCATCTGTTTCACCATTTCATCTCCCTGTCTGTTCCTTCGTGCAGCTCCCTCCTGCCTCTTCTTTTATTGCCATTTTCGGCAATGAGAAATCGATGCCAGAACCCTTGCCATTACCACTTGCATTGCCCAAGGCGCTGACAAGGCCTTGAACAATGCACGTCATGACTCTAAAAGCCCCAGAGCCGATTGAAAATGGTGGAAGAAGTGCAATAAGGAAGAGACTAGCTTGGCCCGTGCGAAATATTGCACATTGGTCGTCGGGTGCACAGGCAATTTCAGAAAAAGCAAGCTGGTGAAATGTAAATGTATTTCATGAGCTGATGAACAGAGACAGGTATTTATATATGTAGGTTGGTAATACAATAAATTGGTTTGATAAGTAGAGGCCAAAAAATGTTTTCTGGTAGAGTTGCCACCTGCAGGTCATTGTGTCTTTCTGCAGGTTTATGAAAATGAATGTTTAAACTGTATTTAGCGTTAAAATCGTGAATCTGTGGTTTGTTTGGCTGTTTTCTTGCTGAAGTGTGCATGATTACCTTACAGATGGTGTATCATGTGTGTGTGTGGGGCGAAATAATCAGCGAGAAATCAGTGCATGTTTCCAAATGTGTGCCAAAAAATGTTTTCTGGTAGAGTTGCCACCTGCAGGTCATTGTGTCTTTCTGCAGGTTTATGAAAATGAATGTTTAATGTATTTTGTGACTAAATCATGGATGTGTAGTTTGCTTGGCTATTTTCTTGCTGAAGGGGGCAAGTTTACCTTTCAAATGGTGTATCATTTGTGTGTGTGGGTGCGGTATGAACGGGGATACAAAGGAATCACTGAAAAACAGTGTTTAGGAATAATAGAATAGATTGGAGAGAGCTGCACTGAAGACCCAATGAGAGGACTACATTGGTGGGACAGATGGTGAGAGCATTATTTTTTCAGTCGTCTAGAAAATCAGCAGAATGGCATCCAGTTGGCCATCATTTTGCTGGATTAATATGAAGCAAATAAGAAAAAAATTCAGAATCAGCTGAATCGGCGTTTTGGGGAAAATTCAAGAAGAATTCAATTAGCCATGACCCAATTAGCTCATCTTTATTAAGGCGTTGTTACAGATTGGGCAAAAGCTGCTTATCAATGGCAGTTTTGAGTCCTCCAGTCCAGTGTGCTCATTGATGTTTCATTATCTGGATCTACAGTATAGGACTTTTAGAAGTAGCCAAGCATCAGCCCTTTAGACTGTAGAGGTGTAGGCTCCAAAGTCATATCGGGAACTCAAAAATCCCATTCTTACCCAAAAAATCATTATAGCCATGATTAGAAGTATATCAAAGCTGCTGCATATCGTACAACGTCTATGATAGGAACAGAATTATGATCACAGAGTTCCATTTGATTAGTCATTGACCTGTACCTTTCTGGACAAAATATGATTTAATTCATGGACTACAGGACGAGAACCTTTATGTCATGCAGGTGAGACGCAAGAGTATTTTGCTTGGTTGATTTGGGTCAGTGGTAAAGCGACTGCTACAGAGACGATGGCTGATGTATGAGATGAAAAATGTCACATATAAAATAATACATTGCTTAGCTCTGTTGACACTGGATGGGGTCTAAGCCAGGGAAGTTGGTATTATAACTCCGAGCTGTTCCACATGACTAAAGGCTCAGAGCTAAAGAATAATTCATTTGTTATGAAATCATGTGCATGTAACGTTCACACACAAGTGAAAACAGAAAGATTACTGCATATTGTGAAATTCAGACAAGGGCATGATAGTTATCCTTATTGGATAAGCTACTAGGTCATTAAAGCTAGAGATGAGCAATTTTATTGGTGCTGGCTGGTTCAGAGTTCAGTCTGGTCTTTTGGGGCAGCCTGTCTTCACTTCTGCATCTAGCATCCTTCTGGTATCCTGGAAGTCCCCGATGCCTACTCAGCCTACAAAAACACGAGGTGCATCACGCTGCAACTTCTTGATGCCCAGTAAGCAATCACTGGGCCCACAATGCTGGGTTGTGATGCCATGCGAAGAAGTGATCACTGGTTGACATGGAAGACAGGACGGGATCAGGGCAATCAACTTGGTCATTTCTAGGCTCAACTAATCACTGGCTATGACAGCTTAGCGGGGGGCATTTTTGACCATTTCTGGTGAGTCAACCAGAAAGTAGAGCCCAGCAATGACTGGGTAATTGTATTGCGAGTTTCGAAAGGTCATATCACAAATTTGCCAAAAGACTAATTTTGGCTGGGACTATATACCTAGACGATTTTATGTACTAAGATTTATTTCTGTAGAATAGTGTAAAGTTTTAAGAAATTAATATAAATATTCATCATTGGTGCTTTTTAAAATAATTCAAAAATCAAAGTATGTAGCAGTTAAAAAAATGCAAGTGATGTAAGTTGATGCCGAACCCAGTGAATTCTAACATTTTCACACAAATTTGATACCCTGCTGCCATTTTATTGATTGCAGAAGATTGCATCAGCCAGAGAAGGATCACATAACCTCAGGTTTCATATCAAGTGGTATGGCACTGCCAATTATGAGGGATTATCGTAGCAAATATAAAAACAGAAGCAGGGAATGCAGAAGCCATTTTGTGGCGAATCTGGACAGTAATTGGACGTCACAGCTCCCAACTTAGCCATAGAAGAAATAGGGAAAGTTATAAAATACTGAGGAAGCTGTACACATAGGTTGCGACCATAACGCTGTGAAGAACGACTACTAACCATTTACCCCTAGCCATATACAGTATGCTGAGGTCACTTTGACATTACTAAAGCTATGTTTGCATTAGAGAGCTTAAAAGGTTTTGGACACAGTCATAGGAGACCTTATGTATGTCTTTTTGGGGCAATTGGAGGCTTTGCAGTTCTTTGAATTCACCACAAAGCAAATTTTGGGGAAAAATTTGGCAAAGTTGACAAATTTGAATTTCAAAAGATGAGTTCATCTCTCCTCATTCTGTGGAAGTAAATTGTCTTGGGCATTAATATAGAATAGACAAAAAATTAGTATATGGCCTCTACACTCAATGTCTTTATTCATAAAGCAAATTGCATACACAACTACTAGTAGATGGTTGTAAATTCTTCCCCCGCTCTGTGACTTTGTATATAAAACATTAAATGGTGCTCGTTGGAACATAGATGAAGGAGAGTCACATAGGAAAATTCTAACTATTCTGTACCTTGCATAGGTAAAGCCAAAAAGAAAAGAAGGCAGGGTGGCTTTGTGCCCTTCCCATCTCTTTCCTTTAATCCATTTGCCATTTTTCCTTTTTTCTTGCATCATAACATTTCAGCTCTTATATAGAAATAAATTATGGCTTCTCACAACCCAACAGCAAAAGTAATGGTTCCAACCTTGACTGGAGCCTATGACTTAAAGTGAATCAGTCACTAGGTTTTTGCTGTATAATCTGACAACAGCATGAGGTGGAGGCTGAAACACTGATTTCAACGGTATATCACTTATTAGGTTGTGCACTGTTGTTTCTATACGAGTAAGTTATCACCAGGAGATTATTACTACATGGACTACAGCTGGCATGAGCCCTGGTCCGACCACGCCCCCTCCTTTGATAAGCAGCTTACTGTCAATATACAATGTACACAGAAAACTTCAATGTGGGCAAGAGTAGCTACATGCTACATCTAAAAACTCTGATTGTGTCACCACTGTTGCACCCATTACTATAAGTGATACATGGCAGGAATCAGGGTCTCTTTTCCTACATTTGCTGCTCTCAGATGCGGCAGCAAAAACCTGATGACAAATTCACTTTAAGGGGCTTTTTTCAGCTGCAACATCAAAATTAAGAAATTATATTTTAAAGAGTCACATTCATTTTTAATGATACAGTCAGGAACCTCTTATATGAGCAAAACGATCAGCCACGGACAGCAATCATGCCAAATGTATACGGAAATGTGCTCACAAAATTATTTTTCTTTAACGTTTCCAGGAATTCCTTGTCGAATCAGAGTATTCACATAAATTCTCTTTAAGCCATTTAAATTACCCTTAAATCCTACTTTTGCTGTTATGGCTAAAAATTCATATTAATTCCCATGTCTGATGTTAGACAAATTCTTAGTGCAAAATATGAAGGGATAAAAAAAAACATTAAAAGCTCAATAAACAATTTTCTTGGCCCATTTCACATAGGGATCGTATTTTACATTAGGAAATTTTACAAATAAGCCAATTCTGTATGTTTGTTACATTACGCAATTACAAACATATTAGGAAAAATCTAAATTAAATTTCATTTAGTTTCTTGGTTTTCCATTATTATATTTTCCTACGAAGGTGAAAACTGGTAATCGTTTTGTAGATTCCGGAACCTCTAAGCAAAAATACGATATCACTTTTCTAACCTACTTTTTTGATAGTCCGCCTTTAGGAAATTGCTATTTTCGGTATGTTCCAGAGTAATATATTAGGAGGAGGAGGCGGACATGCCCTTGCTTACGTAAGTGACAAGGACAAGTTTATTACGTAAAATATTTGCCCCGTTCTTCTTTCACCAGCTGCAATCTATTCCAATTTTCTTCAATCTTCCCAGAAGCTAAAAAATGAAGAAGAAGATTTTGCACAGGTGAATTCAATTAACACATCCACATTGCAGGTATCGGTGGTGTAGAACGAAGCGGCGCTCCAACACGTGCCGGGCACGAGGGGTTAAGAATCATTCATCTCACGTTGCTCCCATGACTTGATGTGACAACAGATTAGCTGAAGTCGTTGGCTCGTATGAAAGCGCAAACATTCGAGTGGTGGAGGTTTGAGCGACAGAAGGCTTTTTAGCTCCCTCAAGTTTTACGTCTTGGCCCGAAGGGATTGTTTTCATGGCGCTTGTATGATTAATGTCAGGTGGTGCCGCTGTGTTCCAGGATACCCGCTGGCACTTCTGAATGACTAGTTAAGAAATAAGTAACATGAAAGTGAAGAGTATAAAATAAGATTGGAGGCGGCCCCGGTGTGGTACAACGCAAGAGAATAGACCTCTTACTCTACGACTGTGTGATGTTGCGTGGAGGTGTAGGTGTAGATGTAGACCATCTAAAAGCAGAAAATGGACAGTTTAGTGCACCAGGTGAACCTTATAAAGATCACCTCTACATTTTTTTGTAAAAAATAAATAAAATCTGGTATACATTACAGAAGAGGAATTATTATAAAGCTAGATCCCAGCCGATGTATTGTCATGTTTTCCTTAGTAAAGTACATGAAATTGGGTACGTTTGAACTTAAATGGGTCCTTCCATTAAACCTGTCGACACCACCGATCAGTTGTTTTCAGCTCTGGTGGTGCATGGAACAGACCAGCATTATTCACTGTACAGCGGCCATTGTTGAGAACTGCAGCCCAGCAATTGGATAGACATTGATCTATTTCTTGAGAGCGACTTATTGAACAGAGAATGGAGCTACAAACAGCTAATCAGTGGGGTTGTTGGGTTTCAGACCCTTACCGATATTATAACACTGATAGCTCATCAATATTATAAGCCCTAGTTAACACTTTGCCAAAGGAGGGAATAATAGCATGCTATGTCTGGTCCCGGTGCATGAAGCAGGCTCAGGAACTGAGCCGACACCATACCAGACAGATGCAGACTGTGTTACATAGCCGGCATCTGCTTGTAACAACAGTGACCAGAGGTTTGTTCGATCACTGTAGTTTAAATGCCGTTGTCTGTCTCTGATAGATGAGCACGGCAGCCCGGGGTCTGCTGAAACCCCCTGCAACTGCTATCTTGGTCCTTCTGTGAAGCTCAGATACAGGTTGAGCTCCATAGTATAATTGTGATTTTACTATTTACTGCAATACTGAGATATGCAAAAATATAATAATAGAATCATAGAATCGTAGAGTTGGATGGGACCTCCTGGGCCATCTGGTCCAACCCCCTGCTCAAAGCAGGATTCACTAAATCATCCCAGACAGATGTCTGTCCAGCCTCTGTTTGAAGACTTCTATTGAAGGAGAACTTACCACTTCTTGTGGCAGCCTGTTCCACTCATTGATCACTCTAACTGTCAAAAAGTTTTTTCTAATATCTAATCTGTGTCTCCTCCCATTCAGTTTCATCCCATTGCGTCTAGTCTTTCCTTGTGCAAATGAGAATAAAGATGATCCTTCTGCAATGTGACAGCCCTTGAGATATTTGTAGACAGCTGTTAAGTCTCCTCTCAGTCTTCTCTTTTGCAGGCTAAACATTCCCAAATCCTGCAACCTTTCCTCATAAGACAGGATTTGCAGACTGGTCACCATTCTGGTCGCTCTTTTCTGAACTTGCTCCAGTTTGTTGATGTCTTTTTTAAAATGTGGCGCCCAAAACTGGACACAATATTCCAGATGAGGTCTGACCAAAGAGGAGTAGAGGGAAATAATGACGTCACGTGATCTAGACTGTATGCTTCTGTTAATACATCCTAGAATTGCATTTGCCTTTTTGCTGCTGCATTATAATATTATTATTATTATTATTATTATTATTATTAATAATAAATATATTAGTAGTAGTAGTAGTATTATTAGCATTATTTTTTAGCACCATTGATTCCATGGTGCTGTTCATATGAAGAGGGGTTTGCATACAAAATACAAATCTAAAGTGCAGTGAACAAAATAACAATGACAGACTGGTACAGAACGAGGAAGGTCCTATTCTTGCGGGCTTACATTCTCCAGCAGGGATGTCAAATTTACATACAGAGAGGGCCAAAATTAAAAACTTGGATAAAATTTCTTATCACCAAATATGTTGAACCTTTTCATATGCAAACAAATTTAATGGGGTTGTCTCACGAACAAAGTGCATTTTAATTACTAGATGTTAAGAGTCAGATCACATGACCTGAGCATTATGTATTTCCTTGGGGGGCAGGAAAATACATAGAAATCATGAAGCTCCATAGCAGAAGTTATAATCCCCTTCCAAAAAAAACAACCCCATAATATTTGGTGAGATCGCAGAAGAGGATATCTCACAATTTTGCAGCCCTTACAAAGTAACTTTCTTCCTATTAAAGCCCCTAGATTGCCCTTTCATTGCCTGATTAAATTGTTACGCCAACAAAAGCGGCCTTCCAAACACAGTATGATACCCCACAGTGAATTTCTCCACAGTACCTGCCACACACACGGTATGATAACCGTACTGTACCCCCCAAGCAAATATGGTGACCCCCAAATCAGTATGGGGCCCCAATTAAGATACCCACACAGCATATTGGGCTTTACATAGTCCCCCATACAGAATAATTGGCCCACATATTCCTCTGTACAGTAGAATGGCCCCAAATAGTCCTCCATACAGAATAATGACCCCACATAGTCTGCCACATAGTATTATGAACCCACACATAGTCCTCCATAAAGTATAATGGGCTCAACATAGTCCTAAACACAGATAATTGACCCTCACATATTCCTCCATACAGAATAATGGGCCCCACATAATCTGCCATATAGTATTATGGACACCACAAAGTCCTCCATACAGTATAATGGGCTTAACATAGTCCTCCATATAGTATTATGGGCCCCAAACAGTCCTCAATACAGTATAATGGGTCCCATATTGTCCTTCGTAAAGAATAATGTCCCACATAGTCCTCCATACAGGATACTGGCCCCACTAGTTCATCATACAGAATAATGTGCCCTCATAGTCCTCCATACAGTATAATTGGTTCCATGTAGTCATCCATATAGTATTATGGGCCCCACATAGTTCTTAATACAGTATATTGGGTCCAGCATAGACTTCCAGACAGAATATTGGCCCCACATAGTCCTAGATGCAACATAATGGACCCCACATAAAAATAAATAAATACTTCTCCTTGTTCCCCTACTGCTCCGGTGTTGGCAGCGAGTGCTCTGAATCTCTTCAGGGGCCAGCCAGGAAAGGGGCTGATGGTGCCTGCATCACGGGCCAAATATTATTACCTTGCAGACCAGATTTGGCCCGCAAGCCAGAGTTTGACATGTATGCTCTACAAGATAATGGGGAAAGAGACAGTAGGGTAGGGGGTTGCAGTAGCTCCAATGGTGGTAAGGTGGCAGGGGGACATTGCAAGCTTTCTTTAAAAGATAGGTTTTCAAGTTCCGTCCGAAAGTTTTGAATGTGGTGGATAATCGGACCTGTTGGGGCACAGAAGTGTTAATAGTTTGAACAGGATTCATGGAGAAATTGGAAGACAATAAAGGGAGAAGCAGTGAGAAGAGAGGTGGATTAGTCAGGCAGCAGAGTTAAGGACAGACTGAAGAGTGTGAGAGTGATAACTGGGAGGCAACAGAGGAGGATGTTATGTTAGTGCATACCTTCATCATCTCCGGCTTTGACTAAGATTTTAGAATATTCAAGGTTGAGAATAGGACGTGTTTTGGAAATATTTCTGCACTTAAGGCAGCATTGGTGAAAATGTAGATGTGCGCTTTGAAGGACAAGGCAGAGTCAAGGGCTACTTCAGGCAGCGGACTTGAGGTACAGTGTAAAGAGTGATGCCATTTATTGTAATAGATAGAGCAGGTAGAGGAATTTAGTGGGATGGAGGAAAGATGATGAGTTCGATTTTATCCACAAAATGTCAATCATGATAAATGGAAGTCATTTCTCCTCACTCCACTGTTCTTTATATTACTTTGTAGGCTACATAAAGTTTTTTTCTAATTCTTACCACTACATTCATTACTAGACATACCTTCTTAAGTGGCAAAGTCTAGAGAATTTGTTGCAACTTTGCTACTTTTGTGCATATCCCACCATGAGGGAACATAGTTTCCTTACTGCTTATTGTTATTTCTATCTGTTTTCACCTTTGTTTCTGTGATGTAAGGGTGCAAGGGAAGCCCAAGAGCCTAGAGGAGGTCCAGAAGTTCCCTTTGGCCTATATGAGAAAACCAATCCTATTAATGACACATGAACATTTGCGATCCTATTGAGATTTTGTACGAGGGCACATCAGCTTTAAGTTCAGTCACTGAGAATCACATAAATATTTGAGTAAAGTTGGCCAACTTGACAATTTCTGCTTGATTGGTGGGCTCATTTTGTGTGCATGAGCCATCATGACTCTCCCCTATCTTGGGGAATATAAGGGTTGGAAAATTCACATCCTTGTTGGTCTGGTCTACATACCTGAATGGACAATTTTATTTTTCTTGCTGACAGTAACTTGTTAAATTATATTCTTTAACTTAACCCCTTTCTGACATCGGATGTAATAATCACTCCCTGTGCCCTGGCCTATTGGACCAGGGACGGAATATTACGTTATTTATTTAATGCGACACAGTCGTGATGATCACATTAAAATTCCTGTGCCATCTTACCTCTAGGTAGATGGTGTCATCATTCTGGGGGAGGGTGTCGCTGCCTTCCCGCAACCATGATCACTGTGATTGGCTGTTCAATTCTTAACAGTCAAGCGCAGCACTTCTCAATGTTTCAGGCAATCAGATTGCCTGAAACACTGATGTCCCAGCCCATGATCGGTGCTCCAAGAGCACCGATCATAGGCTGCTGCCTGGAAATGCCAGGCATGGCCTGGACCCGCTCTGATTGGCGCGATTGAGGGTTATATCGATCGCGCCAATCACAGGGCATAGCCGTGGTGTGACTGCATTGTGCCCTGGCTGTGACCTGCCTAGGATCGGAGCTGTAAGAGCACCATTCCTAGGCTGGTGCCTGGCAATGCCAGGTATGTCCTGGACCCACTGATTGGCACAATTGACAGTTACATTGATTGCGCCAATCACAAGGCACAGCCGCAGTGTGACCATGCTGTGACCTGGCTGTGTGGCTTTGACCTGCCTAGGATCGGAGCTGTAAGAGTACCATTCCTAGGCTGGTCCCTGGCAATGCCAGGTATGGCTTGGACCCACTGATTGGCGCGATCAATGATTACATTGATTGTGCCACTCACAGGGCACAGCCGCTGTGTGACCATGCTGTGACCTGGCTGTGTCCTGCCTAGGATTGGAGCTGTAAGAGCATCAATCCTAGGCTGGTGCCTGGCGATGCCAGCGTCCCCAGGGCCAGCTCTGATTGGTGTGTAAATGTCATCATCGACTGCACCAATGACAGGACACATCAGCGGTGTGACCGCTCTGTGACCTGTCTGTGATCGTGCTGCATGTCCTCACAGTAGCTGAAGATTTGCGCAGAGTGGTCAGACTACCAGATCTGCGCTTTGCTGGTCCTTGTGGTGCCACAGAAGCCTGTGACACCACAATCCCTCACTGCTGAAGAAAAAAGAACAGAAAAGAAAGAAGACAGAACAGAGAAGAGAGAAGACAACTGTAAGTGTTTTGATCCCTGTCCGATCTCTCCTCATCCCCTCAAATCCCACTCTTCCCCCTTCCCCTATTTTTACCCCCTCAACCAACCCTTTGCGCCTCCTCCATGCGCATATCCAGCAGCCACCGAGCATTGATTACCGACGCAGTTCAGCACTCGTGCTTGCTATTTTCCACTTTTCTTTTTCACTCCCCATTTGCGCCACCTCCATGCACACATCCAGCGGCCAATGAGCTTTGAATAGTGACACAGTCTACTCATCAGAGCTCATGCCTGCTGTTTTCCACTTTTCTTTTCACCCCACCTTTGCGCTACCTCCGTAAGCACATCCAGCAGCCGCCGAGTTTTGATTAGTGATGCAGTTCACCCATCAGAGCTTGTGACGGCTCATTTCCACTTTTCTTTTTTACCCCCCTTGCGCCACCTCCGTACACACATTCAGCAGTCACCGAGCTTTGATTAGTGACACAGTTCACTCATCAGAGCTAATGTCTGCTTTTTTACACACTTTTCTTTTTGCCACTTTCGTGCGCACATATAGCAGCCGCCGAGCTTTGATTAGTGACGCAGTTCACTCCTCAGAGCTAGTGCCTGCTGTTTTACACTTTTCTTTTCACTAACTTTTTTATCTCCTTGGCTGCTGCTTTTTTTTCTTTTAGCTTTTTCTTTTCAAACAAAAAAAGTTTACACCAAGCACTATCTCACACACACAGCTAAATAAATTACTGACACAATCACCACATACATAAAAATAAAATGTTGTGCCGCACGTCCCAAAAATGATATTCAGTGGTGGAGGCATATGCTTTCCTTGCCTCTGACATTAATAGCAAGGGAGACTTTCCCACATTTCTTTATTTTTCAGATTCGTCCTCCTCCTTGTTTTTTCCTCTTCCTCGTCTTCCTCCTCATGTACTGCTGAACCGCCACACAGACATCCCAGGACAGAAGGTGAAGCAGCGCCCCCTATTCCAGGAGTTGAACCAGCGCCCCCAATTACTGACCTCGTTTGGACTTCGCCCCCTGAAAATTATGAACCACTGATTCCTGATTTTGTGGCACAATCAGGAAACAAGTTTGACACCACCAGCCTCACAGAACTAGACTTTTTCAAAGTCTTTTTCTCTGAGGATTTTGATAACCTCATGGCTGGACAAACTAATTTGTACGCTCATCACAGTTGAAATGATGCAGTTCTGGGACCTGATAATTCATATGGGGATCTTGTAGGAGCCAGAACTTTCTGCAATATTGGAGTGTTGATGTTTTATACAACACTCCAGTGTTCCAAATGGACATGTTTTGAGGCCATCCACAAATTCCTGCATTATACCGATAATACACTGTGTCCTCCCCGAGATGACTCCAACTTTAACCGTCTGTTCAAAGTTCGGCCGGTCATCGAACACTTCAGCCAAAAAGTTTGCTGACGTGTTCGTGCCCAAAACGAACATCTGCGTGGATGAATCCTTAATTCATTTCAAGGGAAAGCTCAAATTTTGTCAGTATCTGCCCAGTGAGAGGGCCAGGTACAGAATTAAACTCTATAAGCTGTGTGAGAGTACCTCAGAGAACACCCACCGGTTTAGAGTTTATGAAGGGAATGACATGCGGATTTAACCCCCTGAATGCCCTCATGTCCTGGGAGTGAGTGGGAAAATTGTGTAGGATTTGATGCACCCACAGCTGGATAAAATTTATCACCTCTATGTGGATAACTTTTATACCAGTATCCCACTCTTCAAATCCCTCTCCACGCGAGGTACCGCAGCCTACGGTACTGTCTGCAAAAATCAGAGATTGAGATCAGCTTGAGGGTGGTAGTTTTTAGAATGGTGTCATTTTTGGATATTTTCTGCCATATAGACCCCTCAAAGTAACTTCAAATGTGATGTGGTCCCTAAAAAATGGTTTTGTAAATTTTGTTGTAAAAATGAGAAATCGATGGTCAACTTTTAACCCTTATAATTTCCTAACGAGAAAAAAAATTGTTTAAAAAATTGTGCTGATGTAAAGTAGGCATGTGGGAATCGTTATTCATGAACTATTTTTATGTGACATATTTCTCTGATTTAAGGGCATAAAAATTCAAAGTTTTAAAATTGCAATATTTTCCAAATTTTAGCCAAATTTGCATTTTTTACACAAATAACCACAATTTATAGCGAAGAAATTTTACCACTATTGTGAAGTACAATATGTCACGAAAAACAGTCTCAGAATCACCGGGATCCGCTGAAGCGTTCCAGAGTTATTACCTCATAAAGGGACAGTGGTCAGAATTGTAAAAATTGCCCCGGTCATTAGCGTGTAAACCACTCTCGGGGGTAAAGGGGTTAAATAAAAATGGTAGAAAAAAAAAATTTTGATTTGAAAATTTATCTGACATGAGAAATTAAACAATTTCTCCCTGTTTGAAACACAAGACTTAAAATATTTCTAACATTAGCTTATGGTCATTGAATAAAATTCATTTTAGACTTAATATGTTTTCGGAGTGTTTGTGATGGCCATGTTTGCCATATTTGAAGTTTGAAAAGAAAGTAAAAAGAAATCTAAAAATATGTGCACTCATTGAACTGATATGCATGCTGCCATACTGTTTGCTTATCTTATCACGGGAGAACAGAATCCATCAACTAATGTCAAGGGCACAGAATACGGAACGATAACCTAGGAATCATTGAGAAGAAGTGATGAGTCTTCCAGAAAAACTAATTGTAAAAAGTGTTCATCTACATATAAAGTTAAGTTTTTATTGTGTGCAGAGTAACTTCCTGCATTGCACTCCAGAGCTGTATTTACAATTCTGCTGGTTGTTATTGGAAAGGGTTGTTACGGCTTTAGTCAATTATATCCCTAACAACTTAGCTAAGCAACAATTACACATTGAAATAGTTAATGTTTCCTATATTAGATTATATTACAGACTGTGTTTTAAAGTTTACACTTCCTGGAATAAAAATAATTAAAAGCTGAGCTCTGAAATCTGCTGAATTATGGGTTTAGCTATAATGCTATAATAAAGCCTGTAACTCAGAAAAGTGGATAAGTGCATTATGAATGTAATTCAACTATATACGTAAAATGAAACCCATAGTTCAAACCTTGAAGAGTTTGGTTTTACATTAGCTATTCAAATTTTTCATCAAAAAGCTTACAAATTTTCAAAAATACAGATTAAGAGGATACACCCAGTATATATATAGTACAAGAAAAGCAGTATTGGGCCATATATAATATATAGCACTGTCTTCCACATGCCGTGTAGGGGACACATCTAGCATCTGAAAGAAAATGCTTCTGTAAGCTGAGACCAAAGTAGAACTTTTTGGCTAAATGCAAAACGCTATGTGTAGCAAAAAAAACACTGCACATCACCCTGAAAACACCATCCCCACCATCAATCATGTTGGTGGCAGCTTCATGCTTTGAGGATGCTTTTCTTCAACATGGACAGAGAGTCTGGTCAAAGTTGATGAGAAAATAGCTGGAGTTAAATACAGGTCAATTCTAAAGGAAAACCTGTTAGAGGTTGCAAAAGACTTGCGGCTGAGTGTAGGTCAACATTCCAGCAGGACAGCAACCCTAACCATACTGCCATAGCTACAATGGGATTGTTTAGATCATGCATGCGAAAGGCCCAGTCACAGTCCAGACTTAAATCCCATTGAGAATCTGTGGTAAGACGTGAAAATTGCATTTCACAGACATTTCCATCCAATCTCACTGAGTGAGAGCGAGTGTGCAGAGAAGAATGGGCAAAAATTTCAGCCTCTAGATTTGCAAAGCTGGTAGAGACATACCCCAAAAGGCTTGCAACAGTAATTGAAGTGAAAAATGGTCCTACAAAGTATTGACTCAGGGGGGCTGAATACAAATGCACGTCACAATATTTTTAAAATAATTAGAAAACCATGTATCATTTCCTTTATACTTCACAAATACTTGCTACTTTGTGTTGGTATATTACATAAAATCCCAAAAAAACATATGTCACGACTCTGTTGTCGGATATTCCAGGGTCATGGTCTCCTTCCTTGTCCCAAGCGCTAGGGGTGCCCTAGCTATCCCTGCTCCCCAGATTACTTCTAAAGGTGAAGACACCAGGGCCACATACCTTGTTGAGCTCCTGAATGTGCCCTAAGTCTGTTTCCTCCCCCCACCCAGTGAAGGGGGGAGTAGTAGTGTATGGAAATACACCAACCAGATTAACAAAGGAATACGTACAGGTATAAAGGAAAATACAAATCACACAAATATACACTCACAAGCAACAGAGGGCAACCCCGAGGAGTGAAGGAAGGGAAAAACCAAAGTAGGAGAAGAAAAGTATTTCCATACAACCAAACCAAGCAACAGTCTTTAGTTAAATCCACCAAATGCCTCATCAACAAAACTCCTCCAGCTCCTGAACCGTGCAGCGTGAAGCTAATTCTGGCAATAAAAAAAGAAAAGAGCCAGCACTGCCAGTGGTCAGAACGCATAACATGAGGTGCATATGCACATATCTTACTGCATTCAAAATGAGACATTTAGCAAAATATTTATCAATATATTGAGCCACCCTGCCACGCCAAGGCAATCTCATATGGGGGGTCCTACTCTACATTTTTATTTATTCACTGT
The DNA here is from genome assembly GCF_039654945.1 of Dendrobates tinctorius. Lineage (NCBI taxonomy): Eukaryota > Metazoa > Chordata > Amphibia > Anura > Dendrobatidae > Dendrobates > Dendrobates tinctorius. The sequence goes on from NW_027361797.1 coordinate 47,495,447, forward strand.
GCCATTGCGGCCTCCTAAATGTTTTAAAAGCAAGACCATATCAAATGCAATCCATACCTGAAGCATATCTGCATCACTCCCGTGCAGCCAGATGGAGCAGGTGCAGATGAAGGCCAACCAGGTCTGAACACAGACATCTCAGGTTTGACCTCCACACACTGCCCAACCAGCAAACACAGATGAAGGGCAATGCAGGCTCAGACATGGATGCAAAAATAAAAATAATTCTGGCAATGCTTGCTTGCCAAAGGCCAATATACATAGGAGAGGGGAGTGGCCAACACTGAACAGCTGATAGCATCAACGCAAGTAACCTTCCAGTAGCTTTCAAAAGAGCAGATGAACCCCTGCGCTGCTAGCAGAAACCTGAACCACTTAATATGAAGGTGAAATACTTCTAAGCAGTGCAGGAGTAGGAGAAATCAGACAGCGTGGTCTTCTGGCTCCTTTCTGTTGCGGTAATCCCCTGACAATACATTTAACTTTGTAGGTGTAACGTGAAAAATATGTGCAAAAGTTCATGGGGTATGATTACTTTTTCAAGGCACTGTATAAACAAAATAATAGCAGATCCTGAAAATTATACCCAGGACGGAAGTAGTGATGCAAACACACATCTTATTCACTACTGAACCATATGTCTTTTTGACGACTCACGTAGTCAAGATGTGCGTGCAAGCTCAAGAAGTTTGAAAGAAACACCCTTTGAATATGAAAATCTCAGTTTTTACAGTACATAAAAGTTATGCCCAAGGTTTATGTAGTTTAATTTGAAAATGATTAAGGTACGGTATTTTCCTACATTCTAATTTTAAATTTTTTTTCCATATTCCCCCAAAAGCATTAATGGAGTCACTTTCCTTTTGGTCTCCTCCTTCATTAGGTTGCCTTAACCGGCCAAAAGAAAACTAGAAGACTTCAATTTTCCAAATAAGTAAAGGTCTGAAGTCCATTAAATGTTTTTTAGTGAACATATACTTTTTTAACCCCTTCCCGATATGTGGAACATATTCATGGAGCAGGCTCCGGTGGTCATTTAGCGCCGGCGGTTGGCTGGTGAAAACTGGCCATAGATGTATTATTTACAACGCAAGATGCAGGGAATTGTTCTATTTTCCTGCCCATTATAGTAAAGTGAACCAGATATGAAGGAAAATAGCTTCATTTTATAGCACTCTACAAATGACGATCATTTTTATTCTTACAGAGATCTCTAAATCTGCGCGTCATGAAATACAATTAAAGCTGGAACAATGAGACAGGTGTGAGAGGAGCTGGGCGGACATTTGCCAACTTGAAATGAGATGACATCTCTCAAATCAGAAATGCAAATTTCTGCCAAATGAAACTTTAAAATATTGCTTTCACACAATAGTTGGTGTCATATTGAGATGACAGTTGAAATTATCACTGCGCCGAGAGCGCCACAAGTGTGTACATCTACACATCTACACAATGTCATGGTAACACAATTACAGATGAGCAGAGAACGAAGGAACAGCTAATTTTTAAAAAACAATCTTCATGCTACATACATGCAAAACCAAGAAGGAAAAGTCATGGAATTCTGGAAATTACAGAAAGGATAGACATTAAAATGATCTGCAAAGAATGAAAAAAATAGAAACAACATTTTCGCAGAAATCCCCACGCTTACACCTCTTGGCTGGTATCAATGAGCATAATGATTGTTTGAGAAATGTTCTGCCTGGCTTTGACCTGTTAAAAAATTGGATCCTGGGACACTTTGGAGAAATGGAGACGATTTGGAGAATTCCCACTACCAAATCAATATAACACTGAGCTGTTAGTGTAGGTGACGTGAGTAAAGGGTTTTTTGGATTTTTTTTAATTTTGATGGACTTTTATGGGCCAAAAAAATGGCAACAAATGTGGATTTTTATCTACTTAGATCAAAATTCACTTCCACAAAGAGGTATACACTGGTGCTACCTGGGAGCAGTGCGGGCAGCTGGTACCTGGACAGAGACTGTGCTCACACTGTCAAAATAGACTAAAATTGTATAGAAAGAAGGTACTGTGCTCAAATTAAATACTGAAGAAAAAGGCAAAGTGACAGTACCAATACTGAAGGGCCTTGATTGAGATATGGTTGTACACGTGTCAATATATGAAATGCTGGCACTTGTCGGTGAGTGCAGGTTGGCCATAAGAGTTAATAAAGGCACACTCCGGTGTCGGGGGTAAAGATGGTATAACATGCCGGGCAGAGCCAGAACCGCTCCAACTGGTAGCGTCCTGGATGCTCGGCAGGGAAATGTGACGTCACTGAGCTGGGCTACGGAGCCTGGCTGGGGTCAAAAACAACCAGGCTCCGTAGCCCAGCTCAGCGATGTCACACGCTGTCAAAACAGTGTCGGCCATTTCCCTGCTGAGCATCCAGGATGCTACCAGCCGGAGCGGTTCTGGCTTTACCATCTTTACCCCTGACACCGGAGTGTGCACTCTTATGCCCGCCCTGCACTCACCAATCTCTTTTGTGGAACCTTCACTGTTTTTAGGACGGGAATCTGCTATTCAGCCAGAGTCGGGGTAAGCTCTCACATACTGCACTGCCATCTGTTACTATGCACCAGTGACTTTTTATTACAGGTAATTTGCACTACAACTACCTTCACTATTTGCGACAAGTGCCAGCATTTCATACATTGACACGTGTACAACCATATCTCAATCAAGGCCCTTCACTATTGGTACTATCACTTTGCCTTTTCCTTCGGTATTTAATTTGAGCGTGGTACCTTCTTTCTATACAAAATCCACTTCCATTTGAATTAATTCTTCCATCTCTAATATACTCCACCATATGTGTGATACTATGTCCCCGGTAACCAATGAAGGGATCATGGGGCTCAATGGGCTGCTAGGACTCCTTAAAAAAAACTGATAAGTGGAGTGTGGGGAGATGAACCATCCACCATTCATCAAATATTGGTGGCTAATCCTAGGAGTAATCTATTAAAATTAGAGTCCTGAAAATCATGTTTAATTAATAAATCATATGTACCCCAAAAAGTCCCGTACAACTCATCCTACAAAAAGCAAAGTCATCATGTAACCAAAAGTTTGAATCTTGAAATGGAATTATACAAAACCAAAAAAACAATTCTACTACCTCTACATCGATGGTTGCTCAGGCTCCATTTTCGTGACACATTATTTCTTTACTTCTTTTATTACTCTTTTTATCTGCCTCTTCTTTCTTCTTTCTATGACAGTTAGAATTGACTAAACCTGTTTTATTGGACTTCGTCACTGAATTTTCAGCTATTTAAAACCTGCTACTCATTTTCCAAATTTCCTAGAGGATACATCCACAAATAAGACGCTGAAGTGAGAGAGTCGTTTAACGGTTATGCCTACAATTAGGCAAAGAACTAACACTTTACCAATTTTCCCGGCGGACAATAATAAACAATTCCTTTAAAAGCTTGTATACATTCGGCAAGTTATAGGGCTGCACTTAGATGTGATGATCACCCTATACCGGCAAAATCTTCATTGTTATATTACAAGATGCTCAAAATTAATTCATGTTCAGGAATAAAATAAAAGACAATTATGCCTGGAAGAGGTAAAAAAAAAAAGGAGAGGAACGGGGTGGAACAGGATGGATGCAATTACAAATGTCGTAAATGTTGTATGTAAAAAGCTGAAATCAAAGATGTCATTTTTGGGGAAACAGTTTGCAAGTCTGCAAATAGTATCATTATTATTTATTTATTTATTTAAAAAAAATACTATATAAAAAAAAAATTACAAAATAAAATAAATATATAATAATAATAATAATAACAACAACAACAACAATAGTAATATGGCCATGGATAGACATTAAAACAAAATAAAAAATAAAAATCAATTTATAATATACTTATAATGTACTTTTTTTTTTTAGCAAACATTTACCTTTTTAGCCCAACTTCACATTTATGCTTCTCCCCTTTGAATTCATTTTATACAAAAATTGAAAAATATTTTAAATCTTTACTATATTGATGCAGAGACACGTGCAGAACCTGATACCATGTATTAGCAATTAAACAGTGAAGCAGATTTTTTTATATTATTTTGTTTTATTTCTACCCATTTCCCGTATTAGTATTGATGTAGTTATTATTATCATAATTACTATTTTTATTTTTATTATTATAAATATTTTTATTTGTTACCTTTATTTATTTACCACAGTATTTTTTACAAGATAAAGAAATAATAATAATATTTGAATTTTTTTATTTATTTATTTTTTATTTCTACCCATTTCCCGTATTAGCATTGATGTAGTTATTATTATCAAAATGACTATTTTTATTTTTATTATTATAAATATTGTTTTTATCTGTTACCTTTATTTATTTACCATAGCATTTTTATAAAATAAATAATAATATTTGAATTTTTTTATTTTATTTTATTTTTTTATTTCTACCCATTTCACGTAATAGTATTGATGTAGTTATTATTATTATAACTACTATTTTTATTATTATAAATAATATTTTTATTTGTTACCTTTATTTATTTACCATAGTATTTTTCATAAAATAAATAAATAATAATAATATTTGTATTTCTGCCCAATAACTTGCAGAGTGTTAAAAAAAATTCATACAAAAATAAAGTTTTTTATTTACATGAACTTTAATTTTGACAACTTTTATCCTTATGCCTAGTAGGATATTAAGGTATTATACAGTGGGGGCAGCACTTTAGGACCCCCTAATTTTAGCCAGAGTAAGGATCCACTGCAAAGAGTCGATGTGAGTGCCAAAGATCTATTCGGAGGGACAGAATGTAATACTAAATTTCTCCTGAAGTGCAGAAACAACTTGAAATCTATAATCGTAGGAGGTTCTAAACTGGATTTTTCTAAATATTGTGAAAAATCCTCCTTTACCTTGCTTATTCATGTTGTCTGAACTGAACCCATCAATTCCAGCAAGACCGGCCGACCATCTAATCTTCAGCACATAAGAAAGGTAGAGCATGTTAAACTGCGACATGTCCAATCATTGTTTTAAGAAAGAGAATAACCTTCAACTGTCTTTTAGGAATATATATATTTATACACTCCTCAACGTTGAAATTGCAAAAACAAGAAATGTCCAAGGACCCACTTTCAAACAAAACACCGGGACACGTTTTGCTTGTGCTACTTTGAGCAACCTACATGGCCTAAATTTGCTTCAATAGCCTACAGTGTCTCCGGTGTTGTCTCCCATCAAGCACATCTGAGACGTCATTGGTCAGAAATTGTAAAGGAGCTGCCAGCAGCGGATCTTGATGATTCGCCCTAGAGGTTTCAACATGGAAGAACCTTACTCAGACGACAATCAATAACCTCATTGATAGCAGCCAAGGTTATAAGTGTCGGGATTTCTGCTAGCGAAGCACATACTGGATTCTTTGTATAACACCGGTCCTGTGACCATTTTTACGTCACCCTCCATCCTAGTTTATATGTGAGAAGGCATATACTTTTTAATATCACTGGAAATTATTTTTTACAGCTATTTAAAGAGACGACGATCCGTAAAATCTGTGGTCTTGTAGAAAATGAATTTGCATTAAGAGTAATAGAATTTCATTCTTTGTGAGTTATAATTATATCTTTGATAAATCCCTGGAAACCGCCGCTTGATAGTAAAAGATGCAGAAGAAAATTACAAAACAAGCTTAGACTAAATTATATTGATGAGAATATGATGAGACACATTCCAATTGCTGATTTTATTTGAGCTATTTGTAGCTCTTCGGTATGTAGCATATGTGTAATAGTGATTACTGTTCTATTAACCAGAATATTTGATAATCTGGCATGGCATCACTAGTATTTCCATTGCTGACTGCAAGGAAGAAGAAATTGATGTAAACTGTACCTGAACTTGTAGCAATAACCAGAACTCTAAAATTTCCCTACAGCACCCCTGCAGAGGAAAATAAGCATTGCACTCTTCAAAATTGAAATCATTTGCCTTAATTAAAATTGTATTTGTCTTTTTGCACATAATTTGCATATTTTGTCACAAACAGTAAATGCATATTCATATATAGAGTCAGCAATAAAAATTACTGCAAGAAGTGATGGGCGAGGATAAAGTGTTAACTGAGCATGCTTGTGTGCTAACCGAGAGTCTTCGGCGTGCTCAAAAAATATGTTCAAGTCTGAGCATGCTCAGATAACACTTTATCCTAGCACTAATAATAAGATAACCTTTAATTGTTACAGAATTTTGTACCCAAACCCTTACCTACAAATCAAATATAGCACATAGCCTGGTTCAATAGTTGTTCTTGTATATTATCCCTTAAATCCATTTTTAGGTTTAAAGAGAATCTGTCAGTTGCTCAAAGTAATAGATTTAAATACCTTAGAAAAATCCCTAAACTTCTTTATTCTGACACTTTTTTCTATTTTGTGCTGTGTTGCTCCATTTTAGATTTATTAAAATGAGTTGCTTTTGGAGTGCAGTATGTGAAATCTCTGCATGCATTCTAACTCGATGTTTCTTTAAAGTCTTCTCCTCTGTGTACTTTCACCCCTCTCTTGCAGATGCTGCCAATTACAGCTTGTTAGATCAGTTGTGAAGCTGTGATTGACAATATCTAGGAGATAATGGTGAAAGCACATGCCCCACACAAGACTCTGAAGAAACGCCCAGTTGCATTACAAGCAGAGATTTCACATATTGTGCTCCAAAAGAAACAAATAAGACTATCTCTGCAATGGAGTGGTGCAGCGCAAAAAGAAAAAGACATCAGAATAAGGAGAATTCAGGGATTTTTGCAAGTTACTTTACTCCATTTTTTGAACATTTGACACGTTCTCTTTTATGTGGTGATTCATTCCGTACTGCTGTATATATTTGGGGCTCAGTTTTTCTGTCATAAAGCTCTAAATCTCTAGTCACAAAGTGGGTATCCACGAAAGCAGACTCCCTTCTTAAATTCTAAAGTCCCTGAAATAAAATCTAAAAAACACATTCTCACCTCCTTGACTGATGCCGTTTTACCGATGTGTATCTCTTAGTGGTCATGTGACATTGTTATATTACCTGACCACTGCAGCCAATCAGCTGATCAGGTCCAGCCTTTCAGTATTCCATCTGACCTGTAAAAATGGTCGATCTTCACTTTAAACTGTCCATACGATAGGGGACAATTTGCAGATCGCTGGCACTTTCAGCGATCCTGAGAATGGGGCTGTCACACTCCCAAAGCTACACGTGTGACTGACAGGTTTTACAGAGTGACCTGAATTAAGCAGTAATAATACAGAGGTACGGTACTCACGATCCTACCGAGCAGGAGCGCGACTTCAGAGAAAGGAATCCTGCTCTAGGACCTGCGGGAGGGGAGGAGCGGCAGAGAAGTGCTCGATGCCCGCAGGACCTTCTGATCATGTGACTGCGCGTCAGGAGGTGGGTGGGGCTTCACCACCGGCCTCCAGCAGTGCTATTGCCAGCGTGTGATATGGAACAGAGAGTTAGGAAACAACTGTAGTCAGACAAGCCAGGGGTCATGCACAGGAGGAGCAATAAGGTATCGAGTCAGATATCAGAGCATGGTGAGACGAGGCATAAGATCATACACAAGATAGCAGCAATGGTACAGAAGGGGCGATCACAGGGAGGTCAAGACAAAAGCCAGAGGTCATACACAGGAGGAACACGTAAGTACAGAATCACAAGCCAAGGGACGTTTTGCTGTGGTCAAACCGAGTCATACACCAAACAAGCATCACTAGGTTTTCAAATAATCCCTCTGTAGTGAGAAAAGCAGTTTTCCATTCATCCCCCTCTTAAATTCTTATCAAATTATACGCCCCCTGAGATACAATTTGGAGAACCATTTTGCCCCCGAGAGTTGGTTACACAAATCTGGGATCAGGGGTAAGGGATAAGCATTCTTGATGGTAATCTTGTTGAGTTCTCAGAAATCGAGGCAGGGATGCAGGCCACCATCTTTCTTTTTGACAAAGAAAAACCCTGCAGCTATCGGAGACACTGAGGGTCTTATATGCCCCTTACAGAGACTTTCCGTTATATATTCTTTCATTGGCAGACACTCAGGCCCTGACAAGTTAAATAAACGGGCTTTGGGCAATTTGGCCCCTGGGATTAGGTCAATGGTGCAGTCAAATGGCCTGTGTGGGGGTAAAGCCTCAGCCTAACTTTCAGAGAACACGTCCTCAAAGTCCTTAAGGTATTCTGGAATATCCTCCAGACCAGCAGAAGACTCCAAGACAGGTTTTGCGGGTGAAACACAGAACACAAGTTTATAGGAACAGTCAATACATTTCGGGCCCCACTTAACAATCTCTCTTCTTTCCCAGTCAATAACTGGGCTGTGCCGTTGAAGCCACGGCATACCTAATACCAGCCCTTTGGGCAGGTTGTCCATGACAAAGCATCTTATCTCCTCAACATGAGAGGAACCAACATGCAAAGCAAAATTGTTAGTAACATAACGAATCCCCGAACGGGTGAGAGGGGAAGAGTCAATAGCCACGATTTTCAGAGGTGTCTCCAACCTGACTGTCCCTATCTTGACCCTGGAGACAGTGCTGGAACTGACCAAGTTCAGGGATGAACCACAGTCCACCAAAGCTGTAGAGAAAAAATGATGGTTGTCTACTACCAGTTCAACATTAAGTAGAAATTTAGGGCATGAGGAAAAAAGTACCTGGGGGTCTGGGCAGCCTACTCGATCACTACCCAGACCTAGTAGTTTCCCGACGGCTTGGAAGACGTAGGACAAGATGGGCAGTCCCTCCTCCAGTGTCCTGATTCCCCACAATAGAAGCACTGTTGCTTTTCTCGGCGGCGTCTCCTTTCTTTCTCCCTGATCGAGATGGCACCAATTTCTATGGGCACCGGACTGGCCTCCACCTCTCTACTGCCGGAGAACAAGGATGTCTCGGAGTGCATCACTCCTCTGGCTCTCAGCCGGCGATCCATTCGCACGGCTTGGGTCATGGCTTCCTCCAAAGAGTCCGGAGGGGGATGTAAAGCCAAAAAATCCTGAAGGCGATCTGATAGACCCCTGCGAAATAGTCCCCGGAGAGCAGCATCATCCCAGGAGACTTCAGCTGACCACCGTCGGAACTCCGAGGAAAACCACTCCGCAGAGTGCCGACCCTGACGTACACTCATCACCATGTCCTCGGCCAATCGAACCCTGTCAGGTTCGTCATAAATACGACCCAAGGCCTCAAAAAACACATCCATAGTCATACGTTGTGGGGCTGTAGGGGCTAGCGAGAACGCCCAGGCCTGGGGGGAACCCCGCAGTAGGGAAATAACCACCCCCACCCTTTGAAATTCTCCCCCAGAAGAGCGGGGCCTCAGGGAAAAGAACAATTTACACCCCTCCCAAAAAGCCCTGAACTCTCTTTTATCTCTGGAAAAAGAGTCTGGTAATTTAACCAGCTATTCGGGGGTAGTGAGAGACACGTCCCTATTCTCGGGACCGATAGCCCCTTGTACGGTATTAACCAGCTGTTGCTGGGTGTGGGCCATGCTGCGCTGTTCCACAATTAATTTTTGGAACATTTGTCACAATTGTTTAACTTGCTCTGATAGAGCCTGCATGGGGTCCATGATGACCGCAGAGTCTCTTCCACTTACACTCTATTTCTTGAGAGAGAGAGGGAGAGAGAACGGTAATTGGTCATTTATAATGTCACACCCCCAAAGCTACACGTGTGACTGACAGGTTTTACAGAGTGACCTGAATTAAGCAGTAATAATACGGAGGTACGGTACTCACGATCCTACCGAGCAGGAGCGCGACTTCAGAGAAGGGAATCCTGCTCTAGGACCTGCGGGAGGGGAGGAGCAGCAGAGAAGCGTTCGATGCCCGCTGGACCCTCTGATCATGTGACCACACGTCAGGAGGTGGGCGGGGCTTCACCACCGGCCTCCAGCAGCGCCGGTGCCAGCGTGTGATATGGAAGAAAGAGTTAGGAAACAACCGTAGTCAGACAAGCCAGGGGTCATGCACAGGAGGAGCGATAAGGTACCGAGTCAGATATCAGAGCAGGGTCAGACGAGGCATAAGATCATACACGAGATAGCAGCAACGGTACAGAAGGGGCGATCACAGGGAGGTCAAGACAAAAGCCAGAGGTCATACACAGGAGGAACACGTAAGTACAGAATCGCAAGCCAAGGGACATTTTGCCGTGGTCAAACCGAGTCATACACCAAACATGCACACAGGGACAGGCGAGAGCACAAACAAAGCAGGGTCGGGCACACTCAAACTAGGAGTATAAACGACAGGGGAGGGCCCTCACCTGAAGCTATAAAAACCCTCCCCCAGGCCCAGAGGGAGGCTCTACCTATTAACCCCTACCTAGCCTGCCCAGCATTCTGAATAAACCATGACAGGGGCTTTTAATTTCTGACAATGCGGCTCTTGAATTGAACTTTGGTGTCAATGCTCAACCCATATTTCAATTATCATCCATAGCACTGCTGGAAAAAACGAGTACAACAATTTGCTCACTTTGCTATTTGCGGCAGTCTCACAGTGTCACGATCCATTTTTGGATCTGTGTCAGAGTCTGGACTCTCTTATATAAACTTTTTTCCTTTCTGGCCCTCGGGGGTTAATATGGGTTTTTTGCCCCTGCTGGCTGCTGGTGTTACTACAACTGTAGTTGGTCTGCTGATGGGTTTTTCCCCCAGGTGGCTGTTGCTGTTACTGCATAGTGATTAGTTATCTATGCAGGTGGGTGCCACTCCCTCTTCCCTTTAAAAGGCCACCTGCTGCTGCAGATCACTGTGGGTAATACTGGTCATTTGTTAACAACCTTGGTGAAGACTGAACCTACCTGGTGCAGAGGAGGTTCAGCTTATCTGGAGCAGTGGTGTTGCTGCTGGATGCTGATTGGGTGCCTTTCTCTGCTGCTTGGAGCATTGGCAGCAGAGATAGCTAAGTTTTGGTTTTTGGTTGCTTTAACCCCATGGTGTCTGTTTTATATTTACCTTTGTGTTATTGGTGCAGTTCTCTTTATTCCCTGTCTCACCTCCTGGGGAGGGGGTTGGGGAGTTTAGTTCAGGGCTAAACAGGAGATAGGGACAGGTCGGGGACTTGGGCCTCACTACCATCAAGTGTACCCCCAAGTTAAGGAGAGTCAGGGCATCCCCTTAGCCTGAGGGGCAGTTCAGGGGCCCAGGTTCCACGTCTCCTGTTTTTCCCTACTGCCCGGCGACACACAGGCAATGAAAGGAGCATAGGTCGAGCATCCGCTGAGGATGGTGCTCTGCAGTGCTCCATCCTGCGGTCCTAATACCCCATTCACAAGACTGGGGTGTGTCCAAGTCATCTGATCCCCAGAAATTAGAAATGTATCCCTTAACCCAGGAATAAGAGATAACTTGCTATTTTGGAAATAACCCGTCAAGACAGGCCTGTGTAACTGCAGAGGCAGTTCCCCGTATAGCACATACCTGAAATATGCATTTAATTCCTGCCAAACAAGTAAGTATTCCGCACAAATTTCTGACTCTCGCATTCGTTGTGCTTGAACGCTGAGCAATTCTGGGTAATAAACATCCTTCTGTAGTATCAAAAAAGATTAAAGATTCCCTTTATTTAGTCTCCGGTGAGTTCAGAATCTCACAAAGATTTTATATATATATTTTTTTGTCATAAAGACATAAGAACTTTAAGCAACTTTGTTATGATGCTTCATAAAAAACAATTCTAATTAGCGATCCCCCAAGATTTGCTTCTCGTGAAAAATGATATTTACATAACACAGTTTTATATCTTCTACAAACCCCCAGCAGGGTAATAGCTCGGGCATGTAAGGAAAATTGATTTATACTGTAGGGAGTAATTCCCTCAATGGAACATTTGTATTCAGATGCCAATTAAGCCCTCGGAACAAACATAGAACCAACATTGTTACAAAGGTTCCAGGATTTATCTTTAAGCTAGAAAATATGTTTGGCAAAGATCTGAGCTGTCCCACTGACCCGCAATAATTGGAGACATGGCAAGAAAGAGGCTTTATTAAAGTATTTACACACTGTTTGCTCCTCGACTGCTTTGCATTTATTCAGATCCAGTACCCCGGCAATTACTTGTCTTGTTTACAACTTTACTTGCTGTGAATTTTAAGGAGGAGAAAAAATAATAAACGTTCTCTTTCTTGTAGGTGGATGATTAATTGCCGAGTGATTTAAATGATGATCAAAAGACTTTCATTCCTACGCGGCGCTAATTATGTTTTTCAGTTGTACTCTGTGACATAAAGGGACATTACTTTTTATGTTTAGGTTACACACTGCTGATATAGAGTAAATGATCTATCAAATGACGGGTCCGTGCAGATATATACGCACATCGTGGAGGTGGAACATGAAGCTATGGGTCACTAGTGGAAAATAGGTAACAGGGACTCCATGCTATACATCATTAAAATGTTTGTCTCCTTAGTGTTCATTCTTCAAAAGTGACCACAATGTTCATGGCTTACACCCCTGCTTAAAGTGAAGCTCCACCCCTGAATAATATTGGCTTGCTTACTTTACTTATTACTAATTTAAAGAGGTGAAATCACTTGCCATAAATACAGTGGTGTGAAAAAGTGTTTGCCCCTTCCTGATCTCCTATTGTTTTGAAAGTTAGTCATGCTTAAATGTTTCAGATCACCAAACAAATTGAAATATTAGACAACGATAACACAAGGAAACACAAAATGTAGTTTTTAAATGAAGGTCTTTATTATTAAGGGAAAAGAAATCCAAACCTACAGGGCCCTGTGTGAAAAAGTGATTGCCCCTTAAACCTAATAACTGGTTAGGCCACCCTAAGCAGCAACAAGCGTTTGCGATAACTGGCAATTAGTCTTTTACAACGCTCTGGGGAATTTTGGCCCTCTCATCTCTGCAGAATTGTTGTAATTCAGCCACATTGGAGGGTTTCCGAGCATTAACCGCCTTTTTAAAGTTATGCCATAGCATGTCAATCGGATTAAGGTCAGGACTTTGAGAAGGCCACTCCAAAGTCTTAATTTTGTTTTTCTTAAAGGGAATCTGTCACCCCTTTTTTTTTTAATATGAGCTGCCGGCACCGACATCAGGGACTTATCTACAGCATTCTGTAATGCTGTAGGTAAGCCCCCGATGTAACCTGAAAGATAAGAAAAAAAGAGTTAGATTATACTCACCCCGGCGTCCGGTCCGGTGCCTCCCATCTTCATAAGATGCCATCCTCTTCTTTCCTTCCTGTCGTGGCTCCTGCGCAGTGGCACTGCTCTGCCCTGTTGAGGGCAGAGCAGAGTCCTGCAGTGCGCAGGCGCCGGGAGAGGTCTGGCGCTTGTGCACTGTAGTATTCTGCTCTGCCCTTAACAGGGCAGAGCAGTGCGCCTGCACCGGGGCACCGGGGTTAATGTGTGTGGGGGGTTAATGAGTGGGGATGGGGGTTAATGTGTGGGGGGGTTAGTGAGTGGGGATGGGGGATCCCAACTCATTAACCCCCCCACACATTAACCCCCATCCCCACTCATTAACCCCCACACACATTAACCCCCATCCCCACTCCAAATCCCCCCACACATTAAGTATCCCCCATCCCCACTCATTAACTCCCCCACACATTAACCCCCATCCCCACTCATTAACCCCCCACACATTAACCCCCATCCCCACTCATTAACCCCCATCCCCACTCATTAACCCCCCACACATTAACCCCCATCCCCACTCATTAACCACCCCACACATTAACCCCCATCCCCACTCATTAACCCCCCACACATTAACCCCCATCCCCACTCATTAACCGCCCTCACACATTAACCCCCATCCTTACTCATTAACCCCCATCCCCACTCTTTAACCCCCCACACATTAACCCTCATCCCCACTCATTAACCCCCACACACATTAACCCCCATCCCCACTCATTAACCCCACACACACATTAACCCCCCCACAAATTAACCCCCATCCCCTCATTAAACCCCCCCACACATTAACCCCCATCCCCACTCATTAACCCCCATCCCCACTCATTAACACCCCCACACATTAACCCCCATCCCCACTCATTAACCCCCCACAAATTAACCCCCATCCCCACTCATTAACCCCCCACACATTAACCCCCATCCCCACTCATTAACCCCCCACAAATTAACCCCCATCCCCTCATTAACCCCCCACAAATTAACCCCCATCCCCACTCATTAACCCCCATCCCCACTCATTAACACCCTCCCACACATTAACCACCATCCCCACTCATTAACCCCCTTCCCCACATTAACCCCCATTCCCACTCATTAACCCCCCACTCATTAACCCCCTTCCCCACATTAACACCCCCCATCTTCGGTGTCTTCAGCTCCACAGTGGAGCACTTACCACCAGCGTTCGCTCTGGGCGCCGGGGATTGACGTCAGCAGTGTGATCACATGACCTGATCACGCTGCTGACGTCGCTCTAGCCCGGCGGTCAGAGCTTCAATTGTACTGGCGTCTGTATAGACGCCAGTACAATTGTTCCCTGGGAGCCGGCACGCGCACCTTCTCTGCACCAGCTGTCAGCTTGACAGCTGACACAGAGATCTGCCGACTCTCAGGCCGGGGGGGCGGCAGAACGCAGCCGCCAGGGAGGACATTGCGGACCACTGCATTAGGCGGCCCGACTGCGCCCCCCTGCCGGCTGCGCCCGGGGCAACTGCCCCGGCTGCCCCCCCTAGATACGCCCCTGATCTAACTCCTTTTACTTTTCTTTGGTTACATCGGGGGTTTATATACAGCATTACAGAATGCTGTAGATAAGCCCCTGATGTCGGTGCCGGCAGCTCATATTCGAAAAAAGGGTGACAGATTCCCTTTAAGCCATTCAGAGGTGGACTTGCCTATGTTGGTCACAGAATACGATCTGGTGGGCATTACAGAAACCTGGCTGGATGAAAGCCATGACTGGGTGACAAACGTAGAGGGTTACACTAGATTTAGAAAGGACAGGAACGGCAAAAAAGGAGAAGGGATGTGTCTAGTGAGCTCCAAACAGGCAGATCTCAGCAGCGGTCGTCGGTCGTCACTTACCTGTCACACGCAGCGAGGGTGACATCTTCCACCCACATCCATGGAGTCGCTCGTCAGCGCCAGCAGGAAGCCGACGACGAGAAATGGACCATCCCGTTCTCGCGCAATCAGCGATATCCAGCAGGGAGCCGGGTCGGAGGTGCAGGGTCAGAGGTAAGTGTCACATGTAGCGAGATCGCTAGCGATATCGCTGTTGCGTCACAAAATCGGTGACGCTTTAGCGATATCGCTATGTGTGAAGGGGGCTTTAGACTCTTTGGTAACAGGGGTGGTGCCACAGGATTGGAGGATGTCTCACATGGTAGAAATATTTAAGAAAGGTAAGAAGGTGGATCCAGGCAAATACTGTTTGGACACTACTGATGTCATATTTTCCAAAGATTTTGAGGTCATCATTAGACATGACCTGCAGAAATATACTACAGAGAATAATATAATGTATGACAGGCAGCATGAATTCCTGAAAGATAGGTTGTGTCTAACCAACATGTTGGGTTTCTATGAGGGAGGTAAGTTCAAATCTGGATGTTGCTAATGTGGCTGATGCGATTTATCTGGACTTTGCAAAGGCATTTTATTCTGTACAACATAACAGCCTTATACTGAAGCTACAGAAGCAAAGACTGGGGGAAACTACGTGCAGATGGGTAAGAAATTGGTAAAATGACCGGAAACAAAGAGTCATCATAAATAGTACACTCTCTAAATGCGATATAGTCAGCAGTGGGGTACCGCAGGGATCTGTACTGGGAGCAGTGGGGTACCGCAGGGATCTGTACTGGGAGCAGTGGGGTACCGCAGGGATCTGTAGCGGGAGCTGTGAGGACAACAGGGATTTATACTGGGAACAGTGGGGATTGCAGGGATCTGTGCTAGGACCGATTCTTTTTAACCTCTTTATTAATGACCTTGTGGATGGGATAGAGAGTGAATTGTCAGTCTTTGCTGACGACACCAAACTATGTAGGATATTAAAATCTGACCTTGCAAAATGATCTGGATAAGATGTCTGAATTGACAGACATTTGGCACATGAGATTTAATGTAGATAAATGTAGAGTAATGCACCTAGGACGGAGTAATCCTATTACTGCATACAAATTAAATGGGAGTATACTCGGGACTACAGAACGGGAGAAGGACGGGCGATTCTGGCTACAAGTAAGCTGAGCAGCAGCACTCAATGTCAGGCAGCAGCCGCAAAAACAAACAAGATTTTAGGGTATATAAAAAGAGAGAGAAAATCCTGTGATCCCAACGTATTATTACCCCTTTATAAATCACTAGTGAGGCCACACCTAGAATACGGGTTTCTGTTTTGGGCTCCACATTTTAACAACGATATTCAGATGTTAGTCAGTTCAAAGGAGGGCAACTAGATAATTACAAGGGATGGAAGGCCTCTGATATGATGAAAGGTTGGAAAACTTGGGATTGTTTAGCTTACAAAAAAGACGCCTAAGAGAAGATCTCATTTACATGTGTGGTGCCCCTGAGGGTCCGGTCACCACAGAGGTATTGCACCTCATGCAGAGGTGTGGTATCCCACCCTCAGGTAAGGAGGGATCACCACCCAGGACTCCTAACACTCGCACCCAACACACAATAGTTTAGTCAGGGCAGCTGGATGTACCCTTCGGGAGGATGGCCTCATCCCAGACTGGCTAGGAAAGGGTGTTGGGGAAGGTAGATAGTGGCGGAGGAGCTTAGTTAGTGGAGTGATTTTAGAACAGCCAATCAGAGGAGTGAGTGGGTGGAGTTAAGCCTGAGGTAAAGGATCTTTCTGGAAGATCCAGTGAGTCGGTGGCAGGACAGCAGATAAGCAGAACGGACATGGAGGGAGTACAGTCAGAGAGATACCTTAAAGAAGGAAGAAAGCTCCTAAAAGAAGGAAGGGGTCCTAGGGGCACGAGTAGTGCGAAAGCCAACCGTGGGGCCCGTATCCCGGAAGGGAAGAACCAGGCCAGAGTGAGGGAGCCGGCCCCTAAGTCTAGTGGAGAACAACTGATGAGTCTCAGCTAGTAAGCCGGCGGCTGTAGTGACTGTAGTGCGACAGCCAAATCCACGAGCATTCCTCAAAAAGGCAGCTGCGGAAGTAAAGGACCCCGGGGCCTGACCCATGTCACCCGGCAAGGTCTAAGGTTACTGGATTGGGGACACTGCTTCTGAAGGCGCAGGGCAGGAAAGAAGGGAGAGATCAGCACAGAGACACGGCCTAGAGAGGAGAACACAAAGAGGAGTCTTGAACAGGTGTTCCTGATCTACCTGGGAGTTTGCTGGACCCTTCCCTTGGAGGACACAGTACCAAGCAGGTCATCGTGTGCACAAGACTTGAGAGTAAAAACCAAGAAACTGCACCCAACTGTGTCCCTGGTGTCATTTACAACCCACCTGCCATACACTGCATTCACCATCACCATCACCGGCTCAACTGCCCTGGGACACAGCTCTGCCCGTGGAGAGCTTCACCATCTTGGCTGCTTTAACACCGTCCCAGTGGATCTGCATCGCAGCGTCGGCTACCCCAGCCAAGTACCACGGGTGGCGTCACGATTGCCCTTTTCCCAATTAATTATCCCACCATCTTTCCCCTCATTGAACTTCCTTCTTCTTTATTGGACACCCAGGGCCACGGACCGGGTCACCATCACCACCGTGACACACTTCCCCCTTAAAAGAGCCTGAAAGGTCCGGTACCAAGTTCCCCCGGCCCTGCGGGGCGTTCCATAAGCATAAATGTGTGGTAAGTACAGAGGACTTGCACATGACTTATTAGTTCCAAAGATCATACTTAGGACCAGGGGGAACTCATTACAGGTGGAAGAAAGGCGATTCTGGCAGCTGAATAGGAAAGGGATCTTTACAGTTACAGCAGTCAAATGGTGGAATGACGACCACAAGAGGGGGTAATTGCAGACACTATAACAGCTTTTAAAAAAGAGCTGGATGATTTCCTCGATACACATAATATTGCGGGTTAGACCGTAGCTAAATTAGTGACAAAATGTATAACTGGTGGAGGAAGGTGGAACTTGATCGACCAAGGTCTTTTTCAACCTATGTGTATGTTCAACAGGAACCTGCAGCACTCCTCTAAAGCTTCTCCTGGTTTTATGCTGCAATCATGTCTTATTATACTATAACATCTGAAATCTAGCAAATCTATTAGCTCAGTTTACATTTTGCCTTATTGTATGTTTGCCAATGTTTTGATTCACTGGCAGCAGTAAGTTGTTAACTCGATATACCCAATATGATAACAGGATCATAACTTGGCTCATTTTACTTTGACGGAAATCTTCTTTGTGCTTGTGTTTATATCTCCACAAAGCATTGCAGCGATGAAAAAGCAGAAAGAATCCCAGCAACCAAAACAAGCGAAAAAATGTCATCTGATCACCAGCTGGAGGCACGCTTCCAAATGTTGACTGATGTTGAGTCCATTGCCTTAAATAGAAAAACAATATGTAGAGTAAAAAAAAAATTTATGCAGGAAAAAACAGAGTGTTGGCAGTGAAAACTCTGCCGAAAAAAAAAGCCAGAGCTGGTATGTCACTCTCCATAAGGAGAAACCTTACCCCTTAAACCTCAGTCCAGAGCCTCTCACCTAGCCAAACCAATTCTCATACTTTGCACTGACAAGGGCCAATAGCCCGAAACAATGAGTCTGCAAATTGAGATTCTGATTTGGCTTTTATCCTAAGTCCTATTACAAGACTCATTAAAGGGTTGAGACCCGTTGAAGCGCTTGAACAGTGCGAAACGGCCGTTGTCAGCCTTTTCTGCACTTGATATGTCACTTCCCCGGCCTGACATGTAATTTATATGTCAATAAACCCATGAAAATCTTCTCATCTCGAAGAGTGCGGCCTTTCTTATATGTGGATTCATTAAAGGGTTGATTGTGGGTCGCCCTCCCAGGGCTGTGGGGTATTCGGTACCGGGCCAGTCTCTCAGAGGGGATTGTCACAGCAGCGGTGACCCAGTCCGTGGCCCTGGGCACCCATGTAAAAGGGGTTGAGTTGGGAATAAAGTTTATAAGTGATTCGTGACGCCACCTGTGGTGTTCGGCAAGGGAGGTGTTAAGCCGACGCTGCAAGCAGATCCTCTGGGACAGATAGGGTAGTGCAGCAATGATGTTGTAGCCCTCCACAGGTAGGGCTGTTGGTCCCAGGGCAGTGTAGCGGAATGTTTAGGAAGAGGGTGCAGTGTCTGGCGCCAAGATGTAGCAGTGCTGAGGATGTTGCAGGAAGGAGGCAAGGACACAATAGGGTGCAGTTTCTTTACCTTTACTTGGCAAACACAGTCCAGGGTCCTGGTTACAGATGGCACAGGAGCATGCTAGCCTGGAAGCAACTCAGGGATCTCTCTATCAGATGGGTTGTGTAGTCTCCTTCCTAGCGCTGGCTTGAGGTACATGCAGTACGTATTACACTGAAGTTCCTCCTTCTTATCTTCTCTTAGAACTACCTCGTATGGCAGACAGCTTGTATACTATGATTTATTTTTAATGGTTTCAACACTCCAATTAATTAATACCAACTATTGATATAGTTTCAATCAGTTATACTATACATATATATATATATATATATTTTATTTTATTTATTTTTTTTCAGCTCTTTGAACCTTCCTAGAAGGTCATTGAAACTTGTTTCAACCAGATGGTCAAATTGTCCAAGCAGAGCAAATAACTGGCTTACGCTTATCTACCAACAAAGGACCTTCATTGCCATAATTAGATTGGGTGTGTAAACATTTCCCAAGGATGTTATCTGGTCAGGGGACTTTCTCATTAGCATTCAAGGATAGATCAAAGCTTTTCAACTAAGACACATTTGGATGCTTTTGGGGGTATAAAGGGAGGGTAGATGAGCAGACGGGGGGAGACACAGAGAAAGAGATGTGACAGACCAGAGAGGATACTGAGATGAGACTATCTGAATAATGTAATGTATGAATAATGCCTGTTTCTGATTAATGCATATGTATTTATAGTTTTATATTGTTTATTATTTGATCTTATCACTTTATATAGTAAATCAATTTAGTAAATTCAATTCTTGTGTGAGCATTTTCTTATTCATCACAATCCATTGGAACCCTTACAATACACAGCTGTAGCCCTCTCTCTCTCTTAGCTCACCGGTCGCTGTTGTGCCTCCGAGTCTTAGGTGGGAATAGAGCATTTACAGCTTCCTATTCCTCTGGTTTCTGTTGCAGGACCTTCAGTATCCATACAACCGTGGAGATCAGGCTTCAGATCATGTGCTCTCCCTGGGAGGGAGCTCTCTATCCTCAGCTCAACCTCCAACTTCTCTCCACGCATCTGCACACATTGCCCTCCTCACACTAACTCCTCATTTCCCTTCCTGGCCCTCAGAGAGCACTCCTCCCCCAATTCTGGTTCAGAGCTCCCTCTGCTGGCCTGGAGTGGGAACTGTGTTGCATAACATGGTTAACTGCTAGAGAAACCCTTTCATGCTTCCATGCATGACATCACCCTCCCTGGAGGAAGGCAATGCCACTGTGGCGACCATACTCCTGGGGGCGCCACAATTGAGACTTGTAGGATCGCTACTACCAACAGGTGGCACTATAGAGTTCAAGTCCTCTTCCTCTCTGAAGAGCTAATTTGCATATTATTTTCCCAGAGGAGCATTGTACGGCGAATAAGCCTCTTTACCTTGACAAGCCAGAGCTGGTATGTCATTCTCCATAAGGAGAAACCTTACCCCTAAAAAAAAAACAAATTTTTGCGCTTGTGATGCATTTTTTTTTCCCATTCATTAAAATGGCTTGGGAACATTGAAAAGTGGGGGGGTGTTGATCTCTCTGATCAAAAACAAGTGTGTGCATGAGATTTTGGAAATCTCATTTGCTTTTTGGGTTACCATAAAATGCAGGAAAAATAGGGGGGGAAACACGCCTCAAAAAACGCCATGTGTGGATAATACTCTACGATTGCAGAGAAAGCCAATATTTTGCATGTGGCTATGTCATGGTTTGCTGAGTTTGTGGGATTAGGTGGTTCAGAGGTTAATCAGGATGGCCTCACTCTGGGATTCTGGGAGGCTTCTTATAGCCTTATTGTGGCGTCATTCCTCGTCGCTTATACTTTGACCCTTGGCCAAGTGTGTTTGACCCTGTAGTGCATGTGCCTGTGCTTTGTGCCTGTGCTACTTTAAGTTTGTCTGGTTCTGTCCCTGTTTAAGAGTTCTGCCTTCCCCTTCTGTACTGCGCTGCCATCTCTGTGTATGACCCCGTGGCTACATCCTGACCTCCCTCTGCCTGCCCCTTCTGTATTGTGCTGCCATCTCTGTGTATGACCCCCTGGCTACGTCATGACCGTCCTCTGCCTGCCCTTTCTGTACTGCGCCGCCCTCTCTGTGCATGACCCCTTGGCTACATCCTGACTTCCCTCTGCCTGCCCCTTCTGTACTGCGCCGCCCTCTCCGTGCATGACCCTCTGTTTTGTCCGACCTGAGTTTATCCTCCAGAGCCACCACTGCATACCCCTGGGACAGCCATCTCGCAGCAGTGCTCCAGGGTAACTCCGCCACCTCCTGTGACGCTTGGTCACATGACCGCTGGTCCTGCTGCTAGCAGATACCTCAGCATCCCGGCTCACCGCGGCTCTCAGGTCTCATCTGCCTGAACTCCTGCACAGTGCCAGTTACCCTGTTCAGCCGTGGCAAGTTGCCGGTGCTGACAGGGTTGTGATAGGCTAGTGATTACCGAGAATCTATTATCCAGCGGATGAGTGAAAAATGTCACATAAGATATTACATTTCCTACAATATTTGCTTCTTAAGGGAAGAACAATGCATAAGACAGTGTCGGTAATTGGGCCATTGTATTCTGTATCTCGTCTCAGAGTTATAGGTCTACGAGCAGCCGGTGCAGCCATTGCCATTATCTGTAGTGAATGGATAGGTGGATATGTAGGGAATAGAAAAAGGAAGAAAAAGTCATATTAAACAAAGCGATTACCATCAAAACAGAGGCAGAGCAAGGAAATATTTCTCCATTTGTGCAGGGAATGGATAAGCTGCAGATATCACTTCCCAACAAACACCCATATGTTTAGCATGACAGTAAAGGGAAAGGAAAAGGACAATAAGCAGGGAAGAAGGGAAGATCCTAATCTCGATGCCTTTGTAATGCACACAGGGCAGTAAATAGACTGAGGTAGGGGGAACAGAAATATCTCTATCAGGGGATCCTAAGGATAGCAGCAGTAATAAAAAAGAGAAATGGCTTGTTGCGATGCATGGCGGTCTCAGCCGCCGAGTGTGTTTATACATAGAAAGCGCCCGCAGCTATTAGGCTCACGATATAAAACATAGCATTTTACTGCCGAGAGAAACATACCATCATAACTAGCGTCTTAGCCCGGCTGTAAAATCAATCTATCCTGATTTTTTGGGGGTAATTTTTATGTTCTATCTCCTAAATGTTTCATGATTTTGTGTCATCTAAATTTTTAAATCAAATATATCGTCAGGTGTAAGGTTTGTGGATTCTTTTTAAATTTTACCAGCTGTAAATTGGGGTCTAAGATAAAGATAGTACAGAGGAGGTGTGACGAGCGTCAGCTTACACTGAGTCGTTTCTTTCTTGAAAGAGTGGACCCTCTGGGCCGTGGCACCCACCCACCTAGGGCGAGCTGACCTAATGAGAACCACTCCCTATACAGGGAGTGTCAGGGGCAAGACCAAGGGGGTGAGCCACCACGGCAGCTGGACCAGACGGCCAGCTCAGGGAAACAAGACAAGGCAAGACGAGTCGTTAATTCAAAGAAACTTCATTAAGGAAGACTTCAGGTACAACAGGTGCCAAATGTGGACACAAAAAACATAAGGCAAGGTGCGTGAAAGAGCACGCCGAGGTCCAAGACTTGAGGAACTCTTCAGGGTGCAACAGGAGCAAACGTGAACACACAGAGTTCGTGAAACAGGGTGCGTGCAATGGCACGCCGAGGTCCAGGCATGGAACGTGCAGATGGTACGCGGACATCGGACTCCGGACAACAGTCCACGATCAACCAGGGCATCAGGGCCTGTAGCTCAGAGGGTGATCGGCAGGATCCAGACATCCAGAAGTCAGCCAGAGTTCCATGCAAGGAAACAAGACACAGTTAATGACATGATGCGTGTCATCGGACACGCCAGGATCAGGTTCACAGGACAGAAACCTGCGCATGCCGAGGTGCATGCCAGGGACGGGTCAGGTTCACAGGACGGTGGCCTGCATATGCCAAGGGGCATGCCAGGGAGAGACACAGGGTACAGTGGCATCGGAATCCAGATGCTGGCATCGACCGACAGGGTCCAGGTATCTGGCTACGGACATCAGCTACGGACATCAGGCCGCAGTCTTCTAAGTCCGGACCTCTGGCAGTGGTCAGCAGGTCATGGAATCCGGCAGGGAAACTAGGGTCAGAGAAGAGCAAAAGAGACAAAGGCTTTGTGCAAGAGTAGCACGAAAAGGCACAGTGCGAGAACCAGCGTGAGTGGAAATGAGCACAGAGGACACGGCTGGGAGCACCGGCAGGTGGTACCGACGATGGCAGTTGCAGGCAGGTACGACTAGAGGCGACACCGCTGCGGGGCCACGCAGCCAGACCACTATAGCACTGGACGGGGGCATGGCTGAGGCACACAGGCGAGCACGGCTAGAGGCGGCATGGCTGAGGCACACCAGGCAGGCACTGGCGACCAGGCACATGCACGGAGGCATGGAGCCACAAGGCAGGGCTAGGCAAAGGGTACAGGACAGAGCCACATGCGAGACAGCTTGGCAAAGCCTAGTACGAAATGTGCAAGAACGCACAAAACAACAGGGACAAGACAAAGAACGAAGCAGAGACCTGCGCATGCGGAGAGCATGCCAGGGACAGGGACAGTCTAGTAGCGGAGCGTAGGCTGAAGCCCAGAGCCGGGCCAAGGAAGGACCTTGGGACTAGACAGGGTACAGAACGAGGCTTGCACGTGTAGAGACACGCCAGGGTGAGGTACAGAGCGGAGGCCTGCACGTGTAGAGACACGCCAGGGACAGGGACAGTGACGGAGGCCTGCACGTGTAGGGAGACACGTCAGGGACATGATACAGAGGCAGGGTACCTGAAGCCACAAAGCAGAGCGAGGCATGACATGAGGACAGAAATACGGAACAGAATCAGAGCAAACAAGGACTACAAGACAAAGCAGAGCAGGGACAAAACATGGCACGAAGGACAAACACTAGACAAGACACGAGACAAGAGACGGAGTACGAGCACGGAGCATGTGCAGAGACGCACGACAGAGCAGAGTGCAAGGGCACAGAATAGAGGGAGCGCCCCACAGACCAAGCAGCCATGCAGGGACACAACACAATACTCAGGCCCTGAGCATAGGAAGGGGTGGCCTGATATGGGGCATAGCACCTCCTCTTCCAGATCAGGACGAGGGGAGCACTTTCGGGTTCAGATCCACCGGATAACAGAGCGTAGTCACATGATCAGAGTTCCAGACATGACGAGACGACTGCAGATCCAGAGCTGAAACCTAGACAGGTCACATGATCAGAGTTCTAGACATGACGAGATGATTGCCGAACCAGAAAGTGCAGGATCTTTAGGAAACGTCACATGATCAAGGTTTCAGACATGACGAGATGATTGCAGAACCAGACAGTGCAGGATCCTAGGAAACGTCACATGATCAAGGTTTCAGACATGACGAGAAGATCACAGAAGGCAAGGCAGAAACGCAGGCATCTTGCAGCTCAGCAGACATGAGGTGAGTGTGCACACTGCTCTAGGGAACAAGCAGAATAGCAGACAAGATATGCGCATGCACATCGCTCCAGGAATTCTTGAGAGAAAACAGACAGGGCAGACATGACACACATGGCGGACATGACAAGAGGCAACTGGTGTGTTTACTATGACATTGGAAAAATTGGATAGATGATTAGATCAGATAGATAGAGATAAATAGATAAATAATATATAGATAGATGGCTAGATAGATGATACCGTTGAAACCAGAAGTTTCCATACACTATATAAAAATACACATCTGCATGTTTTTCTCAATATCTGACATGAAATCAGAATAAACCTTCAGGTATCTTGAAATTTTACCCAAGGATTTCATGTCAGATATTGAGAAAAACATGCATATGTGTCTTTTTATATAGTGTATGTAAACTTCTGGTTTCAACTCTTTATATAGGAAGGACAATGATAATAAGGACAGGGAGGGAGAAGCATAGGGTGCAGGCAATGCTAGACATCATGAGGAGCTCAGCAATTATCCCTCAATTAATCTCTGAAAAATGTCAGCCGTTTGGTGTCTCACTTTTTCTACTGCCTGTTGTCAAGTGTAATCCATCTTTAGAAGCAGCAACATCAAGGATGGATCACAAGAAATGGAGCAAGTATTCCGGCACCTATAGCGCTGGCAGAATGCTCATAAAGTTATAGAACAGAATAAAGCCAGTCCTAGACATATTAAACAGTTTTAACTTGTTCCGGGGAATGAGAGCAGCCAGACCTTGCTTCTCTCCTACTACTGAAACTATAAAACAATTTTTTTTCCTCAAATGTGGGTCCAATGACTGAGATACTGGGCTTTCATCTTTTTAAAGATCCAAAGTAACATTGCCTAAGGGCTCACAGTAAAAAAAAAAAAAGTCATATAATTAAGGCTCTGTTCTTCCTCATTGTAAAGTGTGACTTCCATCCACTTCTCCCAATATTAGGCCATTTCTTCCTTCTACGTCTTTTACTTCCAGTTGTGTACAGCCTGCTTAAATGCAGGGGAAACGTACATTAAAACAGTGTCAGTAGTGACCTTCAATTTGCAATTCGAGAGTGAGAGATTCTTCAGAAGTAAATCAACTGGAAGCTAAAGTAATTGATATGACGTTCCCTTGTGCCATTAGAACCATATCACAGCAATGTTCTGATCTGCTGCAAGCTCGATACTCGCTAACAGTGACAGCTGAGCGTGCTGGGATGAAGCACCGGCTTCCAAACAATGAAAAGAGAAGAATTTAGCACTTAATGTGCAGCATTAAATCACTAGCACAGATATGAAGGCATCATTTGCAACACAAAGAAATAATAAAACTAAACAGTCAGATATCGCCTTACATAATGGAGCTTTCTTCTGCTCCCGGGCAGAGTGAGGCCTTTGATATGGACCACCTTCTGTAGCGCTTCTCGGCTCCTAAGGAATACTGGAATTGATTGAAATGAAAAAGCTTAAATCATTATTTTCAATGAGATCCAAAGAAACAAATCAGACATTGTTTTTAAAGCATACCTGTCCTGATAGGTGTCAGGTTCCTGCCACTGAACAGCAGGAATTCAGAGCCTTGCACCCAGTGGTCTCCCATTCTTCTTCAGCCACAGTTGAGCCTGCTCAGCAGATTCGTCAGTCCCGGCGCTCTGCCCAGGCCAACTCCGTGGGTTTGTTTGCTGCTGCCACCTCTGGCAAAGCTATGACAATGCATGCTGCTCAGCAGCAAGATTCTCCAAGAACTAAGTCCTCATGTCGGGCCACTGAGCATGCCCGTGGAGTGATCTCCCATTGGAGATTGAGGGTCACGTGCTCAGGTCCTGCTCGTATTCGGATTGGCCCATCCGAGAAGCCAGGAAGGTCCCGGACGCCCATGGCTATAAAAGGTTCGCATGGCCGCTCGCCCATGCGCTAGGATAGACTGTATTTACAGACTATAAGGTGTGAGAGATGTATGCACGTATGAATGTATCTGGTGACTGACTCATTATGAAA
This sequence comes from Dendrobates tinctorius, assembly GCF_039654945.1. Taxonomy (NCBI): domain Eukaryota; kingdom Metazoa; phylum Chordata; class Amphibia; order Anura; family Dendrobatidae; genus Dendrobates; species Dendrobates tinctorius. The sequence continues at coordinate 47,522,333 of NW_027361797.1, forward strand.
CCCCTACCCTTGGTGCGCATGTGTTGTGCAGCCTAGCCTGCTAGCACCCACGCTTAGGTGTAGGTAGGTCAGGGTTTGAGTCAGACATTGGTTCTCACCAGTGATCCAGCACGCCTCAGTGCACGTGCTCCACACTCTTCTGCCAGCGTCTTTAGCGGCGCTCGTGGCAGCGACGCCGGGTGCTCAGTGGGCCTAGAGGCACTCTAACCCCGTGTCCTTGGGGTAGCGTTCTGTGGCCGTACACTGTGCGCTCTTTTAGCCGAGCTCTGTGAGCACAAACAGGCTCCGGCGTTTATGTTCAGCGGTAGTGCGGTTCTGTGAAGCAACAGAGTCCGCCCCCGTACACACCGGGTGACGATAACCCGTGTGTGTCTTTATAGTATACCGCCATATAGCATCCGCCATTACTGAGCAGCAGGTTACCACCCCTGCACAGTGGACCTCGGGTGTTGAACGCACCTTATTACCATCTTTATTATTTGGTGCGTTCCGCCAGCCCTAACATGTCCTTTGTGTTGAAAAGAATGATCTTGTTGCCCTTATTTCCCACAAGTTAAAACTACTTTGATGCACATACCAGTCTAATATGCCCAGGAACTGTCACGATTTTCAAGCTCAGTAATTTGCCATCCACTGTTTTTTGAGGTAGACGGTTTCTATTCACCAGTATTCTGCCAGCAATATAGTTATAAGAACTTTTTACTCCACTTCCAAGATTGCACTGTGTCTGCCATTGTCCTGTGGCTTGCTTGCCCTGAACTGAAAACTAGCCTTTCCGCAGCAAGAGCAGAAAAACAAAAACCCACACTTACTTTCTGTAATTCATTTTGTTGCTGTTAAGCATCTTTCCTGTGTGTCCCTGGCTCCAATTCCTTCCCCTTCTCTACTGCCCTATGTTGTGCTCCACGTCAGGTTTTGGAGTTGGCCAATGTGGCTTCCTTACATCATTTCCCTAGGCCTGTTTAAAGGGAACCTGTCACCCCCTCCAGGTGTTTTTAAGTAAAAGAGCCACCTTGTGCAGCACTAATGCTGCATTCTGTCAAGGTGGCTCTTTTACCTAGCGTCCCTTCCACCGCAGAAATAATCGTTTTTAAAATTCGTCAAAAATACCTGAATTTTGACAGGGGGCAGGTCTTTCCCCCTCTGACAGACGCCTCGCATCCATCAGTCATTTCGTATTTGGCGCTGCCTCCTCAGTGTTCTTTTGAAATGCTGGCGCCTGCGCTGTATTATAGTTTTATGGGCACGCGCAGTTAGTGCTGCCCGACATGCCCGTGCTCTCAGATCACATCCTGGCCTTCATATCGCGTGGCCACAGATGCCACCCCGCAGTTGCTTATGCTTTATTCACACTGCGGGGCTGGGAATCTTGGGCATGAGAGCAGCAGAGAACTACTTATGAGAGTATCCTCTTTAACAGGGAATCAGTCAGTATGATTTCACCCACAAAGCTATGTATATGTAGCTCTTTTAAGGACAAGCCCAGCAATACCTTTACAAGGAAAGTCCATATCTCCATTTCTGAGAAATCGTCATTTCCAGTGATATGCAAATTAGGCTGTAGATCTGAAGCCTCTGTCACTCCAGCTCTATATTTGCTTTGAGCAAGGGGTTAGACCAAATGACCCAGGAGGTCCCTTCCAACTCCCCACCAGGTCACGCCTTATTCTGCTTAATTCACAGCCTCTACTCTGTGGGACATCAGGCAAAGGAGCCAACATTCAAGGAGGAGGAAACGGTACTGGGTGGGGAATAGAGCTGGAGTGACATAGGCTTCAGATCTACAAATAGTTCTTCAGTCTCATTTTCATATCAATTCATATTCTGATTTCTCAGTAACAGACAGGCCATGTAAATGTATGCTTAATTTGTCTTTAAAATGCTATGTGTACATATAAATTGTTTGGGGGGGAGAGTGGAATCCTTCTGACAGATTCCCTTTAACTTAAAATGCTTTGAATTTGGAAATTAAGTGTAACCAAAGCTTTAATACACTCCTTTCATTTTAGAGCGTTTTCGTCATATGTTAACGAGTAGGGTGGTATCAGACAAGTTACCAGAAAACCATATACGTCACCACCATGTAACATAATGATGTAGAAGAACAATCACGGCAGACCTTTACGTAAGGAACAGACACTCAAAAATATTGGCAAAATTTGCCTCCCTTTAGAGCTAGAATTGACGTTCTACTGGATATTTTGCATCGAGTCCTAAGGTACACTATATCTAATTACCGAGGCACATTATAAGTTCTCCGGAACAACAGACTGAGGTCTTACGCAACTGGAATCAATGAAGACAAACACAGAAAACATATGTTGTTGGCTGCTGATAAAGGGAAAGGATATTGCAGTGAGCGGAACCTGGTGATTGTGTATGTAATTTTCATAGTATGTGAAACATTACCGCTGAGAGATTGATGGTTGCTAAGGGCATATCTCTGTAATTGTGTATACACGTTAAACCAGTAAAATAAATAGTCAATTAAGAAAACATGCCTAAGAGCTGAATAATGTACAAAAATATTCACAGAATAAATGAAGAGCATTACTATGTTGATTGTAGAATAGTTAGGTAATATATAGGGAAAGTTTTAAAAAACTTTTTCAAAAACTAGTGTTTGATCCTCCGAGTTTTTATTTTTACCCTATATATTTTCTCAGAGATATGAGAGCAATAGCGATCAGTTGTAATCTCTGGGGAAAATAGAACACTGAATGTTTCATTTCCCTACAGCACCCCCGCAGGAAAAGTGAAGCATTACACATCGCCGGATCAAATTAATAAGTTGCGTCAGTTTCACACATTCATGTTTGCTTGGATTGGCCATAGGTTTCCTTAAATGAACTCGCCAGCCTCCTATATGGCTAGTAGGCCTCTGTGTTCGGGTTACGTGTCCCGTGACCAGTCGGTGCATTGAGGTCAAACGGCAGACCACAAAATGCAGATGTGTGAAGCCAGTCTTAAACAGGATGTGACAGGTCATCCAAAGAGAGAGGAAGACACTAAGATGGCCTCCTGTTATGAATGAGTCACCGTAGGAGGCAAAAACAGAAATACTAGCTAAGTCCAGAAAACCAGAGAAGTTGGCAGCTATCGGATTGCAGACCCCTGAACCTAACAACAACAACTAGCAGTAGCGGTGGGGGGTTCCTACAGAGCCCTAGACCCCTCGATCACAGCCGGAGAACTACATAGCCTAAAGACAGAAAGGGAAATCTAAACTGCCCCAGAGCAGACCCCAAAGCAATAGGCAGCCCCCAACATATAATGACGGTGAAGCAAGATGAAAAAACACTCACACAGATAGAAAGATAGGCTGAGAAAATGATGGGGCCCAAGCTAACTAAATAGGACAGAATAGAAAAACTGCTGTCTGCAATCCGCCAAAACCCTCTCAAAAACAAGAGCCAACAGACTGATAGGGAAAAAAGCCCTGAAGACGCTAGGTTTCAAAAAGACTATATCAGTACTCAGGTATTATCTGAAGACAGAGCAAAAAGGAATTCAGCTCACCCAGCAAGGAAAGGCAGAAATCCAGAAAAACAAGGCAAAACAAAACCAAAACACAAATGCAAAAAGTAGAGCAGAAAACTTAGCTTTTGAGGAGCAGGAATCAGACTGGTCTCCAAGAATCCCTCAGAGTAATCACCCGCAAGGCAGAAGGGCGTCGGCTGCCTTATATCCAGTCAGCAATCCCAGTCACCCAGTCATCATCATTCTGCTCAGGTGCTTTGTAATCAGCCTCACTACCTTCCTTCACCAGAAGAGGGAGTTCATCAGACCTCAATGATGAAGGGGAAAATGAACTCACAACAGCCTCCCGTTTGGCTATAAGAACATAAGATCCTCCTATTTTAAAGCAGTTGACATCTAAATTTAATTTATAATAAAAAATTTGCCCAAGAACAAACAAACAAAAAATAATTAGATACTCACTTATTGGATCTCTGTCGCTTCACTGCACCATTTCTTTGGTCCACTCCTTGCTTCCTCTTCTGGCTGGATATATCACATGATCACTGCAGATAATTGCCTGCCATTAATCGGCCTCAGCATTCTCAGTTTGTCTAAACCAGAAGAAACAACTTTTCTTCTAGCTGAGATAGAATTTTAAGGCTGCAGTCAATCAATGGCCGAGCATTGGCTGCAGCTGTCACAAGACACTCCCACACACAAGAAAGGTGATGAGACCGGTGGAGGACACAGTAAACTCTGCAACAAAGTGGTAGAGGTCTAGAGGGTATCTGATTTTTTTGCCTTTACTACCCTGATGGGCCATGCAGTGTTCACACAGTTGCTAGTTTACTTCTTGTCGAATATAGGTAAACGAGCATGCCTTTTTTACTGTACTTCCGTATCTTGTCTGGCGAAAACTTGTAAGCGGGAGCCCCAAGTGGTAGAAAGCTATGGAAAATACAGAAATTACAATTGTAGATGAGTTTATGTATTCTTAACTAATCAAATGAGTTTAGAACTTCCCAAAAATCAAGAATTCAGCTGAATTTTAATTATGGAATATGTGGGTTGTGTGAACCAACCAAGCAAATCAGTGGCCAACCATCATTGGCTAGATTCTAAAGGGCCAGCAAGTGATAAAAAAAAAATTATATTGACCTCACCCTGGTCTGCCCCTGTTTTGTTGGGTAGCCCATCTTGGCTATCTCAAAATTCAGGCAAATCCAAATTTTAGGCTATTTGCTTTGAACAAGTCCACCAAAATGGAAATTTTCCGACTGCCATTTTGCTGGATACTAAAGGGTCAAAAAGGATTTTAAAAAAAAATGTTTTATTCACCCATCATCCCACCTCTCCAACTGTACAGTCTCTCAATATTCATGGGGGTAAGGATGTCTTAAATTTTAAGGCCCTGTCAGAACAAAGGGGCAAAGAGGCCAGGAAGCAGTGTGAGAAGATGAATGAAGACTGGAGTGGAGACTGGATTGCAGAGAAGCTGTGTGGGTGCAAAGGTAAGGGCCAGACCCAGGTGAGTATACTTTTTAAAAAAGTTTTCAATCTATGTTTATTATGCTCTGGGGTCTAGAGAGACCTCAGAGAATAAAAGCCATATTTGATTTGGAGCTAATAAATTAAAAGCAAATAACATTTCAGGTCAAATTCTAAGCAGACATGTCTAATCAAATTTTTGCTGATTTGTTCATCACTGATTGCAATCTATTATGAATGGCAAATGTTGTAATTTGTGTAAGATGGCAACCAGGCTGGTCCTTGAAGGGAAATATGTATCATCGAGGTTGGTAGCTTCGGTGATGTGAGCTTTGAAAGCATGCTCCAGCACATGTAATGCTGAGAGAGTTATTAGGCCGTTCCAGGGCCGTGTTTTACAAGCAGTCAAAAGAGATGGGTGGGAATGACAGCTCACATGTCCCCACCCCAGGGGTGTGGTTTAGCAGATAAAATGGAGACCTAATGCCTCAATCAGTGTCTGGGTCTGGAGATGTGTGGATCTCCTGTGCGTGGTCTGTGCTAAGACCTAAAGAACTGGACTCTATTCTGAGCGGGAGGACACACTACTGTATATTGTATGGACTTTTTACTTTGTGTTTTCACTTTGTGCCCGAAAAGGCTATTGTATTTGTTTGCTTCCCTGAGTGGTTAATGCTGTCTTAATAAACCTGCCTGGACATTTCAGGAATACCACTTCCTGTGTCTACCTCAACCGCAGCTGAGTGAGTATAAACCTCCACATTTGAAAAAAAATACCTTATTTTCCTTCCATTTATGACCATTATTTACTACATTACTCGTAAATGAAGAAGTACATCATCGTACAGAAAGGTCACTGAGTGATTGCAATAGCATTATAGATAGAAAAGTAGTAAGATCAGTGCGCGTTTCAATCAGCAGCCCCTTCTCCGGACCTCACCTTCTGAATCACTGTAGATTTGGAAAGCTTACCACTTGGTAATAATGATTCCAGCAGGGATAAACAGCGCAGGGAATGTATATCCTGATCAGTGGATTGTTAATGTGTCACCCCCAGGAGTATGGTCGCCACAATGGCATTGCCTTCCTCCAGGGAGGGTGCTGTCAGGCTTGGAAACAATGAAGGGTCTCTCAGGCAGTTAACCATAACATGCAACACAGTTCCCACTCCAGGCCAGCAGAGGGAGCTCTGAACCAAGACTGGGGGAGGAGCTGCTCTCTGAGGGCCGGGAAGGGAAGGGAAAATTAGTTAGTGTGAGGCGGGCAAAGAGTATAGACATCTGGAGAGAAGCTGGGAGACTGAGCGGAGTTGAGAGCTCATTCCCAGCTGGAGCGCATGATCTGGAGCCTGGTCTCCACGGTTGTGTAATGCCGGTGTGTTTGTACTTTGCTTCCCCGCCGTTACTCTGCTCCTCTCTTTCTAACTAGCAGGGATACTGTTGCCTGTTACCGTTATGGATGCTGCTCAGTTCCCTGCCCCGCTGCATAGCCGTACATGCGTGCGTGGCTCCGCTGCTTTGCAAGACCACCCGCTGGTACGGTCCCTGGCAGCTGCTGTGGAACGCTATCCATGGGTATAAGTCCTCTGCATTATGTATGGCTTACCATGTTTGTTCAGGCTTGTAGCTCTCTCCAGGTGTCCTCTGCAATGCTGATTTCTGTTTGGCCTTGCTTAGGGTGCGCGCAGCCACACCTCCCCTGCTTTTATGAGGTATGGTTGTGTGCTACAATTGCTGCTCCAGCCTATCGCTGTGAGGCAGCTGCTATATAAAGTTTCCTCCCCCTTTGGGGCGTCGCCATAGCTTCGCATTGAGTTCTTGAACCTAGCCATGTGAGTTTGTGTGTTCAGCTCCTGCTCTGATTGTGATCAGTTCTGGGGGAGCTGTTGCTTTTTGTCCCCATGTGAACTGTGTTTTTGCCACCTGCCAGGAGGCAGAATATCCTGGTCCTCGTTCCTGTCCGCCTTTCCAGGAGGCAGAATATCCTGGCCCTTGTCCACCCTGCTAGGAGGCAGAATATCCTGGTCCCTGTGTTTATGTGTGGAGTCTTGCCTTGCACCTGTGTCTTGTTTCCTGAATCCTGGATCCTGGATTTGTTCCTGCACCCGACCCTGTCTGAATTGTGTCTTATTTCTTCGCCTGCTCTGGGGGCAGTAATATCCAGATCGCCCTTCCTGGAGGCTGCATATCCAGGCCCGTCTATGTTGTCTTGTTTCCCTGAATTCTGGACCTGCTCCTTTACCTGACCCCGTCTGAACTGTGTCCTCTGTGGGATGTTCCTGAGGTCCCTTCGTGTCTTGAACCCTGTGCCCAGTGACTGTGACTCTTTGCTACCTGACTTGCTGTGATTTAACCTGGGTTCATCTTGGAAGTAGGAGTCCGGTGTGTCAGCTGAGTTTCTGCCACTCTGTGCTCAGCTGGGGATTCGGTGCAATTCCCTGCCGGTTCCAGTCCAACCTGGCAGGGTTTGCACCAGACCGCTGGGGTTCCTTTCTAGGTCGCTGCCAGATGACCGGAGCCTGATGACTGTGGCCTCTCGTCCGGAGCCTGATGACCACGGCCTGATGTCCGGTGTCTGACGACCCCTTCCAGATGTGCTGTGCCTGATGTCCTCTGCCTGATGTCCGGATCCTAAGCTGCCCTGCCCGATGTCCGGAGCCTGCCGATCGCTGCCAGTGGTCCGGAGCCTGATGACTGCGGCCTGATGTCTGGAGCTGATGTCCGCAGCCTGATGTCTGGATCCTGTCGATCGCTGCCAGATGTCCAGAGTCCGATGGCAGTGTGCTGATGCTCTATCTGAGATCCGAGTCCTGATGCCCTGCCTGTGTCCTGATGTCCAGTCCATGTTCCTGGTGTCCTGGTATCCTGATGTCCTGACTGGTGTCCTGATGTCCAGTCCGTATTTCTGGTGTCCTGAGGTCCGTATTCCTGGTGTCCTGAGGTCCGTATTCCTGGTGTACTGATGTCCGTGTTCCTGGTGGCCTGTCCGTGTTCCTGGTGGCCTGTCCGTGTTCCTGATGTCATGTCCGTGTTCCTGATGTCCTGCCTGTGTCCCGATGTTCCGCCAATTCCCTGAGGTCCACCCAGTGATGACATCCTTCTGGGATCGGTGTTTGATGTTCTCCTGCTGAGCCTGTGCTACGCCTGAGGCCAGAGAGAGAGGCCGTCCTAGTATGCCCGTGCCAGAGGATCCTGGACTGCATCAACCCGTGATGACTCTTGCCATCGTCTGATGTCTGTCCTGGGTATGTGTCTGATGTTCTCCTGCTGAGCCAGTGCTATGCCTGAGGCCTGAGAGATAGGCCGTCCTGATATGCCCGTGCCAGACGACCCTTTACTGCATCAACCCGTGATGACCCCTGCCATCGCCTGAAGTCAGTCTGAGGTCGGTGTCTGATGTTCTCCTGCTGAGCCTGTGCTACACCTGAGGCCTGAGGAAGAGGCTACCCTAGTATACCCGTACCAGACAACCCTGGACTGCCTCAACCCGTGATTTCCTCCTGCATTCGTCTGTTATCCTGAGACATGTATCCTTCCCTGATGTGCGGAACCTGGAGCCTTGCATAACTGTTTCGTTTCTGTACCATGTCTTGTTCAAGTAAACTTTGTCTATACCTGAAGTTGTGCGGTGTCGTGTCGTTCTGCCTCCTCGCCCACATGCTCAGCTGCCACAGACCCCGGTCGCTACTCTTCCCTAGTCTGGGTAGGCCCAAGTCCCCCCTGTGGTCCAGTGGGTCCACACTCCGTCCCCACCTGGGACGCTCGCCCCACGTTGGCGTCGGCTCAACCGCGAACCTGGTTGCGAGTCGTGACAGGTTGTATGGATACTGAAGGTCCTGCAACAGAAACCAGAGGAATAGGAAGCTGTAAATGCTCTATTCCCAACTAAGACTCGGAGGCACAACAGCAACGGGTGAGCCAAGAGAAATAGAGGGCTACAGCTGTCTGCCATACGAGGTAGATCCAAAAGGGAAGAGGAAGGATGAACTTCAGTGTAACACAGTACTGCATGTACCTCAAGTAAGCGCTAGAGAGGAGACTACACAACCTATCTGACAGAGAGATTCCTAAGTTGCTCCCAGGCTAATCATCTCCGGTGCCATCTGTAATCTGGACCCTGAACTGCACTTACAAGTAAAGGTAAAGAAACTACATTCCACTGTGTCCTTGCCTTCTTCCTGCAACTTCTTCAGCACTGCTACATCTCTGTGCCAGACACTGCACCCTCTTCCCCAACACCTATCTACACTGCCCTGGGACCAACAGCCCTGCCTATGGAGGGCTACAACATCTTTGCTACACTACACCATCTCACCATCTGTCCCAGAGGATCTGTCTGCAGCGTCGGCTTAACACCTTCATTGCCGAACACCACAGGTGGCGTCACGAATCACTCATAAACTTTATTTCATCACTCAAACCCCCTTTTACATGGGCGCCCAGGGCCACGGAAGGGGTCACCGCTGCTGTGACACCTCCCTGTGAGAGACCAGCCCGGTACCAAGTATCCCACAGCCCTGGGAGGGCGACCCATTAAGATTGTGGAAAAAATAAAAATGTGAACAATCTAAAAATAATAAATAAAAAATATGGATGTTTCACTGGAGCTAAGATGCAAAAAAATTAATTATCTGTAAGCCCCAATTCCCAAGTATGGTATGCTAAATTTGTTGTTTCTGTATACATATTTCCCAATTTGGAAAGATAGGAAAGAGGGACACATACCATTTGTATTTTACACCAAGTCACATCCTTAACCCATTGTTATTCCGACGTAGCACAATGCCCCTTTCATGTCCCCTACAATATGATGATCCACACAGTACATTTACCGCAACTCAATATGATGCCCCTATAGTGCCCCCCTGCCCATTATGATGCCCCCCACAAATAGTTTTACATCTACACAGTATGATGTCCCCAACAAACTTTATGATGAGCCCTATTGCCCCTACACAGGTTTATGACCCCATAGTACATTTGCCCACATAGTATGATACCCCCAAAGCCCCTCACACAGAATGATGCCCCACCGTACACTCACCACACAAAGTATGATGCCCCGACAGTACATTCTTCTACACAGCCCCTCACAATACGATAAACCCACAGCACCCCACACACAGCGTGATGCTTAGTCATCTCACATGGTATGTCAGCCTAGTCACCCCACACAATATGGGGCCCCCACAGTCTTCGCCACACAGTATGATGCCCTACAGTCCACCCACACACACTATAGGGTCCATTGCAACAAAGAATAATGTTCCCACAATCATCCCCACACATAGTATGATTCCCCCACAGTACATTCCTCACACATGCTATAATGACCCCATAAGCCTCCACAGTCTGATGCCTCAACAGCATCTTACAAACATTTTGATGTCAGATCGCTCAGACATTAAGATGCCCTCTACAGTATGATGTCCCCACAGTCCTCCCTCCACACTGTATAATGTCCCCATAGTCTCCCCAAAGTGGTATAATTCTTTACAGTCTTATCATACACAGTATGATGTATGCTGCAATATTGTATGATGCTCACAATACCCCCTACACATACAGCATGATGCCCCGAATGTCATACCCTTGATATACTGTAGTATAATGCACTGCTGCAATCCCACCACACAATATGATGCCCTTAATGTCTCCCACACACAGTATGATGCATTAAATGCCCCCCACACACAGAATGATTTCCACACAGTCCATTTCCTCACAGTATTATGCCTCCAATGTCCCCCACATAGTATGATGCCCTCATAGTCTCCTCCCACACAATAAGATACCTTGACAGTCCCCCTAAACAATCTGATATCTTCATGGTCCCCTGCTACACAATGTGATGTCCCCACACTTGTTCATGTGCACAGTATGATTTCCCAATGTCCTATCTCATAGATAGTAAGATGCCACCATAGTCCCCCACGCACAGTATGATGTCGCTAATGACACCACACACAGTTTTATGCTCCTATAGTCCCCATCAGCACAGTATGATGCCTTCATTGTGCCCCTTACACAAAGTACGATGCCTTTAAAGCCTTGACACACATTATCATTACCCCAGAACCTCCTGACACAGCATGACTCTCCCAAATGTCTCACCCACATACAATATGAAGCTTCCACAGTACATTCCCCCCCACAGTATGCTGCCACATAGCATATGATGACCCCACAGCACCCTACACCTATTATGAAGCTCATTTTTCCACACAGTATGATGTCACCCTAGTCCCCCCACACAGCATGGTGCCCCTGAAATCTCCTACACACGCTATTATGCCCTAGAGTCTATCCACACATAGTATAGGGTTCGTTGCCACACAGAATAATGTTCCCACAATTGTCCCCACACACAGTATGTTACTCTCACATCCCCACCATGTCCTGAGAGCTTCCCCACACATAGTTTGATACCAAAATATCTCCCTCACACACAGCATGATGAGCCACCGTACAGTCACACACACACAGTATGATGCTCCTATAACAACCCAAAGTATAATGCTCCACGCAGCACCGTCTCAATTCCCACAGTGGGATGCTTCTCAAAAAGCATTCCACTTATCTGTGTGCAGGCTTGGACGAATCCACGGGGAAACAGGTGAATCTACTGCTGGGTCCCATGCAGAAGTGGGATCCCCATAACCCTACATGAGCAATGTTTGCCACAGTACACTTAGAGCAGTACTTACACACAAAGGCAGCATCCCATCATTCAATATTCTACCTAGTTGCTTAGATATAAGAAAATGTGTACATGAGGGTGAGGTAATATTGCATGTAGATGAACAGTGAGCCTGAGAAAATCAATATAACTGGTGGACCCATTGTAACAGGCCATAGTATACCCAGAGTCCAGACTATACCTGGGCTTAAGGCGGCCTATGCTTGGTTATACCCCAGGTATATTATGGTCTATGCCAATTTGTACTCCGGGGTATTAATTGGCCTAGGCTATTTCCCCCTCATGCCAAATTATACCCCCCTTAATATCAGCAGTGTTGAGTGAAATACACAAGAATTAGTTTTTCAACATTTTATTGGAAGGTTCAAGTTTGTCAGGTAAGCTATGTGAAAAAAATCACTGATTTAAATCTTAAAGTTCTAAACACATAAACTTTTATTACTTGAAGCAGAAAAACTTCAGTCAGTAAAAATATTAGACTTCCACAATAATATAATGAGGTAAAGAGTCTACCGCACTTCTCAGTAGTTACACATTTAAAACAGATGTGTGTCTGAGGATGAAAGAAATAGATCTACACACTTTTCAACCAATCAGACAGGATGGGAAAAATGAAGTAATAAGATAGAGTTACAATTACTTTCTAAGGTAAAAACTCTTATCTTAATGGACAAAGTGCAATCTCAGATGTAATGACTGTTGTCCGTTACTAGTCACATTGTATGGTAAGATCAGTCTTTGTCATGCGACTAACAACACAAATACCTTTCCACTACAGGGAAGTCAGTTTTAAATGATCAAAAAATGGCATCTAAAATCTATCTAATTTATAAGGACTCATAAAATAGAGAGGTATATTGTAGCCTGGAGGGGTATAATTTGACCTAGGATATTTTACACCCCCGGGTATAGTTTGGCTTGGGACTGTTTGAGTTTATCTAAAGGGGTATACTCTGGCCAGGGCCAAACTATAACCAGATTTAATCAGGGTGGGGGTTAATTTGGCCTGTTACACTGGGTTTAATTTGGACAGGGTTTAATTTGGCCTTTTACACCATGACACCCCAGCTCTACACGCCTATGTGTCCTGCTTCTGTGCCACTGGACTGGTCTCTGATGCATTCACGTGAAATAAGAATGCTACATGATCTGAAGGTCCTTACTAGTGATGAGCGAGTATACTCGTTACTTGGGTTTTCCCGAGCATGCTCGGGTGGTCTTCAAGTATTTTGGCGTGCTTGGAGATTTAGTTTTTGTCGCCTCAGCTACATGATTTGCGGCTGCTAGACAGCCTGAATACATGAGCTGATTGGCTAACAAACAGGCAAACCCCACTTATATTCAGCCTGTCTAGCAGCCACAATCATGCAGCTGCGGGACACAAGCTAAATCTCTGAGATTGCCAAAATACTCGGAGACCACCCGAGCATGCTTGGGAAAGCCCAAGTAATGAGTATACTCGCTCATCACTTGTTCTTACAGATCCAGTCTCTCCTCATATAAAATGATGTAAATTATTTTGTCACGCACAGTGTAGGACAGACTAAGTGTAACACAAAGGGATAAGGGGAAGGGCGGCCCAACACTAGGGAAGCGGGGAGTGGGGAACCCTAGGCAGATCTAACGTCACACTGTCTGCCCTAAGACACACTAAATAGGTTCTGCACCTATCGCCAAGTAGGATACCTAGTCCCTGTCAGACCCTAGTAGTAAGCACTGCTTAGGGAAGGAAGGGAACGCTGGTCAAACCCCACTAACTGTAAAGACAACTAGGATGCACAAAGCAAGGGGAAATCTAGTTTGAGTAGACTCAAAGAGAAACACCAAACCAATTCAAAGGTGGCACACAGCACTTCATGGAAATATAGGGTCAACTTTACCCATAAGGGAGGTGCACGTCCTATCCAAGGAGACCCTCTTGGAAAGAAGTCCAATATCCATAAACAAATGAGACCTCGCCTCACAAGTTGGTGAAAAGAAATTCACATCTATTCTGACTTCTGTGACGACGTTTTGATCCAATGATGCTTGATGAAGATCATTGGATTGAAACGTCACCACAGAAGGCAGAACAGATGTGAATTTCTTTTCACCAGCTTGTGAGGCACTCTCTCTTTTGTTTATGGATCAAAGAGAAACACCGTGGTCCATCAAACTCCAAAGAGGAGGCTAGCTGCAGCTCCAAGCCTCAATAAGAAATTGCAAATAGAAAATAACACCTGCAACTCCCAGGAAGACGTTGGGAGTTATAAACACCCAGATCCAGGTGACACCATTTTGGCCAGGGGAGGTGGCCACTAGTCTGCAAGACCAACCACTGAGACCTTCTGCAGCCAGATGCAGTACGACTGTCTACAGCCTCTTACACACCCGTGACAGATCTACTAGTTAATCATCCTGAGGATACTTTCATATGACTGCATTTTCAGCTGACAGCTCACTCTGGCCCATATTTTTTCAATTTGGATATCCAAGATGACCATTCTCTTTTTTTTAACAAGGACTGGATGTCCAAGTGAAAAGAAAATCACAACATACACTAGTACCTTCTGTATTTTAGGTATGACTTGCATATTCAGGTTTTTGGGTACACAAATTAAAATTATATTCCATATGGATCATCCGTATGGCATCATATTTTTACGAATAGGTCGCAATTATTGTCTTAGGAAATTGTATTTGCCCTTGTAAATTTTAATAATTGCTGAAATATAAAAACGGATGACAACACAGATGAAAAATGGGCATTTTTTTTGCATAAAAATTGCATGATTTTTTTATACTGTGTGAACTTAGCTTGAAAAGAATGCACTACCATTATCACCAAAAAGAGCAGTAAATTATTATTAGCAAATGTGCTGGGCCGTTGTATGGTAAATGGTGGATTTTAGGGTAGTTCCAGAGTTCCTTTTAATGAAGCGTTCTAGTAAAACAATGAGTCACAACACATAGATAGCACACACTTACCGTAAGCTAAAGTGACGCCAATGTGCAGAATTAACGAACTCTCTTGAAGTCGCTCCTGTTCTCAGTGCAAAACATATTCCTTTAATTGCCAATTTGAATGTACAGTCCGAGACTTTCCGGCCTCTCTTCATGGGAATGAACGAGATGACCTTTGCTTGAAGCGAGATTGTTTAGCGTGAGCAAATTAGAACACATCACACACTCCTAATGAGGAGGAAAAATGGAGCGCAAATCATTGTGTTTGTTTATGTAGAAATTTATAGACTCAGCATATGGAAGAAAAACATGTAAACCGCGCACCAAGTTATCACAACGCTAATCAGATCGGGACTTTGTTTAGACGGTAATTAAGGTTCCGATGATTGTAGAAATAATGTTTGGAGCTTCGTGCCAAAATCCAGATATATACTAAGTTATATACCCGATCCACATGAATTAATGCTGTCGACAGGAAAATAAGCCATTCTTCTAAAATGAAGATACCAGATGATGAACCTTCCCAGATGTTTGTACATAGACACAAAGACACACGTACCATGGATGCAGCTGATTACCATCAATGGAGGTGAGATGCAGCAGGGCCGGACAAGGAAAGCATACTGGCACATGATGTCCCTCTACACCCAACTCCCAAGATTGGGAGATTGGGGAGTCTCCATTACAAATATGATCCTGCCTAACATTAAAGGATATTAAGTTTTACTGGAAATTCAATATTACCAAGAATACAACTACATAAGGCTAAATAATACCAGTACATGGTGATATAATGATGCCACTATACTGGTCATTACCAAATATGCAAGGGCGTAACTACCGGGCCTAGCTGGTGTGCACTGCCGGTGGAGAGACCCACTAGGTCCCTACAGTACAATACACACCATGCCAATCAGAAGTGACATATATACCAGGAAAGGGGACATATACAGTATATCAGGATAAGGGACATATATACCAGGATAGGGAACATATATACCAGGATAGAGAACATATATACCAGGATAGGAGACATATATACCAGGATAGGGAACATACATACCAGGATAGGTGACATATATACCAGGAAAGGAGACATATGTACCAGGATAGGGGACATATATACCAGAATAGAGAACATAAATACCAGGATAGGAGACATATATACCAGGATAGGGAACATACATACCAGGATAGGTGACATATATACCAGGAAAGGAGACATATGTACCAGGATAGGGGACATATATACCAGAATAGAGAACATATATACCAGGATAGGGGACATATATACCAGGAAAGGAGACATATATACCAGGATAAGGGACATATATATCAGGATAGGAGACATATATACCAGGATAGGAGAATGTATACCAGAATCGTGAATATATATACCAGGATAGGTGATATTATTAATATTGTTATTTATTATTATTGTGCATTTGTATAGCGCCATTTATTCCATGGCGCTTTACATGTGAAAAGGGGAAATATAGTCAAGTATAATATACATGTGTAAGACAAGGGACACACAAGTACATAAGGAGAGGGGACCCTGCCCACGAGGGCTCACAGTCTACAGGGATGGGTGAGGATACAGTAGGAGAGGGTAGAGCAGGTTGTGCGGTGGTTCAGTAGACCGAGGATCATTGCAGGCTGTAGGCTTATCGGAACAGGTGGGTCTTCAGGTTCTTCTTGAAGGTTTCCGTTGATGGTGAAAGTCTGATGTGTTGTGGCAGAGAGTTCCAGAGTATGGGGGAAGCACGGGAGAAGTCTTGTATGTGGTTGTGGGAAGAAGAGATAAGGGGAGAGTAGAGAAGGAGATCTTGAGAGGATCGAAGGTTGCGTGCGGGTAGGTATCTGGAGACCATGTCACGGATGTATGGAGGAGACAGGTTGTGGATGGCTTTGTATGTCATGGTTAGGGTTTTGAATTGGAGCCTCTGGGAAATAGGAAACCAGTGAAGGGACTGGCATAGGGGGGAGGCGACTGGAGTGGTGCCAGAGTGCTAGAGGGAAGGCCAGAGAGGAGGAGGTTGCAGTAGTCGAGGCAGGAGATGATAAGAGCATGCACTACTGTTTTTGTGGTTTCGTGGTTGAGGAATGAGCAGATCCGGGAGATATTTTTGAGTTTGAGGCGGCAGGAGGAGGCGAGGGCTTGGATATGTGGTTTGAAAGAGAATGCAGAGTCGAGGATCACCCCAAGGCACCGAGCGTGCGGGACTGGGGAAAGAGAGAAGCCATTGACATTGATGGATAGGTCTGGTGGAGGGGTAGAGTGAGATGAGGGAAAGATGATGAATTCTGTTTTGTCCATGTTCAGTTTGAGAAAGCGAGCAGAGAAGAAGGCTGAGATAGCAGACAGACATTGTGGGATTTCGATCAGTAAGGAGGTGAAGTTGGGTCCAGATAGGTAGATCTGCGTGTCATCAGCGTAGAGGTGATACTGCAAATCGTGGGATTCTATGAGCTGTCCCAAGCCGAAGGTATAGATGGTGAATAGTAGGGATCCTAGGACAGAGCCTTGAGGAACACCTACAGACAGGGGGCGAGGTGAGGAGGTGGTGTGTGAGAGGGAGACACTGAATGTTTGGTCTGTTAGATATGACGAGATCCAGGATAGGGCCAAGTCTGTGATGCCAAGAGATGAGAGAATCTGTAGCAGGAGGGAATGGTCCACGGTGTCGAAGGCAGAGGACAGGTCCAGGAGAAGGAGGACAGAGTAGTGTCGCTTGCTCTTGGCGGTTAGTAAGTCGTTAGTGACTTTATTTAGGGCAGTTTCAGTTGAGTGATGCAGTCGGAAGCCAGATTGTGACCAGTCAAAGAGGGAACAGGAGGAGAGGTGGGAGGACAGTTAAAGATATACATGCTGTTCCAGTAGTTTTGAGGCGTAAGGGAGAAGAGATATCGGGCAATAGTTAGACACAGAGGATGGGTCAAGGGAGGGCTTTTTGAGGATGGGTGTGATTGAGGCATGTTTGAAGGATGAGGGAAAGACACCATTTGTAAGTGAAAGGTTGAAGAGGTGTGTTAGAGATGGGATGAAGACTGTGGCCAAGTTAGGGATGAGGTGGGATGGGAGTGGGTCGAGGGCACAAGTGGTGAGGTGTGATCTTGACAGAAGGGTGGAGAGCTGATCTTCTGTCATGGTGGAGAAGCTGGCTTTTGCAGAACAGGGCTGAGCGGCTAAGAGGGGCATTGGGGGCTGCGGGACAAAGTCTGATCGTATCAATCTTCTGCTTAAAGAAGGAGGTAAAGTCTTCAGCAGAAATGAGAGGAGAGGGAGATGGTGCTGTGGGACGGAGTAGAGAATTGAAAGTGTTGAAGAGCTGTTTAGGGTTGTGAGCCAGGAAAGATATGAGAGATCTGAAGTAAGTTTGTTTTGCGGCAGAGAGAGTGGACTTAAAGCTGGCAAGGGACTGCTTGTATGTGTTGAAGTGCTCAGTAGAACGGGTTCTCTTCCAATATATATAAAGCAGGATAGGAGACATATATTCAAGGATAGGGAACATATATACCAGGATAGGGGACATATATACCAGGATAGGAGACATATATACCAGGATAGGGAACATATACAGTATACCAGGATAGGAGAAATATATACCAGGATAGAGGACATATATACCAGGATAGGAGAAATATATACCAGGATAGAGGACATATATACCAGGATAGGAGACATACAGTATATGCCAGGATAGAGGGCATATATACCAGGAAAGGAGACATATATACCAGGATACGGATATATACCAGTATAGGATACAGGTATACCAGGGTAGGGAACATATATTCCAGGATAGAAGATATATACCAGGATAGGGGACATATATAATAGGATAGGGTATCTATATATCGGGATGCCCCCAGGATGATGGACATATATATCAGAGTGTGCCCATGATGGTGAACATATACCAGGATGGGGAACATATATACCTGGAAGGGGCCCTGTATGGGGGACATTAGTACATAATGGATATGACCTTATAGGATACACCCATAGGGTCCCAAGCATTCACAGCAGAAACTACATTGATAATAGCAGTTCTGCATTATCAATGTAGTTTCCGATGGTGAACATGTTTCAGGTCCTTTGGTGACTTCACAGTCATGTACTATATGTATTTGCTCTACGTATTCTGAGTTTTTTTTTACTAGACCATAGTGGTGTAAGGGGGACGAAGAGACCGCGGGTACCTGTGTGCCGGGTCCAGAACTAGCAAGGCTGTATCCCCTGTTCCCGGGGGGAATCTTTAGAGAGGCGGACCTTCCCTTTTGCTGGAGGGGAAGCATGAGAGGGCCGGACCTTCCTCCTGACAGGAGGGGGCGGGGACATAAAAGAGAAAAGCACACACAGTAAGGGGCTTTTGGCGCGAACCTGGGGCAGCACGCCATGAGAGGAACGTTGGTTCCCGTCCCATCAGAGAGTACCAGCACTGCGACAGGCCACACCACCTGCAGAGGGTCCGCAGTAGAGAGAAGAGCCAGGCGTGCTGCAGCCGACCAGGAAGAGAGGGACTGCTGCGCTGAGGAGAGTTGTGTGTCCAGCAGCAGGGGTAGCCAGGCAGAGGAGTGGTCCATCCTGAAAGCATCAGAAGCGTGCAGGCCAGTGTCCGCTGTCTCCCGCCGCCAACAGCGGAGACCAGAGAGAGACAGGTGCAGCGTATCGGTGACTACCAGAAAGCAAGGCACAGAATGTACCGTGTCCGTGAGTACAACACACATGTCCCATAAGAGTGACCGGGGAAAAGACAGACACTTACACCCTGACTTTGCCAGTAAATATCTGCTGAGCTACATTGGGCTTGTACAGGACTGTGGCCCGTTCCCTTGTCAGACACTGCAGCAGGGATCAGTGAGTGCTTTGGTCCCAGAGCATCCGTACAGCGTAAGCCCGCGCCCAATCACCGCCACCTCTGACAGAGACTGTGAGGAGAGCCATGCAGGGACCAAATCGGGCTCAGACAGTGCCGTGGCCCACGCACCTCCGGCCACATCAGTATATGGACTAGACTCAGAGACCTGCCGCTGCAACCAGAAGACGGGGCATTGATGTCCACAGGACCTTCCTGGAAAAGACACCGCGCCAGCCGTTGCCGGTGCTGTTGAGTTCACAGCAGGAGTTACAGTTTGAGGAACTCCTGACACAAGTACAACTGAACATCCATTATCTTACGGTTGCTCATTAAGTGCACTCATTTATTTGCCTTTTACTGTGTAGTTTCAATATTTTACTATATCAGAACTAAACACTGCCCCTTGCATTCTAAAAACATGGGAAAACTAATGCATTTTTTTTCTTCACTGTGAGAATCATGTGGGAATAGTGGATGAGGGCAGGTATATCTCGCCCAGATTCCTTTCCTATGTGGCCTAGTCTGGTCAGTATCGCACCTGCTTGCTAATGAATAATGGGAGGTGGTATAAAAGGATGCCAGGTGGTTGTGTGAGTGTCTCAGCCTGGGAACACAGAGAGCCTGTCTGTGTGAGAGACACACGTGAGTGAAAGCAGTGCCCACTGCAACTGTGGTTTGGCTGGACGGGAGAAGCCTGCCAGTTGGTAGTTAGGTTGTCCATTGTTTAGATAGTGCCGGACAGGCAAGGATTTGTTTTATATTTTATTTCCTTTTTGCATTGCTTTCACCGTTAATAAACCTGACCCAGTGTCAGTTGTACCCGAATCCCAGCTCTGCGCCTGAGTTTCATGCTGAACGCACGTGACCTTTGACCCCAGCAAAGACGATCCCGGAGTGTTTTATCACATTGTGGTGGAGAACGCGGGCATCACGTTGGAAGCATCAGCATGGAGGACGTGGTGAAAGCGCTGGTACAGTCCACCGCCGTCCAGCAAGAAGCTAATCGGGTGATGATGGCCCAGCTGAAGGAGTTGGTGGACATGACAGCTACCGATCGTTCGCTTCTCCAGCAGGTGGCGCAGCGCCTGGCAAGCTTACCTGAGGTTAACCTGGAAGCAGAGTCGAGAGTGATTCACGTGAGTCGGTACTGGCAGAAGATGACGACCGAAGATGACGTCGAGGCGTACCTGACCATGTTTGAACGGACGGCGGTGCGAGAAAAATGGCCGAAGGCACGATGGTCCGGCCTGATTGCCCCGTTTCTTTCCGGTGAGGCCCAAAAGGCATATTATGACTTAGAGCCTGAAGCCGCGCAGGACTTTGACAAACTGAAAGCTGAGATCTTGGCCCGGCTGGGAGTGACAACCGCTGTCCGTGCACAGAGAGTGCATCAATGGACTTATCAGCCGGATAAACCACCGCGGTCACAGATGTTCGACCTGATCCACGTGACGAAGAAGTGGCTACAACCCGAGGTGTTGACAGCGCCAGAGATAATCCAGAGAGTCGTCATGGACAAGTACCTGAGAGCTCTACCGCCAGCCCTGAGGAAGTGGGTAAGCCATGGAAATCCTACGACGGCAGATCAACTGGTGGATCTGGTTGAACGTTACTCCGTGGCGGAAGGACTCCGAGACGACGCTACCCCACCTCGTTCTTCATCATCTCCACGTGGAACCGGTAAGACTGTTCCAGGGAGTAGGGGAGAAGGAAAAATCCCTAAGACAGTGGGGGAGGAAAACGGGACTGTCCGCACTGCGAGGCCGAGAGTAACGAACTATGGTCTAAGCAAGGGGCCCGTTAGGTGTTTCCGCTGCCAAGAGATGGGGCATATTGCTGCGAACTGTCCGGTCACTACTGAACCCATGCAGTGCGACGTCACAGACTCTAAAAACCGCATGTCTATGGTTGCACGGGTAGTGAGTGTGAATGCCGGTCAAAAGGATATGGAAAAACACTTGTGTGATTTAACTGTTTATGGAAAAAAATGTGGTGGCATTGTTAGACTCGGGAAGTGTGGTGACTCTGGTGAAGGCAAGTCTGGTGTCAGCCCCGACTGGACCATCAGACAAATTTTCTGTAACGTGTGTGCATGGAGACACCTGTTCGTACCTCACCACGGTCATATGCATTACTACTTCCTATGGGTCTGTGCAACATAAAGTGGGACTCATCCCTGCGTTATTGCATGATGTTATCTTGGGCCGGGATTTTTCCCACTTCTGGCAATTGTGGGAGAATCAGTTGATACCCCAGGGTAATAGTGTACATGATTCTTCTCCCAGGGCGCATGTGGGTCCCGAACCCCTGGAAGAGGTCTCCCCGGAAGACTCGGGGGAAGAGTCTGCTGGAAATGACCTGCAGTTCCCGTTTTCAGTCATGGCGGGTGATACGGAGGAGACCAGGGAAGAGGAGGAGGCCGACAGCCGTCCACCTCCCCGTTTGCCGGATTTAGAAGTTCAGAAAGATGACTTCCAAAGCGAGCAAATCAAGGATCCTACCCTTTCTCAGGCTAGGACAAATGTAAAAGTGATAAATGGGGTACCCGTAGAACCTGGCTCTAGGCTGGCATATCCTTACATGGTTCTGGAGAATGATTTACTCTATCAGATAGAGAAAAAGGGGGAAGATACGGTGCAACTATTAGTCGTGCCAAAACCCTACAGGCGGCAGGTGCTGGACCTGGACAATGGACATGTGATGGGAGGTCACCTCGGAGTCCAGAAAACCACCGAAAGGATATTACACTGTTTTGTTTGGCCAGGCATGCATCACGATATTCGTGTATATTGTGAGTCTTGTCCTGACTGCCAAGCCTCTGCACCTAAGCCCCGGTTCTGTAGCTCTTTGGTACCCCTACCTATTATTGAAGTCCCGTTTGAGAGGATTGGGATGGATTTAGTTGGGCCCCTTCCACGGTCTGCACGTGGACACCAACATATCCTGGTCATCTTAGATTATGCCACTCGTTACCCGGAGGCCATCCCTTTGCGTAACACGGCCACCAAGACGATTGCCAAGGAACTGGTGCATGTGTTTAGTCAGGTCGGTATACCAAAACAGATACTCACCGACCAGGGGACCCCCTTTATGTCCAGGGTAATGAAGGAGCTCTGCCGATTGTTACAAATCGAACCGTTACGCACATCCGTGTATCACCCTCAAACAGACGGGTTGGTCGAACGGTTCAATAAAACTCTGAAGCAGATGCTGAGAAAGGTGATAGACAAGGATGGGAAGAACTGGGACTATATACTTCCGTATTTGCTTTTTGCCATCAGGGAAGTACCCCAGTCTTCTACGGGATTCTCGCCTTTCGAGTTATTGTACGCCCGACGTCCTCGCGGACTGTTAGACGTTGCAAAAGAAACCTGGGAGGGTCAGGTGACACAAATGCAGGACCGTGTTGCGGCTGTTATGCCTATCATCAAAGAACACATGATGCAGGCTCAAGGAGCCCAAAAAAGAATCTATGCTAGGGGCGCCAAGATCCGTACGTTTGCACCCGGAGATAGGGTGTTGATCCTGGTCCCCACGGTGGACAGTAAGTTCCTGGCAAAGTGGCAGGGCCCCTTTGAGATTAAGGAAAGAGTTGGTGAAGTAAACTACAAAGTATACCAGGCAGGTAAACGGAAACCTGAACAGATTTATCATGTAAATCTGATAAAACCCTGGAAAGATCGGTCTGCCTTGTCAGCGGAGCTGGCCCGTCCCGTCTGCTCGCATACCGTACCGGAGGTACGGGTTGCAGAGACTCTCTCAGAGCGGCAAAAGGCTGAGGTCAGGCAGTTTCTACTTCACAACCAAAAGTTTTTCTCAGAAAAACCCGGGCAGACTATGCTAATGAAACATGACATCGTAACGGAACCTGGTGTCACAGTTCACGTAAAGCCCTACCGAATCCCGGAAGCACGCCGTGAAGCCGTTTCCCGAGAAGTGAAGGCAATGTTAGAGTTAGGTGTCATTGAGGAATCGCACAGTGCATGGTCCAGCCCGATTGTGCTAATTCCTAAACCGGACGGCACCATCCGGTTCTGCAATGACTTCAGGAAACTGAATGCGGTCTCAAAATTTGATGCCTACCCTATGCCCCGGGTCGACGAGTTAATAGATCGGTTAGGAAAAGCCCGGTATATTACGACCCTAGACCTAACAAAGGGGTATTGGCAGATCCCTCTGGCGGAGGCTGCCAGAGAAAAGACGGCATTTGCTACCCCGGAAGGTCTATTTCAGTATGTGTATATGCCATTTGGACTGCACGGAGCACCGGCGACCTTCCAGAGACTGATGGATCGAGTCCTGAGGCCACATAGGCAGTACGCTTCAGCCTATTTGGACGACATTGTCATTTACAGCTTGGACTGGGAGACTCATCTCCAGAAAGTACAAGCTGTGATTGACGACCTGTGGGAGGCAGGTCTAACCGCGAACCCCAAGAAATGTCACATCGGTCTAGAAGAAGACCGGTATTTGGTGTATGTAATTGAGAGGGGTGTTGTTAAACCCCAGGTTGATAAGATTCAGGCGGTTCAGGACTGGCCACAACCTGTCAACAAGAAGCAGGTGCAAGCCTTCCTGGGGATCGCCAGCTATTATCGCCAGTTCATACCCAATTTTGCAGCCATCGCTACCCCCCTGACGGATCTTACAAAAGGGAAAGACTCCGTCATGATTAAATGGAGTTTAGCGGCTGAAGAAGCCTTCCATAGCCTAAAACGGGCACTTTGCTCTCAGCCCGTACTGGTGACCCCGGACTTCCGCAGCGAGTTTGTGGTACAAACGGATGCCTCTGATACCGGTATCGGGGCCGTATCTCACAAGTGAGGGACGGAGTGGAACACCCAGTCCTCTATCTCAGCAGGAAGCTGAATAAACACGAGCAAAGGTATGCAGTCGTAGAAAAAGAGTGCCTAGCCATTAAGTGGGCTCTAGAGGCCCTCAAATATTACCTGGTGGGCCGAAAGTTCAGGCTGATCACTGACCATGCCCCTCTCAAGTGGATGCACTTGAACAAGGAACGGAATAGCCTGGTGACCCGGTGGTTCCTTGCCCTGCAGGCCTACACTTTTACGGTGGAACACCGCCCAGGGGTACAGATGGGGAATGCAGATGCCCTGTCCCGAGTGCACTGTTTGGCGGGTGTCATTGCTCGACCGGAGTGGTCTGAGCAGAGGGGGGGGGATATGTGAGAATCATGTGGGAATAGTGGATGAGGGCAGGTATATCTCGCCCAGATTCCTTTCCTACGTGGCATAGTCTGGTCAGTATCGCAGCTGCTTGCTAATGAATAATGGGAGGTGGATATAAAAGGATGCCAGGTGGTTGTGTGAGTGTCTCAGCCTGGGAACACAGAGAGCCTGTCTGTGTGAGAGACACATGTGAGTGAAAGCAGTGCCCACTGCAACTGTGGTTTGGCTGAATGGGAGAAGCCCGCCAGTTGGTAGTTAGGTTGTTCATTGTTTAGTTAGTGCCGGACAGGCAAGGATTTGTTTTATATTTTATTTCCTTTTTGCATTGCTTTCACCGTTAATAAACCTGACCCAGTGTCAGTTGTACCCGAATCCCAGCTGTGCGCCTGAGTTTCATGCGGAACGCACGTGACCTTTGACCCCAGCAAAGGCGATCCCGGAGTGTTTTATCACATCACATAAACAACATTTTATTTCTGCAAATTGACCGTAGAAGAGCTTTTTTGTACATTACTGGTAGATTTGCACAATGCTTTTCTGCTTTTCTTTTTTTGACTGTCTCCAGTTATATTACGTGGATTCCACTTCATACAATATTGCAGCCTGAGTGCCTTAATAATGTATATTTTCTAAGTATTACAGATAGGAAATACAAGTTTAGAGATATTTCGGATTAAATACATGTGAGCTATATGGTTTTGTGACCTTGAAGAACATCATAAGATAGAGCTCAAAAAGATCCCTTTGTTTCTGCGTGAAGCGGCAGGACAATGACACCGAGTGCTGAGTCTTCCTGTTGTCATCGGTGGTAATTACGCCGCTGTTTTGTCTAATCACTTCAAAAAGAGTTTTAATCATCAAACTTTTTTTCCCTGGCGTTTCAGAAGAACTGAGGAATGGATAATGCATTATCAATAAGAGGATTCTCTAAGGTATCGGCCTGAGCTAAATTAGCGCTATTGACAATGTGACAGGAAGCTGAGCCTGAATGGAGAGAGCATTGTTTGAAGAAAGAGCGGCCTGAAATAACTAGAAACTTGTCCATGTAGTCATGCTGAGCTTATCACAAGTAGCAGAGACGTGTTTTTTCCATTAGGCACGATCCATTATAGTATCACAATTTGGCTGGGTTTAGACGGCAGTATTTCACTATCTGTGTATGGACTGCAATGCCCGGAATGAACGCCGATCTCTGGCGGTAAACTAACATACGTCTGTGATTTTTAGAGATCCAGCACATACACGTTGCAGTCAATGAGGCTGTTCACACGTCTTTAGGTTTTGCAGAGCATGCAAAAAAGCGCAGAGACTCGAGATGGGCGAACCCGAACAGTAGAGTTCCGCGTCCATACCGAACACCTACTGTTCGGGCACGGACACCGAACACAGACTTCACCTGTTTGGATTTGGCTACCCGAACACAGGGTGTTTGTCATGCTGTCATATGCATGACAGAACGGCAAACATTGCTTCTGATCGGCAGTGAAATCATCTCCGCCGGTCAGAGAGCCGCGGTTCCCATGCTGTCAAAAGACAGCGTGAGTGCTCAACTGTGATCAGAGGTATAAAGGTTACCTCTGGTCACTGGTGTCAGCTGATGGGACAACTGTTCCCATCAACTGACGCCTGCTGCTGCTAAAAACAGTGAGAGCAGGAGCAGCGGATGGGAGTATTCATGAGTCGCTCCTGCGCTGTAAATAAATAATTTTAAAAAAATTGCATTCTTGATAACCAGCCAGACAAAACTCACAGCTGGGGGCTGTAACCCTCAGGTGTCAGCTTTAACAAGGCTGGTTATGAAGATTAGAGGGGTCCCCACGACATATTTATTAATTATTTAAATAAATAATTTTAAAAAAACTGTGTGGGGTCCCCCCATTTTTTACAACCAGCTTTGCTAAAGCAGACAGCTGGGAGCTGGTATTCTCAGGCTGCAAGGAGCCATGAATATTGGCCCCCCAGTCTAAAAAAAGCAACCCGCAGCCGCTCAGAAAAGACACATCTGTTAGATGTGCCAATTCTGACGCTTTGCCCAGCTCCTCCCACTTGCCCCGTAGCAGTGGCAAGTGGGGTTAATATTTATGGGGTTGATGTCACCTTTGTATTGTCCGGTGACATCAAGCCCATGGCTTAGTAATGGAGAGGTGTCTACCTATGATGTCAATTACAGGCCTATCTCATCTTAAGTGGGAGAGCTTGCACAATTGGTGACTGACTAAATACTGTTTTCCCACTGTATGACTCTATAACGGTCAAAATCTCTATAACATTTTTTTTTAGAACGTCAGTAGAGAACATGGCAACTATGGTATCTTGAAAATTTATGTCATACTATTTGCATTGCAGCATCATATTTGATCATATTTTTAGTAGGAACTCCACTTCAGTGCACTTTTTGCCAAACACAAGGGTATGTTCACACAAAATCTTTTATACGTCAGAGAAATGCAACACTGATTTATCAAAGAAACATTGGAGAATGGTTCTTGTGGTTCATATTTGCAGTTGTATAAATTCTGGATTTGGATTTAGTGGAAATAATCTTAATATACTGTGGTTACCTGATGCAGGTTTCTGCTGGAATCTGTCAAAAATTGTCATCACGTTTTAATTTTTTCCATGGTGCAAATCTCGGGTGGTGCCATGACAATCAATTAGAAGAAAATTGTTGATTATCCCAGCAGGTGTCTTAAAATGGAGGTAATTCCCTCCCAGGAGCATTGTTTGATGGGTCAAATTAGGAGTGTCATGGAGGCACCAATACAGACACTGTATAATACATGATAGTAGCCACATGTTGTGCCACTATGCAGAGTCCTTCCGTTCATCATGATGCAGATTAAACCTGTAAATGATTCAGCCTCAAAAAGTTATTGGGGTTGTCAAGCCTTGAGGTCCAGGTCTGCACTCTCTCTATGTAAGTGTAGACTTTAAACTTTAGTGAGCAGTGAAGGTTCAGGACTCTCCGATGCCGGAATCGTGCATGTGATCACAAGTATTCGATTTGCAGAAGTGCAACCTCACTCACTACAAGTGAATTGAGTGAGACCAGACACGTCTAGTCGGAATGTGGCCGGAAGTATGCAATTTGCATATTTATGGTCACATGACCATCCATCCGCTCCCAGCATCAGAGAATCTTGACTGTGAGCAGTGCAAGGATTCACAATTTGCACTCATATAGAAATATGTAAATTGTCTCTTCACAGAAGAAGAGAACTAGAACCCAAGTGTCACTTATAGGCTTAAAAGACTCCTCATCTCAGCATGTTTGACACGTTTCTCTCTCCGCAAGCAGAAACGTTACCCCTTGGATCCCACTCACATAGAATAACTACAGACTTGAGCCCCAAGCCTGAATAACTCCTTTAAGGCCCCCAACGTTAAAATATTGGTGGGATGGGCCCACAGTCTAACATATATGATGGTCCCTTTACTTTCCCTTGATAGATGGCGCCAGATATTCAATGGCCGATGCTTTTGTTCTCTGGCAAAATTCTGGCAATGGCTCACTTATAGAGAACACAGAAGCATTCCTAGGTATGGGGGACATGGGAGAGATAGATGTGTACAGTGTATGGTGGGCTTCACTGATCAGATGCAGTCTGGACACATATGGGAAGCATAAGATGGCAAATAAGCAATGCAAAAAGCAATTCAGCCCCGAACCTTTTCTTTGACGTACGACTGTTTTTGTAAATGTAAAATGTATGATCTTTTAAGCATAAATATATATGCTGTATTTCCTTTTTGTTTGTTTTTTTGCAATCTTTCCACTATCTGCTCTCTAACAGATTTTTATCACCCAGGTTAGTTCGACACGGAATGTCAATAATTAATATAAGCACAGCTTCAGTTCCGACGAGCAGAAAAAGTCATCTCGTTCCTTACGTGGAAGCGCTGATGAAAAGGGATCTGCGGAAAATTGGTTATGCTTGATAGGTAGCCAATAACCCTGCTGCTGAATCTGTAATTATGCATGAATTAATAGCCAACCTCATTTTCTACTGTTGTCAATCTGCCACCTTCCAACATCATTACATTCAACAGAAATTACATTAAATTAAAAACAACTTAATTAGCAATGATTAGCATAAACTGAGCGCTGGGTGAAACTGTCCCCAACACAAGAACCAGAGACATCTGCGGAGCACAATCGTTTTATTAGAGGAAAGTGTAAAAAAAAAAATATGTTGCGGGATCCAAATAAAAGAAAAACGCAAAAAGAAAAAATTGTAAGTAGGAGCTCATAGGGTTAAATAAAGAATTTAGTAGGACACCACAAAAATACACATTTTTAATCCTTTCTATCCTAAGATGAACTCTGTGTTCAGGTGTTTTATGATTTCACCATGATGAATACTGGCTGATCCTTATTTATAGGCTGTGTTCTATTTTTCAATAATGCAAGGGTTTTCTTTTTTTTTTTAGCAGATTTTGAAAAAATTCTCTGTGCTATTTCAAATTATCGCTAATTTCTGAGATTGTAACCTTGAAGATATATGTTGAGTGAAATAGAACGATTTTTTTTTCATGGCATTCTCTAACCAGGAACTATTTAAAAAAAAGGGAAACTAAAGGCCCAATTGAATGCCATAATTCACGTGCTCCTTTTTTGTCTAGTTTTTGGAGTATTTAGCCTGTTTTTTTTATTTATTTGCATCAAATTAGTTTTTTTTTTAATTTGCGCCTTTTTCTTGTACGTTTTCAGCTTTTTTTTCATTTGTGGGTGGGGTTTTGATTTTTCAGATGTTTCAACTAATTCACCTATTGCAACTTTTTAAAAAAAACAAATATTTCAATTAATGGACTCCAGTTGCCATCAGAGTGATTTTATGCATGCCTGAATTTTTATACATGTACATTTTGCATCATTTTAGTGGACCTTCGCTCTGAAAAAGGGCAAAAAAAAAGTAAAAGACAAGCGTTTTTGCTTTCGCGCAAAATTCTTGAATCATGTGGATCATTTTGGAGAAAAGTGACTTAATAAAGAGGAGGAAGGGGTGGTGAAATACAGTACCGGAGACATAAAAAAATCAATTGTTTATTGGATCATCATTAAAAACAGGAATAAAACAAGCCAAATGGGATATGTTACATCTTACGCGTTTCGGACAGTAATGTCCTTAGGCTAATTTCACACTAGCATATGGCCGAGCTGCGGAGGGATGCGGACTACCTCTGTGAAGCTCTGTCCATGGCCACACCTCCTCCGGTCAGCTCTGCCTATGCCGGCATGCGGCCTGCGTACCCTATCTTTAACATTAGGTACGCAGGCCATGCCAATGCATGCGGATGCCTCCGCATGCGTTGTTTTGACGGTGCGGCAAAATTCAACTAGTTGCATTCGACGCGGCTCGCCGCACCGTCAAAACAACGAATTTGGAGGCATCTGTATACATTGGCATGGCCTGCGTACCCAATGCTAAAGATAGGGTACGCAGGCTGCATGCCGACGTAGGCAGAGCTGACCAGAGGAGGTGCGGCCGTGGGCGGAGCTTCACGGAGGAAGTCCGCATCCCTCCGCAGCTCAGCCATACGCTAGTGTGAAACTAGCCTTACTCATACACCTATGAGTAAGGACGTTACTGTCTGTAAAGCGTGAGGTGCTATGTGCCCCATTTGTTTTATTCCTGTTTTTAATGGTGATCCAATAAAGAACTTTTTTTTTATTATTCACCATTTCTCCACCCCTTCCCATATTTGTCTGCTTAGGGATACCGATCCCGAAGATCTGTACATCAGATAGTTACTGAAGCCATGGATATTTGATGAGCTGATGGTGTTTCTTTTTTCCTTTTTTGATTTATAAAAATACAAATGGTGAACTGAGATCGAAGAGTCTAATAAATCCTCTAAATAAAAATCTGGTGATAATTTTCCCATATTATCCCTATTAATGCCCCTGACAACCTTACTTACAACCGTCCCCATGTTGCAACTACCCACAAGAGCTTGGGCTCTTTGGGGGGAATCTCATGCTAAGAAATACAGGGGAGTGCGTCATCATGTTTCCTGAGACACATAGAAGGGGCTGAGCAGCGGCCAATGCTGACAGGTGAGGGTGCGTGCGCCCTCACCGCCATCTCCTGTGTGAAGCGGGTGTCTGCTATACATATAAGTGTGATATGACACCGCACTTGCATTAATATGCAGGGGGGGGCACGTGTGCAGTGTCAGTGTGTACTCATTATCATCCCTTTCCTACCAGCACCGAACACTGCTACTTTGTAATCCTGTGTGCAGCGAGCGGCCGCTATACGCAGGAGAAAGATGAGGTCTCTGTCCCTGCCTACACTGACATTGTGTATGCAAGTGCTCAGCCGCTACAGTGTTAGTATGTGCAGGACAGGGGAGTTAGATCCATCAGCGCTCCAAAGCAAGCACTGTCAATCCTCTTTAGGGTCGGGTGAAGAATAGTAACTGAGGGGGCGGAAATATGCACCGACCCCTTGGTGCAGGGATACAATTTTGTTTCTGGTGTCCTTCGACAGCTCTTTGGTCTTCACCATAGTGGAGTTTGGAGTGTGACTGCTTGAGGTTGTGGACAGGTGTCTTTTATACTGATAACAAGTTCATTCAGGTGCCATTACTACAGGTGATGAGTGGAGGACAGAGGAACCTCTTAACACCTTAATGATCGGAGCTTTATTCGGTTTTGCGTTTTCGTTTTCTGCTCCCCTTCTTCCTAGAGCCATAACTTTTTTATTTTTCCGTCTATATGGCCATGTGAGGGCTTATTTTTTCCGGGACGAGTTGTGCTTTGGAACGACATCATTGGTTTTAGCATGTCATGTACTCGAAAATGGGGGGAAAAAAATCCAAGTGCGGTGAAACCGCAACAAAAAGTGCAATCCCACACTTGTTTGGCTTTTTTGCTAGGTTCACTAAATGCTATAACTGACCTACCATTATGATTTTCCAGGTCATTACAAGTTCATAAACACCAAACATGTCTAGGTTCTTTTTTATCTAAGTGGTGAAAAAAAATTCCAAAGTTTGCTAAAAAAAAAAATTGCGCCATTTTTCAAGACCAGTAGCGTCTCCATTTTTCATGATCTGGGGTCGGGTGAGGGCTTATTTTTTGCGCACCAAGCTGACATTTTTAAGAATACCATTTATGTGCAGATATGATCTATTGATCGCCCGTTAATTGCATTTTAATGTAATGTCGCGGCGACCAAAAAAACGTAATTCTGGTGGTTTGATTTTTTGTCCCGCTACGCCGTTTAGCGATCGGGTTAATATTTTTTTTGATTGATAGATCGGGCGATTCTGAATGCGGCGACACCTAATATGTGTCTGTGTGATTTTTTTTTTATTTTATTTTGAATGGGGCGAAAGGGGGGTGATTCAAACTTTTATTTTTTTTATTTTTTTCATATTTTTTAAAACTTTTTTTTATTTTGGCATGCATGCTTCAATAGTCTCCATGGGAGGCAAGAAGCATCCACAACTCGATCGGCTCTGCTACATACAGGCGGTGCTCAGATCGCCTACACTGTGTTCCAAATTATTATGCAAATGATATTTTTCTCTGATTTTCCTAAATAGTCGGTACAAATGACAGCCAGTCTAATAAAAGTCATCACCGGTTAGAGTATACATCAAATTTTATTGAAGAAACCTCCCAATGATAACAGTATAATCTCCAAAATGAATAAAAACTCAAATTGCACTGTTCCAAATTATTAGGCACAGTAGAATTTCTAAACATTTGATATGTTTTAAAGAACTGAAAATGCTCATTTGTGGAATTTGCAGCATTAGGAGGTCACATTCACTGAACAAAAAGGATATTTTGGAGTTAAATAGCTTAACAGGCCAAGTTACATGTTAACATAGGAACCCTTCTGTGATGTCACCTTCACAATTCTTGCATCCATTGAAATTGTGAGTTTTTGGAGAGTTTCTGCTGTACTTCTTTGCATGAAGTCAGAATAGCCTCCCAGAGCTGCTGTTTTGATGTGAACTGTCTCCCACCCTCATAGATCTTTTGCTTGATGATACTCCAAAGGTTCTCTATAGGGTTGAGGTCAGGGGAAGATGGTGGCCACACCATGAGTTTATCTCCTTTTATGCCTAAAGCAGCCAATGATCAGAGGTATTCTTTGCAGCATGAGATGGTGCATTGTCATGCATGAAGATGATTTTGCTCCTGAAGGCACGTTTCTGCTTCTTATACCATGGAAGACAGCTGTCAGTCAGAAACTCGATATACTTTGCAGAGGTCATTTTCACACCTTCAGGAACCTTAAAGAGCCCTACCAGCTGTTTCCCCATGATTCCGGCCCAAAACATGACTCCTCCACCTCCTTGCTGACGTCGCAGCCTTGTTGGGACACAGTGGCCATCCACCAACCATCCACTACTCCATCAACTACTCCATCCAGGGTTGCTCGACACTCATCAGTAAACAAGACTGTTTGAAAATTAGTCTTCATGTATGTCTGGGCCCACTGCAACCATTTCTGCTTGTGAACACTGTTTAGGGGTGGCCTAATAGTAGGTTTATGCACCACAGCAAGCCTTTGAAGGATCCTACACCTTGAGGTTCGAGGGACTCCAGAGGCACCAGCAGCTTTAAATATCTGTTTGCTGGTTTGTAATGGCTTTTTAGCAGCCACTCTCTTAATCCAATGAACTTGCCTGGCAGAAACCTTCCTCATTCTGCCTTTATCAGCACAAACATGTCTGTGCTCAGAATCAACCACAAATCTCTTAACAGTACAATGATCACGTTTAAATTCTTGGGAAATATCTAATGTTTTCATCTCATGACCAAGGCTTTGCACTATTTGATGCTTTTCAGCAGCAGAGAGATCCTTTTTATTTCCTAAATTCCTTGAAACCTGTGCCCTGCTTAATAATGTGGAACATCATTCTTAAGTAGTTTTCCTTTAATTGAGCTCACCTGGTAAACTAATTATCACAGGCATTTGAGATTGATTTCAGTGATCCAAAGAGCCCTGATACACAATACCATCTATGAGTTTATTTGAAAAACAATAAATAACATCTTTATGACACTTAAAGCCAATTTGCATAATAATTTGGAACACAGTGTATATGTAGCACAATTACTGCATTGCTATGAGTGCTGACCACTGGGTGGCGCTCATAGCAATGCATCATCAACAACCATAGAGGTCTCTAGGAGACCTCAGGTTGTTAAGGCAATGCATCGCTGACCCCCGATCACGTGACGGGGGTCAGCGATGTGCGTATTTCTGGTCCGGCGGCTGGAAGCGCTGGTTAAATCCCACTGTCTGCATTTGACAGCAGGATTTCACTAGTTAATAGGCGCGGGTGGATCGCGATTCCAACTGCTCCTATTGTGGGCACATGTCAGCTGTTTTCAACAGCTGACATGTCTCGGCTTTGATGCGGCCTCACTGCAGGAGCCCTCATCAAACAGGGGATACTGCCATTGGACGTACTATTGCGTCCAATGGCAGCAAGGGATTAAAGAAGAAGTTGCAGGTCTGTGAGAGCCAGAAATCTCACATGTTTTTAGGTGACCAAATACTTATTTTCCACCATAATTTGCAAAATAAATCTTGCCAAATCAGACAAGGTGATTTTCTGGATTTGTTTTCTCATTTTGACTCTCATAGTTGTGGTCTACCTATGATGTCAATTACAGGCCTCTCTCATCTTTTTAAGAGGGAGAACTTGCACAATTGGTAGCTGACTAAATACTTTTTTCCCCACTGTAGTAATATTTACTGGAGGCTAAGATTTCTACAATTATTCCCAGATATCCACGGCAAAATCCTCACCATATATGTAGATTCTGCTGTGGGTCCAAATTTTGGGACAAAATCCAAGATGGGTATTTTCCATCCCAGTTGGACCTACCATAACAGTACATTGCTGTTTTATATCTAGGTAGTGATTATTTCGTAGGTAACCCTTTAGAACTTTTGTCTCAGATTACGACTGCCGTATTGTGAAATTTTCATCCTTTTGAGTCAGAATGTTTCATATCAACATAAAAAAAAGATTTATTTTTACCGTCTCACCTATTTCTGCAGCCTATAAAATACCAATCCATGAAGAATGAAAAAAATATGTGGGGTCTTTCATCAAAGGTTAAGGGATGTGAAATAAAGCTTGATACCAATTAACATTTATGAAATGCATTTAAGTTACATTTACTCATCTGGAAGGAAAAAAGGTCACTTGTTTTATTTTAGTTAGATTATATATATTGGTATTTGGAAAGCGCAATTATTGGATTGTTAAGGTACTTTACATATTCTTATTATATTTGATATTTTATAATGATCAAAGTAAATGTAGAACCTCAATGCTAAAGCTTTTTACATGGTCTTTTAAGGGATTCAGAAAGAGAATTGGAGGGATCCAATGGCTGGATATCCTTAAGGACAAAATGTCCAGGAAGGATGGGAAATCTTGAAAAATGAAATTCTCAAAGCACAATTGTTAACAATTCCGAAAAGAGGGAAGAATAGGAAGCATTTAAGGAAGCCAGGATGGATGAATACAGAACTTAAGCACATGCTAAAAAGGAAGAAAGAAATGTGTATAAAATGGAAAGAGGGAGGCATATCTAAAGAAGAATATAATGCTTTCTGCAGAACTTGCAGGGTACAAATCAGATTACTAAAGCTGACAATGAATTGAGGCTTGCAAGAGATGTCAAAAGCAATAATAAAGGATTTTGGGCATATGTCAAAAAGTAAAAGAAAAGTCAAAGATGCTATATGATTTTTACAGGATGAAAATGATGAAATGGTAAGACAGGATGTTGAGAAGGCCGAACTTTTAAATTCCTACTTTGCATCTGTTTTCTCTCAGAAAGGAAATGTAACATCAACTGTTCTTCACTGTCCTATTAAGGGAATAGAAGAATCCAGGATATCTATAAACAGAAAGATAGTGAGGAAACACTTAGCTAACCTAAATGAATTCAAGTCTCCAGGTCCAGATGAATTACACCCCAGAGTACTGAAGGAGATAGCAGAAGAAATATTTGAACCCCTCTCCATAATCTTTGAAAATTCTTGGAGAACAGGAGAAGTCCCAGAAGACTGGAGAAGAGCAAATGTTGTTCCTATCTTCAAAAAGGGGAAGAAGGTGGACCCAGGCAACTATAGGCCTGTGAGTCTGACTTCTATAACAGGAAAGATCTTTGAACAAATTATTAAACAATATGTATGTCAGTACCTGGATAAGAATGAAGTGATTAAACATAGTCAGCATGGGTTTGTAAATAATAAGTCATGTCAGACTAACTTAATTTCCTTCTATGACAGAATCACTGATTGGGTGGATCAGGGAAATGCTGTAGATATAGTATATCTTGACTCCTGCAAAGCATTTGACAAAGTATCTCACACAATCCTTATTGAAAAAATGGCTACGTATGGAATGGACAAAGCAACTGTTAGGTGGATTCATAACTGGCTTAGTGATCGGACCCAAAGAGTGGTCATAAAAGGCTGCACATCCAGTTGGAAGAATGTCTCAAGTGGGGTACCACAGAGCTCTGTCCTGGGCCCTGTATTGTTCAACATCTTTATCAACGATTTAGATGAAGGAATTGAGGATAAGCTGATTAAATTTGCTGATGACACAAAGCTAGGAGGGATAGCTAATACTAGAGAAGAGAGAGAGGATTCAAAAAGATATAAATAAACTGGAGCAGTGGGCAGCAACTAACAGAATGGTTTTTAACAGGGAAAAATGCAAAGTACAACATCTGGGCAATAAAAATGAAAAAAGCATATACAGAATGGGAGGAATAGCAACAGCACATGTGAAAAAGACTTGGGTATACTAATAGATCACAGACTGAATATGAGTCAACAGTGTGATGCAGCAGCAAAAAAGGCAAATGCATTTCTAGGATGTATTAACAGAAGCATACAGTCTAGATCACGTGAAGTCATTATTGCCCTCTACTCCTCTTTGGTCAGATCTCATCTGGAATACTGTGTCCAGTTTTAGGCGCCACATTTTAAAAAAGACATCAACAAACTGGAGCAAGTTCAGAAAAGAGCGACCAGAATGGTGATTGGTCTGCAAACCTTGTCTTATGAGGAAAGGTTGCAGGATTTGGAAATGTTTAGCTTGCAGAAGAGAAGACTGAGAGGAGACTTAATAGCTGTCAACAAAGGGCTGTCACATTGTAGAAGGATCATCTTTATTCTTATTTGCGCAAGGAAAGACTAGAAGCAATGGGATGAAGCTGAAAGGGAGGAGACACAGATTAGATATTAGAAAAAACTTTTTGACAGTTAGAGTGACCAATTAGTGGAACAGGCTGCCACGGGAGGTGGTGAGTTATCCTTCAATAGAAGTCTTCAAGCAGAGGCTGGACAGACATCTGTCTGGGATGATTTAGCGAATCTGGCTTTGAGCAGGGGGTTCGACCAGATGGCCCAGGAGGTCCCTTCCAACTCTACCATTCTATGATTCTATATCATATAACGTACCTCCCACTGAATACACTTGACTTCTGCAAGTGACCATTAAGCGGCAGGAATTCAGCCCATAAATAACCTGGGACACACTCAAGAGAAGACTAGAGCCCCCAGTCCTGAATGTGGGCAGAGGCTAACATGACAATGGGATGTAGGGAAGGTGGGGTTCCGATTGGCGGGGAGAAGAAAGGTCAGTGGTGGGATTTAGAGTATAAGGCCAGGTAGGGGCAAGATTTTTCCATTATTTCCACTTCTAGGGACAGATTTACAGTTATGCCTGCTCTCCCTAATTGTTTGAGAATTAGGGATGATTGACAATTAATAATGATTAACAATTATAATTGTTAGTTTTATAGGATCATGGTGGCTATTGGCGCTTGGGGGTCCTTGATGTTCATTATAAGTTGGACTGGAAGATTTATCAGGATATGGGTTGCCCAATGGTAAAAGACTGATTAGTCTGTCTAGTGACTTTTAAGACTCCAGGCAAATGAATGTCAGGTATCTGGGAGTCTTTAATAGAAAAATAAACTCTTTTGTTTATGGTGATTTCGAGCCTGTGTAAGAAAATTACTTGTATGCAACAGCTCAGAAAATGAGGACACAGGGGTGCTTAACCAACACTATTTAACTAACACAAAAACTATTGTGACAAAGTCACTGGCAAAGTGCTGAAGGGGATATATGTATCACTGAGGTTATTAGCTTCAGTGACATGAACCTAGAAAAATGCTCCAGAACACTAAATGCTGAGAAGGGTTAATCAGCCATGTTAAGGGCTAGGTTTAGTGAACACCTGAAGAGTTTGTGGGAGACTGCTCACCATATCTCTACCACAGGGTGGAGTCCACAAAATAATTACATAACCATCTGTCTCGTTCAGTGTTGGGTGTGCCTGGAGATGGGAGCTTCAGAGCTGTGTTTGAGGATAAGGAAAGTTGAACTTTTTTATGTTTGTTTCCTAATCAGCAGATCCCCACTGTGAGAAATTTGTTACGGTGAACTGTGGTAAACTTACTGAGCTCAATGCTGCACCATGAGACTTTTTCTCATGATGCTAGCGGTGATCTCACTGAGGTCACCGCAGTTCATCAGCCTGACTGGGAACACAGCCTCAGTGACCTGTGGTAGCCTTGATGACGTCACTGACGACGCTCATTCTACCATGGTTTTCAGCCTGGACGGTCGCATCTTGATACCATCCAGTATGAAAACCATTTATCGCAGACATAGATTATGGTGTGGGACAGTATGTCTGAGAGGTGAGGGATATTGTTGTTTTTTGTTTTTGTCTTTCTTTACAGGAGACCAGGGCTTTAATGGAATGGGCGTTAGGTGAGTATTTTGTTGTTTATTATTTTCTGCTTTTTACAGGATACCAGGGCTTCAACTGAATGGGCATAAGGTAAGTATAACTATTTTCTACAAATTTATTTAAAAATAACAATGTGTGTTATTATTTCAACTAAAGGACTTTATTCTGGGTGTTTCTTACTGACTATGATCATATGACTATGGATAGGCGTCTCACAGATGTCTCTCCATTTATAACCCGTTTGCTTAATGTCACCTGAAATAACAAAGGTGACATCAACCCCAAAAATATGAAGCCCACTTGTTACCACCACAGGACACGTGGGAAGAGCCTGGCAAAGTGACATCTAATAGATGCATCCTTTCTGGGGCGGCCGCAGGCTGCTATTTTTAGGCTGGGGGGTGATATCCATTGCCCCTTACCAGCCTGAGAATACCTGCCCCTTGCTGTCTGCTTTAGCTTGGCTGGTTGTCAAAAATGGGGGGACCCCACAACGCTTTAATTATTTATTTTAAAAAATAGCTTGGGGACCCCTCTATTCTTCATAACTAGCCATGATAAAGCTGACAGCTCAGGGTTGCAGCCCGCAGCTGTCAGTTTTGCCATGCTGGTTATCAAAAATAGAGGGAACCCATGACTTTTTTTATTTACTAATTTATAGTGCAGGCTATTGAATACTCCCATCAGCCGCTCCTGTTCTTGATGTTATTAGCGGCAGCAAGCATAGTCTGGTAGGAGTAGTACTTTCTCGTCAGCCCAACGCCTCTTTGATCGGAGGTGATTTTTTTACCACCAGTCACAGCTGCTGCCTATTGCCAATCAGAGACACCGGTGTTTATCGCGCTATCATGCAGATGATAGAATGGTAAACACTTGATGTTCGGGGTGCCGAACCTGAACAGTAACACAGACTTCCTGGAAAAGTCGTGTTTGGGGTCCAAGCCAAAAGGAGACATGAGCAATAAAACTTATTGAAAAAGGTCTCATGAACATAGCATGATTACATCACTATACATTCTCTTCAAAGAAAACTTTGTAATAGTCCATGATTCCCAGCCAGCAAAATTTTTTTTTACCTACAGATACAGTATTTGTGCCTTAGACTCACGTGTATATTAAGGATTGAGCTATTGCTTGGATAAACATACGTAGGGTCTCCATTGTACTGTACCTCCTTAAACTTCCAGTTCTGCATGGATGCATACAACATTTTTTTTTGTTGAATTCCTCATAAATCAGAAAAAAAAACATGAGATGGTCATTTTATCCTAGCATGATTCCAGGATATCTCCTACAAGTGTTGCTAGTAGGAAAGAATATTTTTCCATACACTCTGCTAAACAGAGCTGATAACCCAATGGAGGGAGGCCCTGGAGATTTGTGCAAAGATGTGTGCAAGAGCTCTTAAATTTTAACTGTAGTTTAAGATGACTGTTCAGAATATCATCTGTGCATATGTGTCAGGTGTGTGAGCAAGAAAATTTGCTTCACTGCAGGCTCTACTCCAATTTTCTGTTTACTCTGAGCTAGTGGATGGAAACTAGCTGCTGTGAAGTCTTCCATACACAGAACACACATATATAAGGAAGTCCTACTCTCCTGTCTTTATGAGGCACATGTTCAGAAGCAGCCACAAGATTGAGGGCATTTTACAGCTGTACTGAGAAGCGTAGCCAGGAATCCAGCTGCTTACTAGAAATCAGCAGCACATCTGTATATCTCAGTACCTCTTTCTTTCACTCTATTCCCCCTCTATTTTCTACAGAATTCAATAGGCAGCTATAATATATGATCTTTCAGTAAACTGACACTTCATTTTGTTTGAGCAAGGCAGAAGTCAGCAGTTTTTCGGAATAAATGATGACGTTAAGAGGTAGAGGGAAGAGTGCGAGTGGCTCATAAGTGGAGAAAGAAGCATATTTTTGGTAAAAATATGCAAAGTATTTCAACATTTCTAAAATTCACCTGTACTATTGATTGTTTGCAAAGTTAGTTAAAAAGATGGTGACTATTTAGATAAAAGAATGCATCCTTATCTAGATTTTTGAAACATTTATCTGCTAATAAAGTAAAATAATCTTATTTTTTTCAGTAACCTAAAACACATTGTCGAGCTTAAAAACACATATTCATGAGACAAAACAAATATTCAAATTTCCTTTTGAAAATTCGAAAATAGCAAAAACTGACTACTTTAGACGATTTAAGTAGAAAGGGTTAAGATGCCCTTCACAGAGGATTTTGCAGGTACAATAAATTGATTTCTGTCTTCAACATTGTAAATATTCATACAGACCCGAAACCAGTGAGAGGAGGTTTGCACATTTAGACAGTTTGACAGGTGCCTTTGTCGTGTGACTATAATGACCATCCAAGCTTATAAAAAAATAATATCTTCTGAAATCTCAGTTTTAGCAAATTAAGGACTTTGTACAGACGGGGCCAAGGTCAAGGATGAAATAACTGTACAACAAGCAGAAAAACAGGGGATCTACTATTAATCCACTTTACATACTGTATATGAAGTCTCCTCACAGATCTATTGCTGTTAAGGAGATTTCACTAAGACGGGAAAATTGAATTTTAAAGTTTAATCATGTCAAAAAATAACTTTAATGTGTTAAAAGCAGAGGCGACTACTCATTGAGGAAGTAGGTCCATGTCCAGAGGTCGCTCTCGACGCATCTCACACACTTCTTGCATTGGTGACCTAATGCCTCGTATTGTTCATGCTTCCAAGGTGAACTTTGAGATTCTGAAAAATGCAACAAAATACGTAACTAAATCAAAGCAAAAGTGTAGAAAGTAAAGTAAACCAGCGTTTTGGTTGCAGACTTTTTTTTTTGCCAAGACTTCAGGTTGTGGCTGTATCAAAAAAGGAGCAACAACGCAACGTGAATATTCGGCTACAGCATGACTTATGGATATGGGACGGACCCCCACTCCATCTTAAAACCACCATAACTACAGTAAACCTAGGCACTAGAATAAATACACAACACATTATTTTGGTTGTCAAAATGGCCACAGCTTTATTTAAATCACAGGATTAAAACAATCACAGTAGGAGTCAGATGAAGTGCTAGTACATTGGGATTCACAAGTACTGTGATATCCCCATCTGTCTGACATACAGAACCAGGACAGACAGCCATAAAGGGGCGGCACGCACTGGCTTGCCATTCAAGCAGAGCCAGTAAACTTTCAAGGCACCAATGACCCTATTATCCTCACTCCTGTGCTTAACCACTGTGCCCGCCCCTGATTGACGTTACCATTACAACGTCCTTGAGGCTGGCCACCAAAGCCGAGCCTGTTCACCACCATGAGGTTTTACATCCTCTATTAGTTAAAATGAGTCCACCTTAACTTGTCTGCAACTTCCACCTGACTCCTAAACCGCAAAGCTGTGACGGGTTATAAATTCACATTTGACACCTTTTTTTTTTTTTTTTAATAAATCACTTTAGTAAACTTATAAACTAGAAGTCCCTGCAAAAGCATTAAGGGGACTAACTTGGCAAACCTCCGACTCACAAAGAGTCATCCTACAGCACTCAGGAAAGGAAAAAACCCCTGTGGAGGAAACCTCTAGGGAACCATGGCTGAAGGATTGCCCTTCCCTTGGGCTTAGAAGGTTAATGCTGTTAACTCTTTATAGCCATGATAAAATTGAACCTGGTTTGGGGAGGAGGACCCCCATATAGTGATTGGGCCGGAACCAGGGGGACCGCCATCAGGGTTATTGAAGAAACCACATCAGGGGGATTACAAAGGGAGACATGCGATTGAAGTTGTCAGGGCAACAGGGGGCGGGGCGAGGGTAAAAGGAGCAGGGGGCGCGCTGAGGTGGCAGTTGGAAGAGAGCCTGACAAGGGAGAGAGAGCCGTGTGGCAGAGGGAGGACTGTGGCAACTGACGGTGTGGGGAAGAGAGACAGGCAGGAGACTGCCAAAGGAAAATTTGAGACTGACCGAAGAGCGACGCGTAAGAGACTTTCCCCGGGAGTCCCTCCCCGCATACATTCAGATAAAGTGACGCCCGCTGATTCCCTCCGTGGTGTGACAGGACCGGGATCTCAGGCGACCGCTGCGACGAGACAGCAATCCGGTACAGTGGCCAGGACACTGCCCCCCTGTCTTCTCCCACAGCTGCGGCCCCGTCATCACCGACCTCAGGGGACGCCACCTCGCTATAGGCGGCCGCAGAGCCCCGTCCCGGTTACTGAGGGGACACTGAGCAGAGTTTGTTAACGTTTATGTTTTTGGACTGCGTCATGACCTGGCTGGGGGACGAGCGCCTCTAAACGGACGCCTGGGAGATTTACCCCCCCGAACAGTCTCTTCAGGGCCTGTTGTGCCCCACCGTTCCCATTTCTTCAGGGCCTGTTGCGCCCCACCGTTCCAGCTTCTTCAGGGCCCGTTGTGCCCCACTGACCCCATTTCTTCAGGGCCTGTTGCGCCCCACCGTTCCAGCTTCTTCAGGGCCCGTTGCGCCCCACCGTTCAGTTTCTTCAGGGCCGGTTGCGCCCCATTGTTCCGGTTTCTTCAGGGCCCGTTGCGCCCCACCGTCCAGTTTCTTCAGGGCCTGTTGCGCCCCATCGTTCCGGTTTCTTCAGGGCCCGTTGCGCCCCACCATCCAGTTTCTTAAGGGCCTGCTGCGCCCCATCGTTCCGGTTCCTTCAGGGCCTGCTGCACCCCACCGTTCTGGTTTCTTCAGGGCCGGACGAGCCCAAGTCCTTCCGGGAGATCATGGATTACAAAGCAGCCACATCTGCAATCCCTGAGTGGTCGTGAACTCGAGCGACGCCCGGAAGGCTAAGTGCACTATAGAAAAATAAGTACCCTTTTTGTTTGAATGTTGTTTTACGAGTCCCTGCGAGGACAAATAGGTGTTTCCCCTTTGTTTGATTGAAGCAGTTTAGCCCTTGCAGCT
Organism: Dendrobates tinctorius; assembly: GCF_039654945.1. Taxonomy (NCBI): domain Eukaryota; kingdom Metazoa; phylum Chordata; class Amphibia; order Anura; family Dendrobatidae; genus Dendrobates; species Dendrobates tinctorius. The sequence continues at coordinate 47,565,680 of NW_027361797.1, forward strand.
TTAAACTTATAAAAGTTTATTTCACCCCACATTCAGTCTCGTGTCTCGTCACTGCATCCTGTGAGCCTGCTCGAACCCTACACTTGGTGTAGTCGGCAGGATGCAGTCTCCGAGCGCAGACAGTGGTGACCCCGAACATGGGGGAGCTGTAAGCTCTGTAAATAATGAGGGTCCCCGTACCAGCATTTCATTGGGGGCCATGCTGAACAACCTGCCTAGATTTTCTGGCTCCAATACTATGCTATGGAGCTGGACAGAGCGGATGCGGGGGCTTTTTCGGATGCACCCAATGACCCCTGAACTGGAAGCCGAAGTGGCACTTATGGCCCTAGACGGGGAGGTGCGGAGGTCAGTGATGTTGAAACCTCCGGGGCACCGCAACACTTTTGAAAAGGTGTTACAGATAGTGGAACAGACCCATGGGGATCCCACTAATGTGGGAGAGTTAAGGACCCGTCTGTTTAGTCGAATGCAGGCAGAGGGGGAGACAATTACTCAGTATATGAATGTACTCCAAGAGTTGCATACGGCTATTCAAAGAAAAGACGGGGTAGGGGTAGGACCTGTTGACATTACCCTACGTGACCTACTGGTGACTGGACTGCGAGATCCATTAATAAAGCATGCATTACGGGAGCAGATCAGAACGAATCCCCAATTAGACTTTTCAGAAGTGGGAAGTCAGGCACGGGTTCGAGAGCAAGAGCAGGGGATGGCGGTCCCCGTGGGAAAGGTTCAAGGGGTGGAGGCCTCCTCGAACGCAGTTGAGGAGCCTCAGTGGGTGGAGGAAATGAAGCAAGAATTGCAAAATATTAAGGGCGAGTTGGCTGAAGTAAAGAGAAGAACCGAGCCTGGGACAGGACGACCTAGCGTTAATCCCGGTCCCTGGGGGTCACGCTCTCCGCGGAGTGGTCGGTATATACCGGCCCGGTGTTATGAGTGTGGAGAACCAGGCCACTTCGCCCGAGAGTGTCCGCAGCGTGGGAGATACCCACCTCGGCGGCCATTAAACTAAAGGGCTCCGGGCTGGGGGGACGCCGCTCGGAGCCGAAAACCACAACTAGGGGTGGTGGAAGTCCCGAAGATTTGGTAGCAAAGTGTCTGGTAGTTTGGGCAGAAGTAGAGGGCCGGGCCGTCCGGTGTCTGGTGGACACGGGGTCACAAGTAACCACTATGCCCGCAACATACTTTCAACAAAACTTTCCAGAGGCAGCAAGGCCTCAGTGGGGGCCCATGATCAAACTAGTAGCCGCTAACCAACTGCCGGTCCCGGTTGCCGGGGTGGTGTGGGTGCAGGTGACGCTGTGCGGTAAACCCCTTGGCCGCTGAGGGGTGGTGCTGACTCAAGGAGGAGCTGATCAACGACACCCCATCACCCTAGGCATGAATGTTTTAAAAGAGTTTGGTAACCTGTTGCTTAATGATCCCGCACAAAAGATACTGAAGCAGTGGGGTTCTCACACAGCTCAGGGACAGGTATTCCAGCAGCTGGTGCGGGGTGCGCGGGTGCATCAGGACTGCCAGGAGGGTGAGGCTCTAGGCAAGGTCATCACGGCAGCAGCTCCCCTGCTTGTGCTGCCTCCTGGACAGACAGTGGTGGCCCTGCCAATTCGAGCCCCGATACCTTTGGAGGGCGTGGAGGTGCAGGTGGAGCCGTGTCACTCAGAGCACCTACCTCCTGGCATACTGGTGGCCCGTTCCCTCTCTACGGTGTGAAAAGGAACCGTCCTGGTACGCTGCGTTAACCTTGAAGACCGAGACACCGTTCTGAAAACACGGACTGTTCGGGCCAAACTAGTAAGGCCTTTAGAAGAAGTGCTGCCAGCTCCTGCGGTTCAACTACGAGTACACCCCGAGGATCCTTGGGAAGTAACAATACGAACCTTACAGGCCCACGAAGTCTCGGCACAAGAGAAGGGCCAAGATATTTTGGAGCAGATGCGGGCTGAGCTTTCTGGACTAACTGCAGCCCAACTCTCACAGATAAAAATATTGCTTGGACAGTACCATGAAATATTTGCTAGCCATGAGGACGACTTTGGGTGTACCACCGCCATCACTCATGAGATCCCCACAGCCGGAGCGGCCCCTATCCGAGAACGATATCGACAGATTCCACCACAACTCTATCAAGAGGTGAAAACGTTGCTGGCCCAAATGCTGCGAAAAGGGGTGATACGGGAAAGTCAAAGCCCCTGGACGGCCCCAATTGTGTTGGTCCGGAAGAAAGATGGTACACTACGATTCTGTGTGGATTATCGTAAACTAAATGCTTGCACTATTAAAGACTCATACCCACTGCCCCGCATAGAAGAATCCCTGTCCGCGTTGGGGAAGGCAACATATTTTTCGACCCTTGACTTGGCCAGTGGGTACTGGCAGGTGCCCATGTCAGAAGAAGATAGAGCTAAGACGGCGTTCATATTGCCCATGGGACTGTTTGAGTTTAATCGGATGCCGTTCGGGCTGGCCAACGCCCCCGGAACCTTTCAGCGATTGATGGAGCGATGTCTGGGGGATCTCAATTTTGAGGCTACGTTGATCTACCTGGATGACATCATTGTCTATGCCGCCACCTTCGAGGACCACCTGAAGCGGTTGGGACAGGTACTCAGCCGGTTGCAAAAGTACGGGTTGAAGGTGAAGCCTCAGAAATTCCACCTATTTCGCTCTCAGATTGAGAATCTGGGTCATGTCGTTTCGGCAGAGGGTGTGAGGCCATCCCGGGAGAAGGTTGCTGCTATCCAGGAATGGCCTACCCCCGAAACGGTGAAAGATGTGCGGGCTTTTCTGGGGTTAGCTGGATATTACCGTCGCTTCGTAAAGAATTTTGCATGTCGAGCTCGAGCCCTGCATGACCTGCTGAAGGGGGCTCCTGCTGGGGCCAATGGATGAAAAATCCAGTGGCAACACCCTCAGGAGGAGGCCTTCCGGGATCTCAAGGCTGCACTTTCGGATGCCCCAGTGTTGGCTTATGCGGATTTCTCTCAGCCGTTTATCCTGCACACTGACGGGAGTCTTCACGGGCTAGGGGCTGTGTTGTCACAGGTTCAGGATGGCCGGGAGAGGGTGATCGCATATGGAAGTCGTTCACTCCATGACTCCGAGCGTAACCCTGACAATTACAGCTCTTTTAAGCTTGAGCTCCTCGCAGTAGTGTGGGCTATGACGGAGAGATTCGCAGAGTACCTAGCTGGCTCCGAGGTGGTAGTGCGAACTGACAACAACCCACTAGCTCATTTGGAAAACGCCAAGTTGGGGGCTTTGGAGCAGCGATGGGTGGCCCAGATGGCAAAGTACAATTATAAGATTATCTACAAAAGAGGGGCCGAGAATGTTCATGCAGATGCCCTCTCCAGGATTCGACATACAACTCCTGGACAGAATCGAGATGAAGAATTAGAAGGAGAGGAAATACCGTTCGCTCTTACTGCTGCCATGCTCACCAATGTGGATTCAAAAGTATCTTCCCCAGGGGCCCACAGGGGCATCCTGGAACAATCTCGGGATAAGTGGATACAACAACAACAAGAAGATGAAGAAGTTGGACTTCTCCGGACATGGGTCACCGCTGGTCAATTGCCCACTGATACTCAACGGCAAACTTTGACCCAAGACCTGTCGCTGATGCTGCGACAGTGGGAGAGGCTGATTATCCGAAAGGGACTACTGTACCGTAAAATCACTTCGCAAACAACCTCAACGACTGTTTGGCAGGTGGTTACGCCCGGAGCTCAACTACACGAACTGGCTCGAGAGGCTCATGAAAAAGGGGCCCACTTTGGGGTTAAAAAGACTTTGCAATGGTTACAACAGAAAGTTTATCACCCACGCTTGTCGGCTGTTGTGGACGAAGTTTGCCGTACCTGCCGCTTATGTGAATTGGCCAAACCGCCCGCTCAGAGAGCCGCAACACAGACGATTGTGACTTCAGCACCCCTTGAGCTCCTGACGGTGGATTACCTGAACATTGGTCCTGCATTCCAGGGATATGAACACTGCCTCGTCATGGTGGATCATTTCACCAAGTTCGCTGTGGTCACCCCTACTCGAGACCAGACTGCGGAGTCGGCCGCCTCCGCAATTTGCAGAAACTTTATACAAGTGTACGGTTGTGCTCAACGTATACATTCCGACCAGGGAGCATGTTTTTTGGGGAAAGTTATGGAGGAACTACATCATCTTTATGGGATTGACAAATCCCGGACCACACCATATCACCCGCAAGGGAATGGGGCTTGTAAACAATTTAATCGGACATTGATCCAAATGCTACGTACTCTGGAGAGTGACAAGAAAGCTCGTTGGCCTGAATATGTTTCTGAACTAGTATGGGTTTATAATAACCGGGTACATCGAGTTACGGGCTATACTCCTTATTCCCTGCTGTTTGGACGAGAAGGTAAAGGGATCACCGAGGTAGAGTTGGACCCCGAAGAGCCTCGGCCCTGGACCGGAGTGTCGTCCTGGGTCCGAAATCATCGCCACAGGCTGCAAACTCTTCACCGAATTGTACATACCAAACTCCAAGACTGGGAACACCCAGGGAAGAATACAACTTCCCCTCCTCATCTCCAAAGCGGGGACCGTGTGCTTGTACTGGATCAACGCCCCCAGAACAAACTGGAGTCACGTTGGGAAGAGAGTCCTTATCGGGTACTATGCCGTATCCATCCAGAAGGACCTGTGTACGAAATACGGCCCGAGCAGGATGAAACACTGCCCACCCGCATTGTGCATTGCAATATGTTACGCCCGTGTATTTCCACCGACCCAAAACAACTGGAACCCGTCCCGTTGACATCCGAACCGGAGTCCATATGCTGGGACTCGGACGACGAGGATTTCCCTCCAGACCCCAAGGGCCCTCCACCCACTAATGAGCCAGTTGAGACAATTAACCTGCCTGCATCATGCAGCCCACCGACTTCCACCACCCCAGAAGATTCCACCCCAGTCGAACTTAGACGCTCCGAGCGGTCAACAGCCGGCAAACCCCCCGAACGGTATGAACAAGACCAGTTCGTATGGCAACAAATATTGACACCTTTACAGGCCAATCTCAATAGACTAACACCCTCGCCCGAGGACTGGCGAGCTTACAGGGTGGGGGAATGTGGGGAGGAGGTAATCGCTGGTGCGATTGAATTTCTCAGGGCAACAGGGGGCGGGGCGAGGGTAAAAGGAGCAGGGGGCGCACTGAGGTGGCAGTTGGAAGAGAGCCTGACAAGGGAGAGAGAGCCGTGTGGCAGAGGGAGGACTGTGGCAGATGGAGGACTGTGGCAACTGACGGTGTGGGGAAGAGAGACAGGCAGGAGACTGCCAAAGGAAAATTTGAGACTGACCGAAGAGCGACGCGTAAGAGACTCGTAAGAGTCCCTCCCCGTATACATTCAGATAAAGTGACGCCCGCTGATTCCCTCCGTGGTGTGACAGGACCGGGATCTCAGGCGACCGCTGCGACGAGACAGCAATCCGGTACAGTGGCCAGGACACTGCCCCCCTGTCTTCTCCCACAGCTGCGGCCCCGTCATCACCGACCTCAGGGGACACCACCTCGCTATAGGCGGCCGCAGAGCCCCGTCCCGGTTACTGAGGGGACACTGAGCAGAGTTTGTTAACGTTTATGTTTTTGGACTGCGTCATGACCTGGCTGGGGGACGAGCGCCTCTAAATGGACGCCTGGGAGATTTACCCCCCCGAACAGTCTCTTCAGGGCCTGTTGTGCCCCACCGTTCCCATTTCTTCAGGGCCTGTTGCGCCCCACCGTTCCAGCTTCTTCAGGGCCTGTTGTGCCCCACCGACCCCATTTCTTCAGGGCCTGTTGCGCCCCACCGTTCCAGCTTCTTCAGGGCCCGTTGCGCCCCACCGTTCAGTTTCTTCAGAGCCGGTTGCGCCCCATCGTTCCGGTTTCTTCAGGGCCCATTGCGCCCCACCGTCCAGTTTCTTCAGGGCCTGTTGCGCCCCATCGTTCCGGTTTCTTCAGGGCCGGACGAGCCCAAGTCCTTCCGGGAGATCGTGGATTACAAGGCAGCCACATCTGCAATCCCTGAGTGGTCGTGAACTCGAGCGACGCCTGGAAGGCTAAGTGCACTATAGAAAAATAAGGACCCTTTTTGTTTGAATGTTGTTTTATGAGTCCCTGCGAGGACAAATAGGTGTTTCCCCTTTATTTGATTGAAGCAGTTTAGCCCTTGCGGCTTTAAACTTATAAAAGTTTATTTCACCCCACATTCAGTCTCGTGTCTCGTCACTGCATCCTGTGAGCCTGCTCGAACCCTACACTGGAACAAAATATACAATGGTAAGTTCAAAAATACAATAAAGCATTCATCATACAAGCAATAATTAAAACGTTTTAGGACAATGATTATAAACAGGGCGGGTGGGCGGGAAATGCTTCCTCCTGTTCATCCTGTGCATGAAAGAGGGAGAGACACAGATCTCCTGCTCTATATAAGCCCCACCCTCCTCACAGTAACCCCCCAGGCACATACATACTGTGCTTCTTACTCTTAAAGCAACATCCCTCGTGCTTAAAAATCTACACCACTATACCAAAAAAGCTGCAGGAGTAAAGGTCCACCCATCCCCAAGTCATGTCCTCCTCCGCCTATGGCTCCAGTGGTTTCTTGACTTATGGATATGGGACGGACCCCCACTCCATCTTAAAACCACCATAACCACAGTAAACCTAGGCACTAGAATAAATGCACAACACATTATTTTGGTTGACAAAATGGCCACAGCTTTATTTAAATCACAGGATTAAAACAATCACAGTAGGAGTCAGGTGAAGTGCTAGTACATTGGGATTCACAAGTACTGTGATATCCCCATCTGTCTGACATACAGAACCAGGACAGACAGCCATAAAGGGGCGGCACGCACTGGCTTGCCATTCAAGCAGAGCCAGTAAACTTTCAGGGCACCAATGACCCTATTATCCTCACTCCTGTGCTTAACCACTGTGCCCGCCCCTGATTGACGTTACCATTACAACGTCCTTGAGGCTGGCCACCAAAGCCGAGCCTGTTCACCACCATGAGGTTTTACATCCTCTATTAGTTAAAAGAGTCCACCTTAACTTGTCTGCAACTTCCACCAGACTCCTAAACCGCCACCAGAGAGGCCATTTGACACCTTAAATGGACTCGACCCCCATCAACCATGCCTAACAAAGCCATCAACCATTTCTACATGCTATGGAAAGTCTGTGCACACAAGTAATAAAATTAAAATTCCAGAGCTCCGACAGATTAATTTTATCAATGCCTTGCTACCAAGTTATGATCGATAATACGGTAACTACAGCAAAATAGCAGTTGCTAAACATCCTGCAATGAGGATCCCATAATGGGGAATGTGGAAAGTAAACCATAATTAAGGTCGTAGCTACAATCTGAATACCTGTATAATGACATCTGTCATGCCTTAAAAAACTATTACACCGCACGTATTGTAGCCAGCTCTAATAATTCACCAAATCACAGATTTTAGTTCTAGAAACCACCATTATTTACAGTAGCTGTGCAGTAAAATTTCTTAAACCCACTTACTATCACTACCCGAAAAGTGATGAACATATCAATAGAAAGATATTATAAATAGGGAGTAATTAAAAACTATACACAATATAACAACATTATAACTGACCATAAAATAACGTTCAGAATATCTGGAAGTAGTAATTTAAATAAACCTAAAGCAGAAAAAGTCTACAAAGGCATTATTAATAAAACTGCCACGCCATTGTTAATTGTTTTTCATGCGCTTGATAACATTTACTGTTGACCTCTCCAACTGGGTCAAAGGCATTGGGAATAGGCATATTGCCCTTTGTGTTAATGCACTTGATTACTTTACCCTTAGCCGCTCCCATTGGCTCAAGGGCACCGGGAGTAGGCATACTGTCCTTTGTGTTATTGCACTTGATTATACCCTTAGCCGCTCCCACCAGCTCAAGGGCATCGGGAATAGGCATATTGCCCTTCATGTTAATGCACTTGATTACTTTACCCTTAGTCACTCCCACTGACTCAAGGGCACACAGATGAGGTACATTGCTCTTCAGTTTCATGCACTAGATAACTGCATTGTCCAGACGACAGCCTTGTTCTCTTCTCCCCTCCAGCCGCTGTTCCTGGCTCAGAGGAGCCAATTTCTTCTGTAGGCATGCAAAATATGATTGCCATGACCCCAGGGACTTTACCCTAACAGGGTCCTATAAAATATAAATGCTTCTGGAGACCAGGGGGCCATACCGTGATGGTCACCCCTCCATACCAGGGGGCCATACCCGAGATGGTTACCCCCTCCACACCAGGGGGCCATACACGAGATGGTTGCCCCCTCCACACCAGGGGGCCATACCTGAGATGATTACCCCTCAAAACCAGGGTGCCATACCTGAAATGGTTACCCTTCCAAACCCAGGGGGGGTCAGCGGCCAGTTTATTAACAAATAGCATAAACATTTTCAATAACTATTAAATACACAATCTTATACGACATGAGGGGAGGGTTCTTGGAGCCCCAAAAATTCTGGCTAAATATTTGGCAAAAACACAGGAACTTAAAAATCCACGTTACCTTCAGCCGTAAACCACCAGCTCGAGGGCAACAAACATCCCGTTCTGGGAAGTCCAACCACCAAAAGCTCCCGGGTAACACCCCATCCAGAGTTACCCGTCCAGAGCCGTAACCAAAAGCCAGATCCAGAATTTTAACTTCCAATTCCTTTTCGCTGATTCAGCGTCAACTCCAAGAACCCCACCACAGAGGTCCATACTTAACCCCTTACCTACAATGGACGTAATATTCCGTCCATGTGACCCTGGACCTAATTACCATGGACGGAATATTACGTCCCAGCGATCAGCGGCGCCCACGTGGTGAGCGCCGCTGATCGCGGCCGTGTGTCAGCTGATTATCACAGCTGACACCCGGCACAATGTGTCAGGGGCGGTCACGGACCGCCCCCGACACATTAACCCCTTGTACACCGCGATCAAACGCGATCGCGGTGTACCGGGGTTAAAGGGAAGCATCGGCAGGGAGGGGGCTCCCTCCTTGCTTCCCTGAGCCCCCCACAGCAGCGCAATGTGCAGCGCTGCTGTGGGGGTCTCTTTCCCTACAGGCCCCCGGATCCAAGATGGCGACGGGGGCCTTCGGGGGCCTGTAGGGAGCTGACTTCCTCACTGCCTGCAAAGCGCAGGCATGAGGAAGTCTGCAGAACTGCCTGTGACAGATTGCTGATCTGTCACAGTGATCTGTGATGTGACAGATCAGCGATCTGTCACAGGACAGTGATGTCCCACCTGGGACAAGGTAATAAAGTAAAAAAAAAAAAAAAAGTGTTAAAAATAATTTTAAAAAAATCGCTAAATAAATTAGTAAAAAAAAAAAAATATTCCCCAATAAATCCATTTTTTTTAAATAAAAAAAAACAAACAATAAAAGTACACATATTTGGTATTGCCGCGTCCGTAGTGACCCACCCTATAAAACGGTCCCATTAGTTAACCCCTTTAGCGAACCCCTTAAAAAATAAAAATAAAAAACGAAGCAAAAAATAATGATTTATTATCATTCCACCGAACAAAAAGTGCAATAACGCGCGATCAAAAAGACGCATATAAATATCCATGGTACCGCTGAAAACGTCATCTTGTCCTGCAAAAAACAAGTTGCCATACCGCGTCATCCGCAAAAAAATAGAAAAGTTATAGCTCGCAGAATAAAGTGATAGAAAAATAATTATTTTTTATATAAAATTGTTTTCATTGCAAAAAACCGACAAAACATAAAAAAACGACCTAAATGAGGTATCGCTGTAACCGTACCGACGCGAAGAATAAAAGCGCTTTATCAATTTTACCGCACGCGGAACGGTGTAAACGCACCCCCCAAAAGAAATTCATGAAACGCTGGTTTTTGTTCATTCTGCTTCCCAAAAATCAGAATAAAAAGCGATCAAAAAATGTCACGTGCCCGAAAATGATACCAATAAAACCGTCAACTCGTCCCGCAAAAAATAAGACCTCACATGACTCGGTGGGTCAAAATACGGAAAAATTATAGCTCACAATATGTGGCGATGCAAAAACGATTTTTACAATAAAAAGCGTCGTTTAGCGTCTGACAGCCGCCAAACATAAAAACCGCCATAAATAGTAAATCAAACCCCCCGTTATCACCCCCTTAGGAAAAATTAAACTAAAAGAAAATGTATTTATTTCCATTTTCCCATTAGGGTTAGGGTTAGGGTTAGGGCTAGGGTTAGGGTTAGGGCTAGGGTTAGGGCTAGGGTTAGGGTTAGGGCTAGGGTTAGGGCTAGGGCTCAGATTAGGGTTAGGGGTGTGTTGGGGTTAGGGTTGGAGTTATAATTGGGGGGTTTCCACTGTTTGGGCACATCAGGTGCTCTCCAAAGACAACATGGCATCTGATCTCAATTCCAGCCATTTCTGCGTTGAAAAAGTCAAATGGTGCTCCTTCCCTTCCAAGCTCTGCCATGCGCCCAAACAGTGTTTTACCCCCACATGTAGGGTATCAGCCTACTCAGGACAAATTACAAAACAACAATTTCTCCTGTTACCCTTAGGAAAATAAAAAATTGGGGGCAAAAATATCATTTTTGCGGAAAAAAAATGATTTTTTTATTTTCACACCCAGGCGTTATAAACTTCTGTGAAGCACTTGGGGGTTCAAAGTGCTCACCTCACATCTAGATAAGTTCCGTGGGAGGTCTAGTTTCCAAAATGGGGTCACTTGTGGGGAGTTTCAATAGTTTAGGTACATCAGGGGCTCTCCAAACGCACATGACACCCGCAGACCAATCCATCAAAGTCTGCATTCCAAAACATCACTACTTCCCTTCCGAGCCCCGACGTGTGCCCATACAGTAGTTTTCTCCCACATATGAGGTATCAGCGTACTCAGGACAAATTGGACAACAACTTTTGGGGTCCAATTTCTCCTGTTACCCTTGGGAAAATAAAAAAAATGGGGACTAAAAGATGATGTTTGTTGAAAAAATACGATATTTTTATTTTCACGCCCGGTCGTTATAAACTTCTGTGAAGCACTGGGGGGTTGAAAGTGCTCACCACACATCTAGATAAGTTCATTAGGGGATCTAATTTCCAAAATGGGGTCACTTGTGGGGGGTTTCCACTGTTTAGGTACATCAGGGGCTCTCCAAAAGCAACATGACACCCGCAGACCATGCCATCAAAGTCTGCATTCCAAAACATCACTACTTCCCTTCCGAGCCCCGACATGTGCCCATACAGTAGTTTTCTCCCACATATGAGGTATCAGCGTACTCAGGACAAATTGGACAACAACTTTTGGGGTTCAATTTCTCCTGTTACCCTTGGGAAAATAAAAAAATTGGAGACTAATTGATCATGTTTGTGGAAAAAATACGATTTTTTTATTTTCATGCCTGGGTATTATAAACTTCTGTGAAGCCCTTGGGGGTTCAAAGAGCTCACCACACATCTAGATATGTTCCTCAGGGGGTCTAGTTTCCAAAATGGTCTCATTTGTGGGGGTTTCCACTGTTTAGGTACATTAGGGGCTCTCCAAAGGCAACATGACACCCGCAGACCATTCCATCAAAGTCTGCATTCCAAAACGTCACTACTTCCCTTCCGAGCCCCGACGTGTCCCCATACAGTAGTTTTCTCCCACATATGGGGTGTCAGCGTACTCAGGACAAATTGGACAACAACTTTTGGGGTCCAATTTCTCCTGTTACCCTTGGGAAAATAAAAAAAATGGGGACTAAAAGATGATGTTTGTGGAAAAAATACGATTTTTTTATTTTCACGCCCGGGCGTTATAAACTTCTGTGAAGCACTGGGGGGTTCAAAGTGCTCGCCACACATCTAGATAAGTTCCTTGGGGGGTCTAGTTTACAAAATGGTGTCATTTGTGGGGGGTTTCCACTGTTTAGGTACATCAGGGGCTTTCCAAACGTGACATAGTGTCCGATCTCAATTCCAGCCAAAAACGTCAAATGGTGCTGCTTCCCTTCCGAGCTCTGCCATGCGCCCAAATAGTGGTTTACCCCCACGTGTGGGGTACCAGCACACTCAGGATAAATTGCACAATATCTTTTAGGGTCCTGTTACTCTTGGAAAAATAAGAATTGAGGGTGAAAAGATCATTTTTGTGGAAAAAATATGATTTTTTAATTGTACGGCTATATGTTATAAACTTCTGTGAAGCCCTTGGGGGTTCAAAGTTCTCACCACACATCTAGATAAGTTCCTTGGGGGGTCTAGATTCCAAAATGGTGTCATTTGTGGGGGGTTTCCACTGTTTTGGTACATCAGGGGTTTTCCAATCGCGACATGGTGTCCGATCTCAATTCTAGCCAAAAACGTCAAATGGCGCTGCTTCCCTTCCGAGCTCTGCTATGCGCCCAAATAGTCATTTACACCCACATATGGGGTATCAGCGTACTCAGGACAAATTGCACAATAACTTTTAGGGTCCTGTTACCCTTGGAAAAATAAAAATTGGGGGTGAAAAGATAATTTTTGTGGAAAAAATATGATTTTTTAATTGTACCACTGTACGTTATAAACTTCTGTGAAGCCCTTGTGGGTTCAAAGTTCTCACCACATATCTAGATAAGTTCCTTGGGGGGTCTAGTTTCCAAAATGGGGTCACTTGGGGGGGTTTCCACTGTTTAGGTACATCAGGGGCTCTGCAAACGTGACATGGCGTCCGATCTGAATTCCAGCCAATTTTGCATTGAAAAAGTCAAACGGCGCTCCTTCCCTACTGAGGTCAGCCATGCGCCGAAACAGTGGTTCCCCCCACATATCAGGCATCAGCGTACTCAGGACAAATTGCACAATAACTTTTGCAGTCCAATTTCTCCTGTTACCCTTGGTAAAATAAAGAAAATTGAACCAGAAGTATTTTTTTTGTGAAAAAAAGTTAAATGTTCATTTTTTTTCAAAATATTCAAAAAATTCCTGTGACGCACCTAAAGGGTTAATAAACTTCTTGAATGTGGTTTTAAGCACATTAAGGGGTGCAGTTTTTTGAATGGTGTCACTTTTGGGTATTTTCTATCATATAGACCCCTCAAAGTGGTCCCTAAAAATAAAATGGTGTTGCAAAAATGAGAAATCGCTGGTCAAATTTTAACCCTTATAACTTCCTAACAAAAAAAAATTTTGGTTCCAAAATTGTGCTGATGTAAAGTAAACATGTGGGAAATGTTATTTATTAAGTTTTTTGTGTGCCGTATCCCTGTGATTTAAGGGCATAAAAATTCAAATTTGGAAAATTGCAAAATTTTCAAAATTTTTGCCAAATTTCCGTTTTTTTCACAAATAAATGCAAGTTATTTGAATGCAATTTTACCACTAACATGAAGTACAATATGTCATGAGAGAAGAAGTGTCAGAATCACCGGGATCCATGGAAGCGTTTCAGAGTTATGACCTCATAAAGGGACAGTGGTCAGAATTGTAAAAACTGGCTCGGGAGTTAACGTGCAAACCACCCTTGGTAGTGAAGGGGTTAATATGGTTACCCCTACTGACCAATTTATATATAACTTCCAAGGACCCACTAAAAGGAAAACAAATAACTTTTTTTTTTTTTTAATTTTAAATTCATGTTCTTATTAAAATAAACATAAAATAAACATCAAAGCATAAATAACATTAACACGCTGGGGGGAGTCCTTGAAGCTCCCAAATCTGGTGATTGCCAAACATAAAATGTACCAACAATTACTCCCAGCCGTTACCCCACCAGCTCGGGAGCACCATAACCACAAGGGTTCCAATGTTCACTTGAATTACCTGGGGATCCGACAAACCCTTGCCGAATCTCCCCTCCACCTTTCACCAGATCCAGAACCATATTGAATTCCAAAAGGAGGAAACCATATCCCATTGGATCCCCCAGACCATATTTAACCAACTTCAAGGACCCCTCCAACCGGACAAGATGTGGGATAAGTGAGGGTGAAACCATGCAGGTTTACAACCAAGGTATACAACAGGTTAATAATGGAAAATATCCCATCATAAGGTCCAGAAATAGACAGAGATGGGCAATGCTGTGATATATGCTGTAACAATAAATGAGAAGCCGCCTGCTCCTCTACAGCAGTTACAGACTGTAATCACCAGCTGCGCATAAATGGTAAGAAATATGTAGGTCTAATATCAGCTGCCTGCAGCCATAGGTGTGTGAGCAGAAAACTGCAAGTTCTGTGTCCCAGTAACTCTACTACATACAATTACAATAGAGGAGAGACAGGGCTGAAAACTGGGCCCATGATGTGTCCTCCAGAGCAATGTGCAGCCTCACACTAGGAGTGCCCCCTCACCGCCCGCCATGTGCTGAGTTATTAGTGCCCACTCACTGCCCGCCATGTGCAGAGTTATTAGTGCCCACTCACTGCCCGCCATGTGCGGAGTTATTAGTGCACACTCAAATGTGCCGAGTTACTCCACGATTATTTATTTTACACATGATAAACATAAACCATTCAGGCCTGTTCTGTCCACCATCTTAGGTAATATAAAATAAGCTCTTGGTGGGTACACTCTGATCATGCAACATACGAGGGGGAGGACTAAAGGCAGCAATAGCTATAGAAATCAAGCAGCTGGAAGTCATGTCCAGGTTATATGTACAGCCAGGAAAATGACCTGGAGACACAGGATGTCTATACCCAGCATGATCCGTATATAGCAGAGTGAGGAGTGATATCATGTATACAGACCTGTGGTACGGGTTAAGTATACAGCACAGGAATAGAGCCTTTACACAGACACCACATATAGTGAGTAGAGTTGAGCGACTTTTGGTTTTTTAGGTTCGAGTTTCGTTTCGTGAAACCCGACTTTTCCAAAAGTCGGGTCGAGCAAGATCGTCCGATTATAGGGAAAAGTCGGGGTCGTCCCGAAACACGAAACCCAATGTAAGTCAATGGGGAATAAAAGTCGGCAGTGAGAGGAGGACAGGAAACACACCTACAGTGCCCATTTGAATGCCAAAAGCATCAATTCTTCTTACTTAAGCTTGTCAACCTTAATTAACTTCATAATACAAGTTACGCACTGAAAAATGGGGGTTATTTGGCTACAGTTGTGGGGGGGGGGGCTGGCTCCAGGTTTTCATGTGCCCTGGGTGAAAGAGCGCCCCTTTAACACATACCACAACTCATCATGCTCCGATACGGCAGAGAAATAGCGGTATAGTACAATGAAAAATACTTCACTTTTTACATCTCATGACGAGGCCCATCTATTTCTCCATACAGAATCATTGGTCCCATATAATGTTTGAAACAGTATATGATGAGCTCCACATAATGCTACAGTATATGTTGGTCCCCATGGATGAAGCTCCACTGTCTTATGGGCCCAAATAATACTCCAAACATAATGGGCCCCATTTCTAATGCTCTAGTGTATAATGGGCCCTGTAAATGCTGCTCCAGTGTCTGATGTCCACCTTTGGAATGTTCCAGTGTATGGTGGGCCCCATCTATCATTCTCCAGAGTATAGTGCTCCCCAAAAATTGCTGTCCCAACATTGAAAACAATCAAATAAGTCTCCTCGCTAGGGAATCCCTGTACTAGTCTGGACTCCTCGTCGTCCCCATCTTCCATCTCACTGCACAGTATTTCAACCTTGCAAGTGCTGTGATCCTGAGCAAGCAGGGGGGGCACACTCGTTGGCGACGGCACTGGCACAGGGCCCCTGATAGTACGGTGGTGTGTCTGATGGCGGGTGGGCCGAACCTGCACTTTCATCTGCAGCTTCCTCTTTGTCACCGTGTAAGATGGAACTGTATATGGGAAGGGTAACCTGAGTTTCATCAGGGTCAGATTCAGGCCGTGTAGCGTGCGAGGGGAATGTAGTGGTCTGGGTCAATGTACCAGCAGATTCATCGAGCAGTGGCTGGGCATCAGTGCACTTGTGTCGCCCCCAGGAGTACGGTCGCCACAGTGGCATTACCTTCCTCCTAGGGAGTGTGATGTCATGCTTGGGAGCAACAAACGATCTCTCTAGCAGGTTAACTGATTGGGCGGCGTTATTCCCACGAGTCATGACCCTCCAAACAGCGTTCATGAAGGCAAAGTGTTTGTTTTACGTGGGCAGTATGGTTGCAAAGCTGAACCTTAAAGGAATGTCCAGAAGGGCACCACCAGGAGTGGAGCCTATGGTTAAATTCGACTCCACCTGGGAAACCTCAACCATGCCAGCTACAGAACAGATGCACACAATGCAAGCTTAATTCCGTTAACGAACGAGACTCCGTCATGCCCCGTGGTCCGAGTCCGGCTTACTAGAGGGACACGTGAGGCTCTGGCAGATGAGATTGGCCAATAACTGGTGTGTCATGCCCTTACATGTCCGTGGCTGCATGTGCGCTACACTGAAAAGGCCAGCGTTTGTCGCTTACAGGTGCAGATAACCCGCTGAACAACGTTAGTGATGGGGATCACTGATTACAATTATTACCCGCGAACAATGATTTCCCAGTAAGTGCAGGTCAACCGCAGTTCCGGAATTAGGCCTAACCGTCATTCCTGAAAAAATGAAAAACTTACGTGTGCAAACCACAGGTGCTGTAGGTTGCTTAACAGCTCGCCAGCCGTTCTCACGCCCAGTATGGATTACACGTGATTGCACAAAGGTGAGAAAGAGTACCGTATCCCCAGATAACATGTATGGATAGCGTACACATTCAAAATATATGTCTATACATCAGGAGGCAGGCTCAGACGGTGTTAGGCCCAGTATGGCTTGCACGTGATTGCACAAAGGTGAGAAAGGGTACCGTATCCCCAGATAACATGTATGGATAGCGTACACATTCAAAATATATGTCTATACATGAGGGGGCAGGCTCAGACGGTGTTAGGCCCAGTATGGCTTGCACGTGATTGCACAAAGGTGAGAAAGGGTACCGTATCCCCAGATAACATGTATGGATAGCGTACACATTCAAAATATATGTCTATACATCAGGAGGCAGGCTCAGACGGTGTTAGGCCCAGTATGGCTTGCACGTGATTGCACAAAGGTGAGAAAGGGTACCATATCCCCAGATAACATGTATGGATAGCGTACACATTCAAAATATATGTCTATACATCAGGAGGCAGGCTCAGACGGTGTTAGGCCCAGTATGGCTTGCACGTGATTGCACAAAGGTGAGAAAGGGTACCGTATCCCCAGATAACATGTATGGATAGCGTACACATTCAAAATATATGTCTATACATCAGGAGGCAGGCTCAGACGGTGTCAGGCACAGTATGGATTTGACGGCCCAGACTACACAGCGGAGGAGCAGGGAGAGGTAAAGATTGCAAATGCTGGGGCCCTGCCCAAGCAAGGGGGGCCCACTCGTGGGCGTCAGTACTGGCACTGGGCCCCTCATAGTACGGCGGTGTGTCTGACGGCGGGTGTGCACCACCACCGTCAGAGACACTTGATTGCACTATGAGGGACCCTGTGCCAGTGCCCGCGCCCAAGAGTCGGCCTACCCACCTGTCCAGGGCAACGGCACTCGCACGGTGTCGTGTGCTAGGTGGTGACCACGGCCATGGGGGCAGGAGGCAGCACAGTTAGGGAGTTTTTGAAAGTGGCATATGTTGATGTTGGACATTCAGCTGATGCAAAAGGTGAAATAGGTGAAGTCCCAGGAAGAGGTGGACCAAAGCAAGCCATTTTTCTGTCACCCTATGTGTCATCAGGGGAAGGTGGGACAAAATCCTTGGAAACCCATGCATGGTTCATTTTAATGAAGGTTAGATCATCCACATTTTGGGTTGACAGACGGGTCCTTTTTTCTGTCAGGATTGATCCAGCTGCACTGAAGACTCTTTCCGATAGCACACTTGCAGCTGGGCAAGCGAGCTCCTGTAAGGCATATTGTGCCAATTCAGGCCAGGTGTCCAGTTTAGCAGCCCAATAGTCAAAGGGGAATGACCTGTGTGGGAGAACATTGATATGGGAGGAAAAGTAGTTTGTAACCATAGTTGACAACTGCTGTCTCCTGTCACTTTCCATCGATGCAGTATTACCAGTTGTGTGAGCGGTACTTGAAAAATCAGTCCACAACATTGTCATGAAACCTCTGTCTCCAACGCCACTTCTGCTGTGTGCACCACGAACACCTCTGCCAAGCTGCCCCCGGCCCATACGGCTCGTGTGAGAACCATCACCGCTGCTGTGTGCTGGGAATGCCTCAAGCAACCGATTTACCAGAGTTGCTTGTTTATTAGCCAATATTAGGTCAAGGTTCTCCTGTGGCATGATGCTTTGTAATTTGCCTTTATAGCGTGGATCCAGGATGCTGGCCAACCAGTAGTCGTCATCGTTCATCATTTTGGCAATGCGGGGGTCCCTTTTTAGGATCTGCAAGGCATAATCTGACATGTGGGCCAACGTTCCCGGTGTCAATGATGCACTGCGAGTGCTGGTTGGAGGAGCACTTTCTGGCAAATCCACATCCCTCCAGTCACGCACAAACCCTGTACCAGACCTTGCCACGCCAACATTTTCACTTGCCCCACGAGATGCATCCTCCTCCCCTAAGTAATCATCCCCATCATCCTCCTCCTCCTCTTCTTCCTCCACCTTGTCCAGGAGAGGTCCCTGAGCAGACAATGGCTGAATGTCATCAAGGATTCCCTCCTCCTCTTCCTCCTCATCAACATTGGCTGCAGAAGCCTGCTCCTTAAGGTGCGTCAAAGTTTGCATGAGCAGACGCATAAGTGGGATGCTCATGCTTAGGATGGCGTCGTCTGCGCTTACCAGCCGTGTGCATTCCTCAAAACACTGAAGGACTTTACAGAGGTCTTTCAGCTTCGACCACTGCACACCTGTCAACTCCATGTCTGCTCTCAAAGTGCCTGGCCGTGTATCCTCCCACAAATGCATTATGGCCTGCCTCTGCTCGCACAGCCGCTCCACCATGTGCAGGGTGGAGTTCCACCTTGTTGCAATGTCGATAATGAGGCGGTGGTTGGGAAGGTGGAGCAATCACTGCAGCTTCTGCATACGAACGGAGTGTACAGGCGACCGGCGGATGTGCGCGCACAGTCTTCGCACTTTCTGGAGCAGGGCTGTTAACTCCGGATAATTTTTGAGGAAGCACTGCACCACCAGGT
Source organism: Dendrobates tinctorius (assembly GCF_039654945.1). Classification (NCBI taxonomy): domain Eukaryota; kingdom Metazoa; phylum Chordata; class Amphibia; order Anura; family Dendrobatidae; genus Dendrobates; species Dendrobates tinctorius. Next base: position 47,584,855 of record NW_027361797.1, read on the forward strand.
TCAAGGTGTGAGCCAAGCAAGGTATGTGGCTGAGTTTTGAAAGGGCTATGGCTGCCACAAAATTACGGCCGTTATCACTAACTACCTTGCCTGCCTCAAGATGTACACTGCCCAGCCATGACTCAGTTTGACGCTTCAAGTACTCGGCCAGCACCTCGGCGGTGTGTCTGTCGCCCAAACACATCATCTGCAACACAGCCTGCTGACGCTTTCCACTAGCTGCTCGATAGGGGGACACCTCGTGTGCAACAGTGGCAGCTGCAGATGGAGTGCTCGTACGACTGCGCTCTGTGGATGAGCTTTCGCTTCTGGAGGAGGAGGAGGGTCGAACACCTACAGCCAACTGTTTCCTATACCGTGGGCTAGGCAGCACTGTCCCACCACCGCTGTCCCCTGTGGACCCTGCATCCACCACATTAACCCAGTGCGCAGTGATGGACACGTAACGGCCCTGGCCATGCCGACTGGACCATGCATCAGTTGTGAGGTGCACCTTTCCGCTCACTGACTGCTTGAGTGCATGGACAATGCGGTCTTTCACATGATGGTGGAGGGCTGGGATGGCTTTGCGAGAGAAGAAGTGGCGACTGGGTAGGTCATAGCGTGGTACTGCATAGGCCATGAGTTCGCGGAAAGCTGCGCTTTCCACCAACCGAAAGGGCATCATCTCAAACGAGATTAGTTTGGCAATGTGGGCGTTCAAACCCAGTGTACACGGATGAGAGACTGAGTACTTTCTTGACCTACTCATAGTGTCTGGGAGGGTGAGCTGGACTTGAGAGCAGCATATGGTGGAAGTAGCGGTGGACAGGGCGGACTGAGAGAGGGTTGATGATGGTGATGGAGTTGTTGTTCTTTCTGATGGCCTAGAATCAGTCTTTCGTTGATATACCAGTGGGATTCCCTGACTGCTGTGGCCTTGCAACGACACCTCAACATTTGCTGCTGTGCTAACCGGTGGGCTTACAGTGGGGGAAACAATGTAGCGTTGCTGACTACCTTCGTTGTGATCAGTTGCACATGTGGCACTTGAGGTTTGGTGTTGTGTCCACACTTGCAAGTGCATGGTGGTTAAATGTCTAAGCATGTAACTGGTATTCAAATTTTTCAGATTTTTCCCTCGGCTAAAGGTCTTTGCGCACTTCTTACAGATAACCTTGGCCTGATCATGAGGATTTTGTTCAAAAAAGTGCCACACTGCACTCTTCCTACTTTGGCAGACATTTTGCGGCCTAGCACGCTGTGATCTTTTGACCCTCTGGACAAGCTGTCCAGCAACTCTTTTGATTTTTGGAACCTGTCTTTGGAGTGCTCCGGGCCTGCCAGATAACAGCTGTTGCGATGTCGATGTCTGCTGTGGATGCTCCTCATCTGAGCTATTGGAAGCAGCACCCTCTTCCCCCAATGGATGCCAATCTGGGTCAACAACTGGGTCATCCATCACCTCCTCTTCAATGTCATGTGCACCTTCCTCTGTGTCACCGTGTATGGTGGTATAGTGTGCGGGAAGGGGCACCTGAGTCTCATCAGGGTCAGAATCTGGCTCTGTACACTGCGAGGACAATGTAGTGCTCTGAGTGAATGTACCAGCAGAATCATCTATCAGCGGCTGTGCATCAGTGCACTCCATGTCAGATTCATCTTGGCCTGGGTAATTCACCATTTCACTTGATAATCCAGGCATGGTATGTGAAAACAGCTCCATGGAGTAATCAGTAGTATGGCCTGCGTCATCCTTCAATCTTGGTTGGGGTGAAGGACACAAGGAAAGGTGTGGTTCATGAACATGAGCCTCCAATGACGACTCAGTGCTTTTACTTTTTACAACTTCAGAAGAGGAGGCGATAGAGCTGGAGGCTGAGTCAGCAATGTAAGACAAAACTTTTTCCTGATGCTCTGGCTTTAAAAGCGGTTTGCCAACTCCTAGAAAACTAAGCCTTCGAAGCCTTATGGAGCCAGACGATGACGCAGGCTCAACACCTCCTGCATTCGGTCCTATTTTGCTCTTGCCACTACCATCAGATCCACCACCAACACCATCATTACCAGCTGCCAACCCCCGCCCAATTCCACGGCCTCTTCCACCAGCCTTCCTCATTTTTTGTAGAAATGTAGACAAAATCCAACAAACTATATAGTAATGTAAAACAAGGTACAAGGTGTCTATAGGACAGGGGAGATTTTGAATTTCTGCACACACTAGTGGACACTTTTGGATTGTGTGAGGCCCACTGAATATTAGAGCGCTATGTCACAGGCTCGATGGCACAGGTGTGAAAAAAGTGACTAGAGGATAAGGGAGATTTTGAATTTCTGCACACACTTGTGGACACTGGACACTTTTGGATTGTGTGAGGCCCACTTAATATCTGAGCGCTATGTCACAGGCTTGATGGCACAGGTGTGAAAAAAGTGACTAGAGGATAAGGGAGATTTTGAATTTCTGCACACACTTGTGGACACTGGACACTTTTGGATTGTGTGAGGCCCACTTAATATCTGAGCGCTATGTCACAGGCTTGATGGCACAGGTGTGAAAAAAGTGACTAGAGGATAAGGGAGATTTTGAATTTCTGCACACACTTGTGGACACTGGACACTTTTGGATTGTGTGAGGCCCACGGAATATTAGAGCGCTATGTCACAGGCTCGATGGCACAGGTGTGAAAAAAGTGACTAGAGGATAAGGGAGATTTTGAACTTCTGCACACACTTGTGGACGCTGGACACTTTTGGCTTGTGTGAGGCCCACTGAATATTAGAGCGCTATGTCACAGGCTCGATGGCACAGGTGTGAAAAAAGTGACTAGAGGATAAGGGAGATTTTGAATTTCTGCACACACTTGTGGACACTGGACACTTTTGGATTGTGTGAGGCCCACTGAATATTAGAGCGCTATGTCACAGGCTCGATGGCACAGGTGTGAAGAAAGTGACTAGAGGATAAGGGAGATTTTGAATTTCTGCACACACTTGTGGACACTGGACACTTTTGGATTGTGTGAGGCCCACTGAATATTAGAGCGCGATGTCACAGGCTCGATGGCACAGGTGTGAAAAAAGTGACTAGAGGATAAGGGAGATTTTGAATTTCTGCAGACACTTGTGGACACTGGACACTTTTGGATTGTGTGAGGCCCACTGAATATCTGAGCGCTATGTCACAGGCTCGATGGCACAGGTGTGAAAAAAGTGACTAGAGGATAAGGGATATTTTGAATTTCTGCACACACTTGTGGACACTGGACACTTTTGGATTGTGTGAGGCCCACTTAATATCTGAGCGCTATGTCACAGGCTCGATGGCACAGGTGTGAAAAAAGTAACTAGAGGATAAGGGAGATTTTGAATTTCTGCACACACTTGTGGACACTGGACACTTTTGGATTGTGTGAGTCCCACTTAATATCTGAGCGCTATGTCACAGGCTCGATGGCACAGGTGTGAAAAAAGTGACTAGAGGATAAGGGAGATTTTGAATTTCTGCACACACTAGTGGACAATGGACACTTTTGGATTGTGTGAGGCCCACTGAATATCACAGCGCTATGTCACAGGCAGAAATTGGCTAGTGTATCACAAACTACAAGGTGTATGTAGAATTGGGCAGAATAGGAATCTCCCTAGAGTGTAGGTCTGTAAGAACGGAACAAGTCCTCCACTTATCCTTCCACAGTGACACACAGATAGCTTCACTGTGGCCGTGATAACAGCCGTTACACGGTACTGAGAGGAGCGTGCACGTACAAGGCTGTCCGGTGTATGTTAAATTGTCAAGCTCCGTGTTTTTTAAGTATACGGACTGACACACGCTGTCTCTCTATAGTTTTGAATGCGATCAAACAGCAAATATATTTAACTGTTTGAAAGCTAGACAAAACTAGTAGGTGCAGGTCTGTAAGAACGAACATGTCCTCGACTTATTCTCACAGAGTGACACACAGATAGCTTCACTGTGGCCGTGATAACAGCCGTTACACGGTACTGAGAGGAGCGTGCACGTACACGGCTGTCCGGTGTACGTTAAATTGTCAAGCTCTGTGTTTTTTAAGTATACGGACTGACACACGCTGTCTCTCTATAGTTTTGAATGCGATCAAACAGCAAATATATTTAACTGTTTGAAAGCTAGACAAAACTAGTAGGTGCAGGTCTGTAAGAACGGAACATGTCCTCGACTTATTCTCACAGAGTGACACACAGATAGCTTCACTGTGGCTGTGATAACAGCCGTTACACGGTACTGTGTGAGGAGCGTACATCGCTGTATGGTGTGAAAAAATGCACGCTCAGTACCTTAGCAGGGCAAAAAAAAAAAATTGGGATTGCTTTTAAAAAAGCAGTTTGCAGAGCAGTGGGTAAACAGCAATGCAGCTGTCAGGAAGCCTTAGAAGGCAGCCTAACAACCAACACCACTGATACACCACAATATAGCCTCCCCTTGCACTGCACACACAGTGACTGGTGTGTTGTACAGGCAAAATCGCTAGCAGCAGAAGCAGTTTTTTTTCTTCTTCCCTGCCTAACGCTCTCCCTACAGAATCAGCAGCAACCTCTCCCTATGCTAAGATCGGCAGAAGTAAGATGGCGGTCGGCGTGCACGCCCTTTTATACCCCCTGTGACGCCCACAAAAGCAAGCCAATCACTTGCATGCCCTTCTGAAAGATGGTGGTGACCCGTGCCTATGTCATCACGTTGCCCACAGTGTCCGTGGATCCTGATTGGCTGAAAGAGAGCGCAAAACAAACTTTTGAAACGCGACTTTGGAGCGTAAGTCGCCGACCTCGTGGCCGACCTCATACTAGGGTCGAGTTTCGTTTCATGAAACCCGACTTTGCCAAAAGTTGGCGACTTTTGAAATTTTTCGACCCGTTTCGCTCAACTCTAATAGTGAGTAACCTGGTTACACAGGATCTGTACACCCAGCCTCACAGTATGTAACAGAGATGAGGTCACATACAGATTATCAGACTCCATAACTGGGAAGGGGGGATAATCCGCACACAGCAGGGTCAGTATACAGTGCACTGACATGAAGTGCAGCCTCTCATCATCATACATATACCATCCCCCGACTGCTCCTCTCACCAGTGTCTCTAATACATGTGACTGCCCAGCTCCACCATAGTAATGGCAGACACTGTATGTGTCCCTGCTCTGTCCTATCACACATAAACCCAGAACTCATGAAGACTCTGTATAATACAGCAGTAATGTGGTATATCAAACATGTCTGCAGGGAGGTCACACAAAAGCCTCTGCAATAAGTGAGGGAACATGGCAGCTACATGAAATTCTGAGGTAATCTTGATCCCAGATACGATGTAGGAGCTGATACTGCACTAGTACACACTACACAATGTCTGAGGTGAACGCAGAGTAGTATATCAAACATGTCTGCAGGGAGGTCACACAGAAGTTGTCTCACAGTCTGTGAGGAAAATGTAGCATGCACATGAGGGACATGGCAGCTACATGAATTGCTGAGGTAATCTTAATCCCATACATAATGTAGGAGCGGATACTACACTGGTACATGATGTCTGAGGTGAATGTGCTCTTATCATCTGTAATGTGAGGTGATAACCCCAGTATTATACTCCCTGACACTGCAGACATGCTTCCTCCTGTTCATCCTGTGCAAGAAAGAGGGAGAGACACAGATTTCCTGTTCTATATAAGCCCCACCCTCCTCACAGTGACCCCCCAGGCACAGACATACTGTGCTTCTTACTCTGAAAGCAACATCCCTCGTGCTTAAAATCTATACCAATATACCAAAAAAGCTGCAGGAGTAAAGGTCCACCCATCCCCAAGTCATGTCCTCCTCCGCCTATGGCTCCAGTGGTTTCTTTACCAAGCTTTGGGCGTAGGGTCAGGAAAAAATTTTGCAAATGATAAGTACTGTAGTCTATGAATAGAGTTTGTTAACTCAATGCAAGTAGATGACGGCTCTAGTGGTTGGTAACTGGAATTTTAATGAGGGACTCACAGGTGGACCGGCAACACAACATTTAGGGATTTTCCAGCTTTGGCAACATTTTTTTCTTTAATTAAATGCATGTTTTTGTTTTTCATTAGATATTTTGTACTGATTTGCTTTTACAGGCTCATTGTTTCCCACACATCCAACTTTGATGTGGACTGTGGTTATAAATTAGCTGAGATGAGCTCAGAAAAAGAAAGAACAGTTACAAATTCAGTTAAAGGGAATCTGTCAACTCATTTTTCTGATATGAGATGCGGCCACAGCCATCAGGGGCTTATCTACAGCATTCTGTAATGCTGTAGATAAGCCCCCAATGTAACCTGAAAGATAAGAAAAGCGAGTTAGATTATACTCACCCGGGCGTCCTGTCCGGTGTGGTGGGTGTCGCGGTCCGGTCCGGTGCCTCCCATCTTCTAGCGATGACGTCCTCCTCCTTACTTCTGCCGCGGCTCCTGTGCAGGCATACTTTATCTGCCCAGTTGAGGGCAGAGCAGAGTACTGCAGTGCGCATGCACCGGGAAAGGTCAGAGAGGTCCGGCGCCTTTAAGGTTACATCGGGGGCTTATCTACAGCACTACAGAATTCTGTAGATAAGCCCCTGATGGCAAAAATGAGCTGACAGATTCCCTTTAACTCATTCTGCAACCAGCAATAGACAGTGTATGCCCACGCTCACGCGTTAAGTATTTGGTCAGTATTTCACATCAGTATTTGTAAGCCAAAATCAGTAGTGAACAATCAAAGGAAAAGTATAATTGAAACACGTCACATCGTATTTATCACCCACTTCTGGTTTTGGCTTACAAATACTGATGTAAAACACTGACCAAATAATGAACATGGCCTAATACAGAGGCTAAAGGAGGCAAACAGTGCAAAATGTTTTACTGAAAACCCACAGGAAAAAAAATTTGATCTGCAAATATATACGTTTAAGTAAAAACAAATTGTCCATAAATGTCGACAACTCCGCCCTCATCTCTTGAATGTTTTACTTTTCGAATGTCTTATCAAAGTTGTTGATGATTTCAAAATCGTAGATGATTTCTCCCAAAGGCTTCACTGCCCCTGTCAACAGGTTGCGAGTAGAGATTAGCGAATTTGTTCGGATTTTGGCCTCAAATCTGATTTTGACCTATTTGGGCCATAGTCGAACACTATTCGGGCTGAATGTATGCCTTACTTTCGGTTCTGAACATATTCAGTAATTTCTACTCCCATTGACTCTAATGACGTTCGGATGTGTTCGACGAATATTGCAAAAACAATATTTGATGCCGATCGTATTCGGAACCGAAGCCGAACAAATTTGTTCATCTCTTGTTGTGAGTTGTATTACCTCTCTATACCACTCGCTTCAATGGCAGACACAGCTCATAGAAAAGGGTACTGTTGTTTTGAGAAGAAAGCAACACATGGACATTTCTGGACAAGCTCTTTTCTGGGACATCTAGTTTACAATCATTGAACCTGTGCATCATTGGATAAAGCTAATGTTAGTCTCATAAACTTCTTATTACAACATCGAGTCTAAACTCTTACTGTAAACGATCTCATCCCAGTTTCTAAGGGCAGAGACAGATATTAGATGGCTGTTTGTAAAATAATTTGTGAGTTGATGGTTATCAGCCCTGTGAACGCCAATAAACTTTCATTATTTGCTTGCCATGACAAACTGGTATTTCCATATGGTAGGTTGCAGTGTTCTAGATGGATATTTTGGGTTTTCCATAGCATAGACAAATACCTAGAGCTAAAGATATGAGCAAAGTGGAACATTTTCGATTCTATCAGTTTTTGACTCTTGGATACTCTATAGGCCATTTCTCACCATAAATTTCTTGTTTTACACAGCTTCTTTCCTTTGCCTGATGTTCATTTTTGTGTAATTCGTGATGTTATCCAGCCAAGAGGCCTTTGATCTCCCTTGTTTCCTTTTACCACTGACCATTCCTAGTGTTACCTCTATTTCTAATCAACTTGCCCACATCACAAGTCGAAATAGGGGAGTTTCCGCCTGGTAATCTTGTCTACCAAGGACATCTCTGGGTTAATATGATCAAGAACATCTTTGTTGTTAATCCTTACTGTCCATGAGATTCAATGAAGTCTTCTCCAGCACCACAACTCAAGGGTATCAATTTTTCTTCTCTCTTCTTCTTTGAGATTCCATGTCATACAGCCATAAGTTGCAACTGGGAACACAATTGCAGTGATCAGTCTTTGTTTAATAATGATTTACGGTAGATGTCCTTACACTTCTCTATATGGCCAAGGCTCACCATGGATGCATGCCTCAATGTAATCTGACACTTGATCTCTGATAAGAGTCAGTGATGAGCGGTCATAAAGTAGCGCTTAGGAGGCAACCCAGGGGGGGACAGGATGTCGGGTCTCCACCGCAGCTCCAGCCGAGAACCTTCGATGAAGGATGGGAGCAATGAGAAAATGGAAAACAGTCTTAGGAGCGCAGGAAAGAGACTCAGACAAGGGATGGGGGTTAAACCACAACGTGTTTCGATGGAGGATCCACCTTCATCAGGTGGATATCCGTACACCTCATCATGTGGATATCCACCTGATGAAGATGGATACTCCATTAAAACGCGTTGTGGTTTAACCCCATCTCTCGTCTGAGTCTCTTTCCTGCGCTCCTAAGTCCGTTTTCCATCTTCTCATCACTTGATCTCTGACATCATGGTGATTAATCAGGGATCCAAGAAAAATGAAGCGGTTGACCACTTCTGTTTCTTAATTGTTGATCTTCATTGTTGGTGGTAGTCATGTTTCTAAAAATTTACCATACTTCACAAAAAATTTCTCAAACAGGCATGTTAAGGTTGTACTTTCCCATATAGGATATTGATGGAAATATGTGTGGAGCTAATTGTCCCTGATTTGGATATATCTAAAATCTTGTCTTGGAACCACCCTAGGTTTGCACTTCTGTTCTCGTGCTCTTGACCATTTTACATGCTTTTTAAATTACCATAATATAAATAATATATTTTCTGTTTGGTTTGGGGATTGAAATAAACTTCAACAGTATTAAAAAACTGGACTTACCACAAAGTGCAATTCTTGGAAATATTATCTTGACTAAATGAAGTGATTCCAAAATACAAATAGATGAAAATGTTAAAGGGAACCTGTCACCAGAAATAACGCTGCTAACCTGAAGATATGAGGTTAACCTGCAGGTTAACAGTGCTATGATGCTTTTCGGGCGCTTGTATGCAACCGAATACAGCGGGAGAAAATGATCTTTATAATCCCCGCCAGCATTCGGTATTCAGTCGTAGAGTGCCGTTTCAGTCACCGCTCTGAGTATACAGAACGGCTGCCATAACCGCACCCGAGACCCTGACCGGCAGCTGTAGAGCCAGTGTCAGTCAGAGATAGGGGCATAGTTACAGCCGCCACTCTGTATACTTAGATCGGTGATTTACCGCGCTCCCCCGCCTCCCATGACTGAATACCAAATGCTGGCGGAGAGAAGAAAGATCATTTTCTCCCTGCTACTTTCTGCTGCGTGTAGACACTGGACAGCATATTAACACTATTAACCTGCAGATTAACAGCGTTATTTCTGGTGTCAGGCTCTCTTTAAGTAAGTTGAAAAAGTCTGTAGCGAAACTCAAAACATATGCAACCTTCCTGTCTCACCCTAGCACTGACAATAACCAGGAGAAAATAGCAAGGATATAGAGTTTGCCAGGAACCAGCTGAAGACCCAGATGCTACTGGTTATCAAAAATATTGTGCCCGGAGCATGCCAGAGCTATCAAAAGAGCAAGCCAAAAAACTTGTATTGCCTGCCAAAGCCAAATAAGTGAAGAAGCTGAAAAACCCTGATGCTGCTGACCTCAGCTTCCATAGTCCATGCCAATTAATTACTGCTATCATAGCGGGTTAACGCAAGATGTTCAAGCTGCTACGGAGGTAAAATCCAAACCATTAAAATGAGCAAGTTGGAAAACAATATCGCTAATATTCAAGACACATATGATCATTTCAAATATTCAGTTACGGTAATTTATTTATTTTTTATTTTTTTAAGAGCTTTTTAGATAAATAAAAACAAAAAAAGTTAAAGATTATTTGAAAAATTACAAATTTTTGCCACTTTTTATATGTGAATTTTAGAATTTGTAATTTTTTCATATATGTATATTTTGTTAAACATGTTATTTGTAACACTTTTCTTCAGTGTTTTTTGCCAGTAAACATTTTTCTCTTCCCGATCGTGTAGTCGGTTACTGACTTTTTTTTTTAGGATATTATGTTGTTAAGGCTTCAGTATGTGCAACAATGAAATTTTTATCTGTGCATTAAACAAGCTGGGAATGTGGAGAGCGCTATTTTGGAAAATAACCTGAGACGAAAGATTTCTGGAAATATTATTCATATTTAAAACGTATTCAGCTGAACATATTTCATAACCCATTTTTTTTATAGCTTTGGGCTGTATACGATGGCATAAATGTGAAATATTTTTCAATTTTCCGTATCCGCAGTTAGCAGATGTTTGAAGAACAGCTGCTTCTCGTGAGTCAAGAAAATAACATAATTGTATTCCTGTCTAGCAAAAAGTTTGCCTATCATCGGTTTCTTTAGCTTAATCCCATTTTCCAAACAGCATATAAAAAAGGTAACTTATATACGACTGACTAATCTACAGTAAATGATTATCCTGCGATATCCAGGAAGAAGCCACACTGGTGAAACGCGCGTCGAGGAAAAGGGACCATACAGACCTGCTTAATTTTCCTATGACCCTCATCATATTACTTATTGTCAGGTAAAAAAAAATCCTATTATCAATTATTATCTATTAATCTGGGAGAGAAGTTGGTTTAGTAACCAGATATAGTAAAATGGAGACATGGTATATACGATTCTTTCTGCACTAGCAATATATTTTGTCTAAATTTCTATGATCTTCTGTATATTTCTCTGGGTCCAGTAATATATCTGTTTCTTCAACAGTAGTCAGGTTCTTCTGAGGTATCCTTGTTTTAGTAATATTTTATTCTATATATTTTGTGAAAATTCTTAATAAACTTGGGAGTTTTAATCTAAATCATAGATCTCTTTTCGGGATATGATGTATCACAGATAATATTGATCTATAAACAATGTAGATGCTGTCCTTGGTAGGATTTGAACACAGGACCCCAGCAAAGCAAACAGAGCTAACCAATGAGCCACCGTGTAGCTCCATACACAGCTGATGCTAGTTGTGTTTTACAGCCAGCATCCGCCTCTAACAGCAGCAACCGAAGCTTGTTCTTATCGCCCTTGCAAGGTAACTGCAGGGTGCAGAAGGGATGACATGGCAGGGGAGGCATGCTGAAGGCCCACATGGCTGTTATCTTGGTGCTTCTTTGAAGTCCTCCCATGCGCTAGGCTAAATAGGAGACAGTAATTTGTGCTAAGTTACAATACAAAAAATATTTGTTATTGCTGCATCTGCAAAAGTTCAAACTAGCAAAATATGCAATTTAGTAAAAAAAGTAAATTATGATCTCATAAACTTCTAAAAGATCTGCACCATCCCATGACCAGCCTCCATATGAGGTCACCACTGGGAGATATGTGGCATAACCTCGATCTTATAAAAAGCAGAATTTGGGTTTTTGTATTTTGTCAGTCCAGGAAGGTACAGCTTTCTGTGGGTTCTGTCCGTTTTGCTAAGAAGTACCTCCCTCTGCTATGCTGTGAGCCATATTGGTGACACAAATTTAGAACTTTTTATTTTGTTATCCCTTTTATTTTATATTTATCATATTGTTCTGTTCCCATTTTGTAACATCTTTGTATATATTTTTATAAACACTGACTACCGTTCCGGATTAAATATATAAAATTTAATAGCTCTTTTCCTCTTGCTCTGTAAACCGCACTCCTGAAGCCATACGCTACCTGTAACGGATGTCCGAAAGTCTTCTATAAACAATTTGTGGTGGCAGCTAGTAGTTTTTTTTTTTTACTGTGGAGTTGACAAAGACACTATTGGCATATATATATATACAGTATATTATTATTATTATTATTATTATTATTATTATTATTATTATTATTATTATTTATTGTTCTAGTGCCATTTATTCCATGGCGCTTTACATGTGAGGAGCGGTATACATAAAAACAAGTACAATAATCTTAAACAATACAAGTCATAACTGGTACAGGAGGAGAGAGGGCGCCATTTATTCCATGGCGCTTTACATGTGAGGAGCGGTATACATAAAAACAAGTACAATAATCTTAAACAATACAAGTCATAACTGGTACAGGAGTATATATATATATATATATATATATATATATATGTCAAACTAGTGGCAGCAGTGGGACTTGCGTGATCTATCCAGTGTTATCTATGACACCTCCATACAATGTCTAAATAATACTATTATATATATATATATATATATATATATACTCACTGAAGAGCCTGGCGTTGCCCTGGCATAGTAACTAAATGCTGTCCTGATCTCTCCCTCTGAAGACCCTCTCTCTACTCACCGTTCTACATTCTCCCTCAGCATCCCCGCTCTCCATGCACCATCCTGCTTTCACCCTCCGCAGCACCTGTCTCCACTGGCCATCCCGCTCTCCATCAGCAACCCCGCTTTCGCTCCGCAGCCTCGCTGTCTCCCTCTGCAGCCCAGGTCTCCATCCACTGTCATGCTCTCTCCTTCCGCAGCCCCGCTCTCCAATTGCCATCCCACATTCTCCCTCCACCGCCCCGCTCTCCACTTGCCATCCCATTCTTTACCTCCTCATCCCCACTCTCCATTCGTGTCCCGCTCTCCCTCCACAGCCCCGCTCTCTTGCTCCGCAGCCCTGCTCTCCATGCTCCATCCAGTTCTATCCCTCTGCAGCACCGCTCTTCATCCATGTCCCACTCTCCCTCCACAGCTCCATTCTATCCCTCCACAGTCCCGCTCTCTCCTTCCACAGCCCTGCTCTCTATGCGCCATCCCGTTCTATCCCTCCACAGCCCCGCTCTCCATCCATGTCCTACTCTCCCTACACAGCCCCACTCTCCACGCACCGTCCCGCTCTATCCCTCCACAGCCCCACTCTCCATCCATGTCCTGCTCTCTCCCTCGCAACTCCGTTCTCCATCCGCGTCCCATACTTTCCCTCTGCAACTCCGCTCTCTAGCCACCAATGGGCGGGGCTATGTTGAATGACTTGGCTCCATACATACACACACACATACATACATACACTCAGCTTTATATATATATATATATAGTTATATATATATATATATCTATACTCTGATTTTAGGTTTTTTGTTGTCCAGTCCTATATAATTAGGAAATTGCCATAAGTATCACGTGGTTAATTCCATGTATTCAAATAACAATATCAGATAAAGAAAGGAAAGCATAATAATAAGAGCAACATTCCCTATGTGTAAAATGGTTATATTAGCTATATTGAATTTTAGATGTAAAATTCAATTTTATAATAATATTTTTCCATTAAAAACAGATTTGTTAATTACAATAATTGAATGTCTCTGCTCTTAGAGTTGAAAGTTAAAGTTTAATTTAGAAATGTGAATAAAATCAGAGTTGTCAACAAAGAATTACCTAATTCCTCCTAATAGGATTGTAAAAAATGCAGCAAAAGAGAAACTTAATTGGTTTAAGAGATAAAGAGAAAATAGTCCTTCACATTTATATCTGTATTAAACCTTTGTACATTGTTAACGGGTTGGAAAAGGGTGACAGCATTTGGGTAATTATATATTATCAAAAATAAGCATTATCTGGGTGACTCACAAATGGAGAGCAGTGCACAAAGATATAACAGGTTTGGAAGAACTCATTGTATTATTTGTGTTTTTGTAGGACTTTTGGCAAACTTACGGAACTGAAATACTGAAATAGTGAATGTTCATACTGATTTTTCTTGCCTAGATTTTGGAATTTTTCAAAACCGGTTCCAAATTTATTCTGCAGCAGGACAATGACCCCAAACATACAACCAATGTCATTAAGAACTATACTCGGTGTCCAGGAGAACAAGTAGGCCTGGAAGTCATAAAATGATGCCTACAGAGCCCTGATCTCTGAGCTGGGCCCAACTAGTTGCGGACAGTTTTGAGCTGATGGCAATACGGAACCTCTTCCAATTTTGAAGAGGAGTAAGCATGATGTGTCTTCTCCTTCTGACCCAAGTTTCCACTGCACCTACATTCCTCAATGTTGCCCATTTCTTTGTGCTTTTCAAGAAACATCATGAAACCCAAGTTACTGCTTTGAAATCTTTGCCTAGGAAAGACTTTGCCAAAGTAGTTATACTTCATCAGCAAAGTTCTGGAGGGGAAATATGAAGCATTGAGTTTGTCAGCTCCAGTAATAAAAAACTAAGAAAATGTTCCAGCACACTAAGTGCTGAGAGGGGTTAATCGACCATGTTTAGTGCTATGCTGATAAAACAGCTGTAGAGAGGGAGGGGGTCAATAAGATAAATACCCAGCTATCTAAAGTATTCAGTATTGGGTGGGCTTAGAAGTGCAAGCTTTGGAGCTGTGTTTTCATGTAATGGAAAGCTGAAACTTGTGGCGTTTGTTCCTGAAGCGGACGGATTCCCGTAGCAACAAGGACTGTGCCTATTGTTACGTTTTTGTTTTCATGTTCGTCCGGGATGGTGGTGTTTGTTTTGCTAGCTTTGCACTGGTTTATGGAGTACTTTTAATAAACCAGTTGAAAATTTAAAGAGACAGTGTACCTGTGGCATGAAAAAAGAACAAAAGAATACTGGAAGTTATGCTATAGTCCCCTCGGAGTCCTGATGTCAACATCATCGAGTCTGTCTAGAACTACATGAAAAAGAAGATTTTTAGTTAGTACGTCAAGATGTTTGGAAGAACTTTCCAAGCAACAAAACCATGAAGGAACACATAATAGAATCAAGGAGGAAAGAAACATTTGTGAAGCAAACCTGAAAATCTGTGAATCCTTAGATTCCTTATAGTACACTTCTTTTGCAGGGGCTCTAGGGAAGAGTCAGGTGTTCATCTAATTATGGCCCTCCAGGTAAATATGATGAACTTATCCTCTGCTGCAGATGTAATTTTTGGTTTTCCATTTTGTGGAGAGTCAAGTTCATCATAGCGATCGATGGCTTTCACGACTTCACTTGAGGATATCTACCAGGTTCTAGCAATTTTGTGGATTACCCGACCTTCATGTCTTAAAGTAATGATGAATTGTTGTTTCTCTTTACTTAGTTGAGTGGTTCTTTCAATATTTTGGCTTACAGCAAGAAGCCAAAATCTCTATACGTAACAAACAAGTAACTGTATTAATGCAATTCATATTTCATATATTTCATGTTTACATACTATAGAGATACAGTGTGCAACCTAATTTGTTTGCACACAGATGTCATCCGAGCAGTGGCGTAACTACCGGGGTAGCAGTCAAAGCGGTTGCTTTGGGGCCCGGCCCATATAGGGGCCCGGGTCCCCGGCTCCAATCGGCGCTACCCGGGTAGTGCAATTAACTACAACTCCTCCCCTAGCTTGTCTCTTGCACTCGCAGGCAGCCCTGTGCTTATTCCATCTTCAGTTCTCAGCGTAGTTCTTCCTGCTTTCAGCGGCCGCTCATTACCTATGCGCATAAGTAAAGAGCGGCACCACATGGACGCTGAAAGCAGGAAGAAGTAGAACAGCGCTGAGATGAGAATGGATTGAGAAGATGGAACAAGCACCGGCCGGGGGCTGCAAGAGACAGAGACTGGAGAGAAGTGACTGAGTATAACGGAGGGGAGGGAGGCTCAGGGGCAGGATCGGTCTGGCCTGGCGGGCTACCTAGTAAATGCCCGGTGCCGGTGGGCCCCAAGGGTCGCGGGGGGCCCTTTAGATTTCTGAATCCTGCCCCTTTAAATGTAAGAGTGCGCGTGCACTTTACTTTTTAGGTTGTGCGCGCGGTCGGGTGGCGGCTCCCTTGCTGGCTGTCTCCAGCGGCGGCGGCTCCTGACAGTCACTGCTTGTGTCTGGTCACGTGACGGTGAGTCACTCTCCTGGGCCCTGACCGCCGCGTGACCTGGTCCTTCTGCTGTCTGCAGTGGTTCGCGCGGGCAGTGAGTCACTGTCCCGCATTTCTTTCCTCTCCTGTAGCTGGCTGCTGCCTGGCTAATAGCAGCGCCAGCACACAGAGCAGAGGATGTCATCGGCGCTCATCCTGTGCTGCTGCTCCCGCTCGTGTCTGTCTGACTGTAGTGTGGCCGCAATCCCTGAGCCCTCCTGTCAGCGGGTCCGGTGAGTGAGTCACAGTAGTGACTAGTCAGTCGATCGATGTATAAAATAGCAGGGGAAAGGGTCCAGCAATGGACACTAGGACCGGGACTCAGGAGACAGTCACACAGTGACACAGACTAGTCCAATGTCCTCGGCTGATGGCTGTGTCTGTGTGGTGGTGGGTGGGGGACTCTCTCTGCTCTGCCGGCTGTGTGGTGGTGGTGGTGGACGGTGGTGGTGGAGGTGGACTCTCTGCCGGGCTCCCTGTCTGACTCCTGCAGGCAGCCCTGCGACCTGCTCAGTGCGTCCAGTGTCATCTTCCTCGGTCATGCAGCTCTGCTGGCTCTCGACTACCGCTGTCCTGCAGTGCCGGAGAGTGCCAGCCAGGCTGTGTGGTGGTGGTGTTGTGTGCTCTCTGCTGGGCTCCCTGTCTGACTCCTGCAGCCCTGCGGCCTGCTCAGTGTGTCCAGTGTCCTCCTCCTCCTCGGTCATACAGCTCTGCCGACTCCCGACTACCGCTGTCCTACTGTGCTGGCCCGGCTGTGTGGTGGTGGTGCTGTTGTGTGCTTTCTGCCAGGCTCCCTGTCTGACTTCTGCAGCCCTGCGACCTGCTCAGTGTGTCCAGTGTCCTCCTCCTCGGTCATGCAGCTCTGCCGGCTCCCGACTACCGCTGTCCTGCAGTGCCGGAGAGTGCCGGCCCGGCTGTGTGGTGGTGGTGGTAATGTTGTGTGCTCTCTGCCAGGCTCCCTGTCTGACTCCTGCAGCCCTGCGGCCTTCTCAGTGTGTCCAGTGTCCTCCTCCTCCTCGGTCATACAGCTCTGCCGGTTCCCGACTACCACTGCCCTTCAGTGCCGGCCCGGGCCCCGCTCTGTGGTGGTGTGTAATTGTGTGCTCTCCGCCGGGCTCCCTCTGTCTGACTCCTGCTGCCCTGTGGCCTGCCCTGTGTAGAGCTGGCTAGCCTGGTGTGGTGAGCTGCTCTGCTGTCTCTGCACCCTCGTTGGTGATGGGGCCCCAATGAGTGGAAAAATAGGTTTCTGGGGCCCCACGCAACGGTGGTCGCCCCTATGCTGTGATAATACTACGTCACCATCCTCCCTGGAAGTGCCGGCTACCTGATGGGGTCCCACTGAGAGGAAAAATAGCTTTCTGGGGGCCCATGGTTGTCGCCTACGCAGTTTAATAGTATATCATTCTCGTCACCATGCTCGCTGGAAGCTGTGCCGGAGCAGAGGAGGCCATAGTATGCTGCATGGAGGAGCACGGAGGCCATAATGTGCTGCATGGAGGAGCAGGGGAGGCCATAATGTGCTGCATGGAGGAGCAGGGGGGGGGCATAATGTGCTGCAATGAGGAGCAGGGGGGCCATAATGTGCTGCATGGAGGAGCAGGGGGCCCATAATACTGTATGAAGGAGCAGGTGCCCCATAATACTGTATGGAGGAGCATTATATAGGGCACATAATACTGTATGGTGGACTATGAGGTGCACATAACACTGTATGGCGGACTATGTGGTTGCACATAATACTGTATGGCAGACTATGTGGCTGCTCATAATACTGTATGGAAGACTATGTGGTTTCCCATAATACTGTATGGTGGACTATGTGGTGCCCATAATACTGTATACTGGACTATGAGGTGCCCATAATACTGTATGGCGGATTATGTGGTGCCCATAATACTGTATGGCGGACTATGTGGTGACCATAATACTGTATGGCGGACTATGTGGTTGCCCATAATATTGTATGGTGGACTATGGTTGCCCATAATATTGTATGGTGGACTATGTGGACCCAGTTGGCAGAATGTGGAGCTTTAATCCCCATTAGACTGGAGTGGCATGTCTGACTTGATCACTGATCCATTCATTCCCTTAGTGGCGGAACTTGTTTTTTTATAAAAGCCCCAAAGAGAATAAATGGAGCTTCGGTCAGATATCCCACCTGCCACTCCATTTTAAAATGGGGATAAGTGTCCTATCAGGGATAAAACTTCCTCACTCTTCCAATCGGTGCAGTGTCTAATGGTCGGACCTAAGCAATCACCTATCCTGTGGAGCCCAAGGATCGGTGATAACTTGTTTTAACCAAAGAACCCCATTAATGTAAGCTACTGTAATTATACATCCCAGGGGCTCACAGTAGATGTGCAGGAGCCGCCTGTTTTACAGCTGATGCTCCACTATAATGGGGATAATGACTGACAGATATTTGCATATAACTGTAGGGCGGGCCCCTAGGGTCCATTCCCCTGGTGGGCCCCAGAAACCCCAGTCCGACCCTGCTCAGGGGAACCATATTCACCTGTCCCCCGTTCCACCGCTGCGCATCGCTCTGCTGTCTTGCTTCCTCTGGCAGTGACGTTCAGGTCAGAGGGCGCCATGACATAGTTAGCAGGTGCCCTCTGCCTGAACAGTCACTGTGCAGAGCCGGCAACGCTGACGAGAAGCAGCTGCAGCAGCAGGGACGAGCTGAGGTGAGTATATTTTTTTTTTCTTTAATAGAGGCAGCGGCAGCAGCATTGTAAGAGGCCCGGGCCACTAATCACTGTGCAGCATTACAAGGGGCCACTAATCACTGTGCAGCATTACAAGGGGCCACTAATCACTGCACAGCATTACAAGGGCCAGGGCCCCGCCCAATCACTGTGCAGCATTACAAGGGGCCAATAATCACTGTGCAGCATTACAAAGGGCCACTAATCACTGTGCAGCATTATATGGGGACACTAATCACTGTGCAGCATTGTAAGGGACCACTAATCACTGTGCAGCATTACAAGGGGCCACCAATCACTGTGCAGCATTATAAGGGGCCACCAATCACTGCAGCATTATAAGGGGCCACCAATCACTGTGCAGCAGTATAAGGGGCCACTAATCACTGTGCAGCATTATAAGGGGCCACCTATCACTGTGCAGCATTATATGGGGCATATATTATTATGGATCATGTTATAGGGCCATCATTATTCACTGTGCAGCATTATTAGGCATATTTTTGTATGGAGCATCTTATGGAACCCATCATGAACTTTATGGAGCATTATATGGGGCCATCATGAACTTTATGGAGCATCTTATGGGGTCCATTTTATTTTTGAAATTTACCAGTAGCTTTGGCATTTTCCACCCTAGGCTTATACGCGAGTCAATAAGTTTTCCCAGTTTTTTGTGACAAAATTAGGGGAGTCGGCTTATACACGAGTATATACGCTACATTACTGCAGCGCTCCGGTGGGTGCTTTGGCCAACACTGTCTTGGGGGCCTGCCAGCCTGGTGCGTGTAGTGTAGGGGATCCGGGGCCCCGGCAGAAAAAAATGTACACTATGATTTCGCAGCCTACGCTGCATTTCTGTGCCTGCTGTGCGGAGCAAAGCACATATTGGGCCCGCCTCCCTGCCTGCAGCCAGTGTATTGCTTCAGACTAGTTCAGTCCCGCCCCTTCTCTGAGCCCTTGCTGTCTATTAGCTCTCTGCAGAGCTACCTGCCGCATGGACCTCTGGGAAATGTAGTTCCTGGAGGTTGGTTTGCGCGGAGGAAGGCAGGCAGCCCTCACTGTCTCAGCTTAGTTAATGCCAGCCACTCAGCCAGCCTGATGATTTCTTGCCTCGCCCTCAGAATTCTAATTCTGTTACTTAATGCGACTCTAGTATGCATTATCGGTAAGAGGGTGCGTCTTGAAGGTGGTGCGTCTTGAAGGGGGTGCGTATTGAAGGGGGTGTGTCTTGAAGGGGGGTGTCTTTGAGGGGGTGTGTCTTTGAGGGGGCCCCGTTTAAAAGTTTGCTATGGGGCCCAATCAGTTCTAGTTACGCCCCTGCATCCGAGTGCAGTTCGATTGTTTCTATGCACTCATTGACTTGCATGGACTAGTGTGATCTAAATATCAGATTCAACTCAGGTATGCAGCGATTTTTTTCAGACATGTGCACGTCCCCTTAGATTAAAGTTGGTCTGAGGGCGATTCAATACGCTCGTCTGCACCTGCCCTTACTCCAGGAATTGGAGCCGAAATAAGAACATAAAAGAGACTAGGAAATATGTTCTGAACTAAAGAGAAGTGCCTCATTTGGGACTATGACGTATTAATGTATGCAGGGACTCGGATCGTGATCTAGAAGAATTCCTCTGGAGGACCCATCAAATTACAGTTCATTGATATCAGTGGGTGCTATGTAATGGTTTACAGCACTACCATGGCTATAAATGACCACTGAGGTCCCAACAGCAGGACAGCACGTGAAGAGTCCTCATTTCAGCAGAGAATTCCGTTCCGTGCATACATTGGCCTCTGTGCATCACTGAACCTGTAAAAAGGTTTGGGGCCCTATTATACCTCAAAATGCCTCTGGTTTCACATCAAAGTACACAGCTGTTCTTCAGTTCCTAATTTACAAAGAATCTGATAGAACGATGCTCATGACCATCAGATGGTGAATGACTAAGAGGTTCTTCCAAAGAATAAAGATACAAGGGTCATAGACAGGGTGTTAAAGGGCAAATATTACCTAGGACCTTCTTTCTTGGCTAGCAGCCTGGAGCCATGACAGAGGTCCAGTATGATATCTGCTATATTTTCTGCTATATTCCAAAGTTATAATGCACAGTTTCCCTGATTATTTAGTTTATTTCAAGTGTACCTCTTAAAGGGAACCTGCCACCAGGTTTTCCCCTTTAAAAGTAAGGCCTGCACCTGTAAGCACTGTTACAGCAGTCAACAGCACAACACAAAAAATAGCTTTTATTATACTCACCTTGGTCTGGTCCGCTGGGCGTCTCTTGTCTTGATCCGCTGCCTCCTCTCTTCTTGCGATCGCCGTCCTCCTTCTTGCTTCGTGTGGATGATGTATTCTATGTACTTCGCAGTGTCCTCCCTCGCGCTCCTGTGTAGGTGTATTTCTGCTGAGGGCAGAGCAAAGCACTGTAGTTTGCATGCACTGACTTAACTTATGGTCATTGACATTCTTTCGCCTTTCCCGCGCATGCGTACGACAGTACTATGCTCTGCCCTCAGGTGGGCAGAGAGAAGTGCGCCTGCGCAGAAGCATGATGGAGAACACTGTGGCCACATCATCTACATGAAGCAATGAAGGAGGACGGCGATTGTAAGAAAAGAGAAGGCGCTGGATCAAGACCAGAGATGCCCATCGGACCGGACTGTGTCATCTGTAAGTATAATAAAAGTAGAGTGGGGATATATATATATATACTAGATTATGACCCGATGCTATCGCATCGGGAGGATGCGATAGCATCACACCTCTTGCCATGTTAACCCTCAACACACACACTCCTCAACACACACTCCTCTCACCTTTCACCATTTCCACTCACTCTTTCACTCCACATACGACCCCTTCTCTCACTCCGTCTCTCATACTCACGCCGTCATCGCCGCTGCTCCACGATCCCCGACATCTTCTTCCGCCGGCGCCATCCTGGATCCAGACGTTGTCCACGCCGGCGACATGTTCTTGCGGCGACGCCATCTTGAGTATCGTGAAATCCCGCGATAGTCAAGATAGTGTCGCCGGAAGAACACGTCGCCGGCGTGGACGACGTCGGGATCCAAAATGGCGTCGGCGAAATCTCGTGAGTTTTCGCCGACGCCATTTTGGATCCCGACGTCGTCCTCGCCGGCGACATGTTTTTGCGTCGACGCCATCTTGACTATCGCGGGATTTCGCCGATCCAAAATGGCGTCTCCCGAGTCGTCCACGCCAGCGACATGTTCTTGCGGCGACGCCATCTTGAATCTTGCGGGATTTCACGAAATCCAAGATGGCGTCGCCACAAGAACATGTCGGCGGCCTGGAGAACGTCTGGATCCAGGATCGCGGCGGCGGAGGAAGATGTCGGGGCAGCGACGATGACGGTGTGAGTATGAGAAACGGAGTGAGAGAAAGGAACGTATGTGGAGTGAAAGAGTGAGTGGACGTGAGTGGAGGTGAAAGGTGAGAGGAGTGTGTGTTGAGGCGGTGTGGTGTGTTGAGGGTTAACATGTGCGTGTGTGTGGTGACATCACCGGTTACAACTGGACGGAAGTTGTTACAACCGGAAGCTGCTTAGGGCATTTATTATTATAGATGATGAGGAAGAAGCCGTCTGTTGTTGGCGGTGATGGCGTGTAGAGGCTTCTTCAGCCAATGTAATAGATTTAGAGTTAGGGGATTCGTGTGTGAGACGACGGCGTTTATAAGCCTTAATCTTGTCAAGTCGATGCTGTTTTTCCTCAGGAGTCTCATTAGCATGGCGTTGTTTTTGTCGTAGTGCTAAAGCTGCTTTCCTTTCACTGGCATTGGCATACTGTGCATCGGTATTGAATGGTGGTATTGATAGGGCAGAAACAGATTGCTGATTAGTTATGTCAGTGAACGGCATATGGGATGAAGTGTAGCAGTAAATTGTTCCACATGCTGATGTGGAAGCATCCTGTTGTGAGTCTAATAATAATGATGAGGAAGAGGCCGTCTGTTGTCGGCGGTGACGGCGTGCAGAGGCTTCTTCAGCCAATCTTATGGATTTAGAGTTAGGGGATTCGTGTGTGAGGCGACGGCGTTTATAAGCCTTAATCTTCTCAAGGCGATGGTGTTTTTCCTCAAGAGTCTCATTAGCACGGCGTTGTTTTTGTCATAGTGCTAAAGCTGCTTTCCTTTCACTGGCATTGGCATACTTTTTGTTATGACTCATGTTGGCACAGGTAAAGGAGTCTATTTGGCAGTTATCTGGCAGTGAAGAAGGCGTCCTGGAGTATTGTAGAGTAAACAGATACTAATTGACCCTGTAATTGCCCAGCAGTAGTTATGAAGTGGTAGTGGCAAATTGGCCCTGTAGTTAGACACCGGCAGAGGAGCAAGGCAGCAGTAGTTATGGCGGTAGAGGCAAATTGGCCCTGTAATTAGACACCGGCAGAGGAGCAAGGCAGCAGTAGTTATGGCGGTAGAGGCAAATTGGCCCTGTAATTAGACACCGGCAGAGGAGCAAGGCAGCAGTAGTTATGGCGGTAGAGGCAAATTGGCCCTGTAATTAGACACAGGCAGTGAACAGTCAGAGGAGCAAGGCAGCAGTACTTATGGCGGTAGAGGCAAATTGGCCCTGTAATTAGACACCGGCAGAGGAGCAAGGCAGCAGTAGTTATGGCGGTATAGGCAAATTGGCCCTGTAATTAGACACCAGCAGAGGAGCAATGCAGCAGTAGTTATGGCGGTAGAGGCAAATTGATCCTGTAATTAGACACCGGCAGAGGAGCAAGGCAGCAGTAGTTATGGCGGTAGAGGCAAATTGATCCTGTAATTAGACACCAGCAGAGGAGCAAGGCAGCAGTACTTATGGCGGTATTGGCAAATTGGCCCTGTAATTAGACACCAGCAGAGGAGCAATGCAGCAGTAGTTATGGCGGTAGAGGCAAATTGATCCTGTAATTAGACACCGGCAGAGGAGCAATGCAGCAGTAGTTATGGCGGTAGAGGCAAATTAGCCCTGTAATTAGACACCGGCAGAGGAGCAATGCAGCAGTAGTTATGGCGGTATTGGCAAATTGGCCCTGTAATTAGACACCAGCAGAGGAGCAATGCAGCAGTAGTTATGGCGGTAGAGGCAAATTAGCCCTGTAATTAGACACCGGCAGAGGAGCAAGGCAGCAGTAGTTATGGCGGTATTGGCAAATTGGCCCTGTAATTAGACACCAGCAGAGGAGCAATGCAGCAGTAGTTATGGCGGTAGAGGCAAATTGATCCTGTAATTAGACACTGGCAGAGGAGCAAGGCAGCAGTAGTTATGGCGGTAGAGGCAAATTGGCCCTGTAATTAGACACCGGCAGAGGAGCAAGGCAGCAGTAGTTATGGCGGTAGAGGCAAATTGATCCTGTAATTAGACACCGGCAGAGGAGCAATGCAGCAGTAGTTATGGCGGTAGAGGCAAATTAGCCCTGTAATTAGACACCGGCAGAGGAGCAAGGCAGCAGTAGTTATGGCGGTATAGGCAAATTGGCCCTGTAATTAGACACCGGCGGAGGAGCAATGCAGCAGTAGTTATGGCGGTAGAGGCAATTTAGCCCTGTAATTAGACACCGGCAGAGGAGCAAGGCAGCAGTAGTTATGGCGGTAGAGGCAAATTAGCCCTGTAATTAGACACCAGCAGAGGAGCAATGCAGCAGTAGTTATGGCGGTATAGGCAAATTGGCCCTGTAATTAGACACCGGCAGAGGAGCAAGGCAGCAGTAGTTATGGCGGTATAGGCAAATTAGCCCTGTAATTAGACACCGGCAGAGGAGCAAGGCAGCAGTAGTTATGGCGGTAGAGGCAAATTAGCCCTGTAATTAGACACCGGCAGAGGAGCAAGGCAGCAGTAGTTATGGCAGTATAGGCAAATTGGCCCTGTAATTAGACACCGGCAGAGGAGCAAGGCAGCAGTAGTTATGGCGGTAGAGGCAAATTAGCCCTGTAATTAGACACCGGCAGTAAACAGGCATAGGACCAAGGCAGCAGTAGTTATGGTGGTACAGGCAATGCCAAGCGTCCGCACAGCAAGTCGGCGTGAGGTAAATGACGCAATTTCACGAATGCAAGATGGCGTCGGCGAAATCTCGCGAGATTTCGCCGACGTCGTTAAGGCTGTGTGCACACGCTGCGGATTAGGTGCGGATTCATCCGCGCGGATTTTGTAAAATCCGCAGGTGAAACCGCAGGTCAAAAGACCTGCGGTTTTACCTGCGGATTGCTCTGCGGTTTTGCCCTGCGGTTTTTCATCTCCTCAATAGAGGAGATGGCAAACCGCAGGAGAATCCGCAGAAAGAATTGACATGTCAATTCTTTCTGCGGATTGAAAACCGCAGATAATCCGCGCGGAAAATTCTGCACCGTCTGCACTGCGGTTTTTGATTCCCATAGGGAATCATGGTACTGTACACCGCAGCAAAAACTGCTGCGGGTCCGCAGCGGCCAAAACCGCTGCGGAACCGCAGCAAAATCCGCAGCGTGTGCACACAGCCTCACACCTCTTGCCATGTTAACCCTCAACACACCACACCGCCTCAACACACACTCCTCTCACCTTTCACCTCCACTCATGTCCACTCACTCTTTCACTCCACATACGTTCCTTTCTCTCACTCCGTTTCTCATACTCACACAGTCATCGTCGCTGCCCCGACATCTTCCTCCGCCGCCGCGATCCAGGATCCAGACGTTCTCCAGGCCGCCGACATGTTCTTGCGGGACGCCATCTTGGATTTCGTGAAGTCCCGCGATATTCAAGATGGCGTCGCCGCAACAACATGTCGCTGGCATGGGCGACATCGGGATCCAAAATGGCGTCGGCGTAATCTCGCGAGATTTCGCCGACGCCATCTTTTTGGATCCCGATGTCGGCGGCCTGGAGAACGTCTGGATCCTGGATCGCGGCGGCGGAGGAAGATGTCGGGGCAGCGACGATGACGGTGTGAGTATGAGAAACGGAGTGAGAGAAAGGAACGTATGTGGAGTGAAAGAGTGAGTGGACATGAGTGGAGGTGAAAGGTGAGAGGAGTGTGTGTTGAGGCGGTGTGGTGTGTTGAGGGTTAACATGTGCGTGTGTGTGTGGTGACGTCACCGGTTACAACTGGACGGAAGTTGTTACAACCGGAAGCTGGTTAGGGCATTTATTATTATAGATATACAGTGCCTTGCAAAAGTATTTGGCTCCCTGGAACTTTTCAACCTTTTCCCACATATCATGCTGGGATACCAAATGTAAATTTTTGGTGAAGAATCAACAACAAGTGGGACACAATTGTGAAGTTGAGCGAAATTTATTGGTTATTTTAAATTTTTGTGGAAAGTCAAAATCTGAAAAGTGGGGCGTGCAATATTATTCGGCCCCTTTAACTTAATACTTTGTTGCGCCACCTTTTGCTGCGATTACAGCTGCAAGTCGCTTGGGGTATGTCTCTATCAGTTTTGTACATCGAGAGAGTGAAATTCTTGCCCATGCTTCCTTGGCAAACAGCTCGAGCTCAGTGAGGTTTGGTGGAGATCGTTTGTGAACAGCAGTTTTCAGCTCTTT
The DNA here is from genome assembly GCF_039654945.1 of Dendrobates tinctorius. Classification (NCBI taxonomy): domain Eukaryota; kingdom Metazoa; phylum Chordata; class Amphibia; order Anura; family Dendrobatidae; genus Dendrobates; species Dendrobates tinctorius. The sequence continues at coordinate 47,611,161 of NW_027361797.1, forward strand.
CCACAGATTCTCGATTGGATTCCTGTCGGGACTTTGACTTGGCCATTCTAACACCTGGATACATTTATTTGTGAACCATTCCATTGTAGATTTTGCTTTATGTTTGGGATCATTGTCTTGTTGGAAGACAAATCTCTGTCCCAGTCTCAGGTCTTTTGCAGACTCCAACAGGTTTTCTTCAAGAATGGTCCTGTATTTGGCTCCATCCAGACTCTGTCATGTCTATCACAAGGGCTCAGTGTGAACCTGCTCTCATCTGTGAAGAGCACAGGGCATCAATGTCAAATCTGCCAAACACTGTGTTCTCTGGCATATGCCAATCGCCCTGCACGGTGTTGGGTTGTGAGCACATACCCCATCTGTGGATGTCAGGCACTCAAACCATCCTCATGGAGTCAGTTTTTAACTGTTTGTGCAGACACATGCACATTTGTGGCCTGCTGGAGGTCATTTTGCAGGGCTCTGGCAGTGCTCCTCCTCTTCCTCCTTGCACAAAGGCTGAGGTAGCGGTCCTGCTGCTGGGTTGTTGCCCTCCAATGGCCCCCTCCACATCTCCTGGTGTACTGGCCTGTCTCCTGGTAGTGCCTCAAGCCTCTGGACACTACGCTGACCGACACAGCAAACCTTCTTGCCACAGCTCGCATTGATGTGCCATCCTGGATGAGCAGCACTACCTGAGCCACTTGTGTGGGTTGCAGAGTCTGTCTCATGCTACCACGAGTGTGAAAGCACAACCAACATTCAAAAGTGACCAAAACATCAGCAAGAAAGCATTGGTACTGATATGGGGTCTGTGGTCCCCACCTGCAGAACCACTCCTTGATTGAGGGTGTCTTGATAAATTGCCAATAATTTCCATCTGTTGTCTATTCCATTTGCACAAAAGCATGTGAAATTGATTGTCAATCAATGTTGCTTCCTAAGTGGACAGTTTGATTTCACAGAAGTTTGATTTACTTGGAGTTATATTCTGTTGTTTAAGTGTTCCCTTTATTTTTTTTGAGCAGTATATATATATATATATATATATATTATGTGATGCAGCAACCTCTGTTACAGCTAGGAGGCGCTGTGTATGTGCTTCAGGATGCGCTTGGAGGTATGATTATGATGGTGAATTAGAAATTCATTATTGTAAATGGCCGATATGTGTCGTAGAGGTTCTCTGCGCTGTAAGCCCAAAATTATATGGTTATGCTGGGACTTATAGTTCCACAAGTACTTGTTGTGTATTACTTATAAGGAGGGCTTATAGGGTTAGTCAAAGAGCTGGGTGGGAATTGACTAACCACACATGCACCGCCCATCCATGGGGTTGGTTACAACCATATAATGTGACTGAGGTCTGGTCACATGAACAGAGTGTGTGTACCTGAATGGTTCAGACTGCTAGGTCCTGAAAGGACTGTGTTGGAAGATCCTGGGAGTAGGATCGGATTCCTGGATCATGTGGTGAGACCTTGGACCTGGTTGCCTGGGTGTTGGACAAGTGTCCTGAATAGCACCCAAGACGCCATCTTGTTGAGGACCTTGGACTGACGAGGAGTCAGCCTGTGGAGCAGGAGCTCCTGAGAGGTAACCCCAGGTATGGAGAAAGAACTATGTGCATTGACAATGGTCTGTTACTGAACTGTGCGGTCACCCGGTGACTAGAGAGACTCCAGCATGACTAGTGAATGCTTTGTGTAAGCTGGTGGACTATCTGTAAGCTGGTGAGGTGAAACCTGGCTTACCGTGCGGTTTATGACGTTTAACTAAACCTTATGGACTCTTTTGTGTGAAAAATCATGCCTGACTACGTTAATCTGCTGCCTAGTGAGTGTTCCCCGACACCCATAGTAGGTGCTACGCCACAATATATATATAATTCTTTCTTTCTTGTCCTTTTTTCAGAAGCCTTTTTCTCCACTCATGGGTAGTGGTTGGGTGAAGCCGTTTTTTGTCAAACTACTGTGTTTTCTCTTTTTAAATCATAATGACAACCCAAAACATCCAGATGACCCTGATCAAAAGTTCACATACCCCATTTCTTAATACCATGTATTACCCCCTCTAACATCAATGACAGCTTGAAGTCTTTTTGTGGTAGTTGTGGTTGAGGTTCTTTATTTTCTCAGATGGTAAAGCTGCCCACTCTTCTTGGGCTGTCTAGCATGAACTGCGCGCTTGAGATCTCCCCAGAGTGGCTCAATGATATTGAGGTCAGGAGACTAAGATGGCCACTCCAGAACCCTCACTTTGTTCTGCTGTAGCCAATTACAGGTCGACTTGGCCTTGTGTTTTGGGTAGTTGTCATGTTGGAACATTCAAGTACGTCCTATGCGCAGCTTCCGGGCTGATGAGTGCAAATTTGCCTCCAGTATTTGCTGATAACGTGCTGCATTCATCTTTCATTCAACTTTGACCAAGTTTCCTGTGCTTTGTAGTTCACACATTCCCAAAACATCAGCGATCCACCTCCGTGCTTCACGGTAGGAATGGTGTTCCTTTCATCGTAGGCCTTGTTAACCTCTCTCCAAATGTAACGTTTATGGTTGTGACCAAAAAGTTCAATTTTGGTCTCATCACTCTAAATTACCTTGTTTCAGAAGTTTTGAGGCAGGTCTCTGTGCTGTTTTGCGTATTGTAGGTGAGATACTTTGTGGCATTTGCGCCAAAAAAGGCCAAGAAAGCAAAAATTCTGCCTGGGTATGTAAACATTTGAGCATGCTAGAATTTTAGCATGCTGTAACAGAGGACTTAAAGGTGCTGGCCTTTCTTTATATAGGAAAATCCTGGTGAAAGGTTCCCTTTAAATATGATAAAAGAGTTGTCCGATCTCAGAAGATAAGTGCGCTATCACTCTATGCATGCAGACTACCAAATCAAGTCAGTCTGCGATGTGAACCAGCTCTATTCCGCTGTCACACAGAGTGACTGACCGCAGGTTTTTTTTCTGAGACCAAACAACTCCTTTAAGGAAAAGTAGTGGGGTGATATGTCAATGTGCAATCAACACAACATAAAAAAAATACCGGCGGTGACATTATATGAACTCTGCCGACTGTGGGAAGACTATTTATAATCACCTAGAATTTGCTGCTTCCGTGTGCGTGCCCACCGGATGCCACAATCACAGCTTAGACCGTATCATAAAGTGGTAGTGAAGATCTGGCCAGGTCGCAGGGATGTGTAAGGAGGCGCAGAGACAGGAAAGGCTTTAGACTACTGTTTGAACAGTGTGGTAATTACCATGAAAAATGTATGAGTCAAGCTTGTGTACTTCTGTGCATTGCTAAACACAAGGTTTGGCAATACAGAACTGAAAGCCTGAGCCATGTAATATCTGTTTGGAAATCGTTGCTGAGCCCAAAACACTGTGCACCCACTGACCCTCCAGCCAGGCCGGACATAACCATGCTATGCTGTGCAGAAAGCAGAGTCTTTAAAGGGATTGTCCGGGACTTTAACATTGATGGCCTATATATAGGATAGGCCATCAATGTCTGATTGGTGGGCGCGTGACACCGGGAATCCCTGCCGATCAGCTGTTCCTGGTGTCGGCTCAGCTACAGAGCTGCATAGGTCAGCTGTATAGGTACCGCACATCCGCCCCCTATTCAAATCAGTAGGGGGTGGATGTGCAGTACTCGATCGTGGCCACAATTCCATAAATGGAGCTGTGCAGCTCCGTAACTGAGCCGTTCCGGCCGCCGCCGAGCAGCTGATCAGCAGCGGTCCCGGGAGTCACACGCCCACTAATCAGACATTGATGACCTATCCTAAGGATATCATTGCATATCTTACATATTATTTCAGAAACAGATCCTTTGGCACCTGCTGAGACTATGCACCTACAAACTACAGGGTGGGCCATTTATATGGATACACCTGGGTGGGCCATTTATATGGATACACCTGGGTGGGCCATTTATAAAGTTGGATCCAAAATGGCCACCATGATCACCACCCATTGTGAAAAGTTTTCCCCCTCCCTTATACTAATGTGCCACAAACAGGAAGTTGATATCACCAACCATTCCCATTTTATTTAGGTGTATCCTTATAAATGGTCCACCCTGTACACATTACCGGGTATGATTGTTGGTAGTGTGACTGTGACATATAGGCCATACTATCTTATCTATACTCTGCAGACGGACCAGGGGAACCTAGCAGCACTACTGTATATTTAAAGGAAATCTTTCAGCATTTTTCGTCACCTAATCTGAGAGCAGCATAATACAGAGACAGAGACCCTGATTCCAGCTATGTTTTACTAAGTGGGCTATTTGTTGTAATTTTGATAAAATCACTGTTTTTTTTTCAGCAGGAGATCATCATCAGAATGTACTGCGCTTGATTTGTATAACCCGCCTCCATCATAGATTGACAGCTTTCTGCCTATGCACAGTGTATACAAAAACAGCCAATCAGTGGTGTAGGTGGGGTCATACAGGGCTCAGCATTCAGAGAACTGTTAGTTCTACAGCAGTGAAAATATTTTTCAATTTAATCTGCAGCAAGCAGCCCAGTAAGTGGCACATTGCTGGAATCAGGGTCTCTGCCCCTGCATATGGGGAAGGAAAAACCTGGTTTGATTTGAAAGAGTTTTTCCAGAACTTATATATTGATGACCTCAGGGAGCTCCTACTTGCTGAACAGCTGGAGTGCTGAGTTTTCGAACCCCCATCAATTTGATATTGATAATCTATCACAAGGTTAAGTCCTGGCAAACTTATTCATACATATAGAATTGCTGCTAGTTTCCTTAGCCGGTAGATACAAGATTCCCTAATGGCTAAGGGTGGCTGCATCCAGAAGTCTAAATGAAGAGGCAGCCATGCAAAAACCTGATGCAAGCAGATGAGCAGGCTTTATCAGATGCCACATTGATGTCTTGGTTATACTTAAAGGGTTATTCTCATTTTCATAGATTGGTATTGCTGGATAAACCTTGGAAAAAAAACACTTTTGCTATTTACTGTTTATTCAAATTTTCATCTATTTTTGAGATTTTTTTTTCTTCTGTTAACAGCTCGTTACCTAGGAGATCAGCCACCGCTGTCATTTAGCAGTAGTGTTTTTTTTTTGTATTGAGCTTGTAAGCGCTGCTCTGAAGCTAGCTGGGATTGTTGGAATGGCTTGTTACCTTCTAATCCCAACCAGCTTCAGCGCAGTGCTTACAAGCTAGACAACATTTGTAAGCGCCATCTCCTTCTATTTTGAACTTTATACATACTATTTTCCATATATTTTGATGTTAGGAGGCCTTTACCAGCATTTTGATTTACCAGCATTTTCGTTTTTTTTGTATGTTAATATGCACTGCTGTTGATTTTGGCATTTATACTACTATATTTGTTGCCCCCAGACCCCATATTAGAATCTGCCCATTTATTCATGTTATCAGACCTTGACATTGTATATGGTTTATATATTTTTTAATTAATTTTTCTAATAAAATTGCTATTTTTATCTTTAGTTGTTGCTTGGTGGCTTGTGCTTACTCCATCTTTTGGTGGTAGCACAACTTTTTAATATTTATTTAGACAGGGGCCAGGTGTAAGCAATATGTGGTGCGAAACACTCAAACTCTGAGCATTGTTAAGTCAGTCAGTCAATATAGCACTGGTACTGGTACTGAAGAGGTCAGCATGGCAGTACCATTATTATTGTATTATGGCCTTCAGCACTTTTTAATATCTGCTTAGGCAGGGGCCAGGAGTAAGCAATATATGGAGCGAAACACTCCAACTCTGAGCATTGTTAAGCTATTCAGTCAATATAGCACTGGTACTGGTACTGAATAGGCCATCATGGCAGTATCATTATAATTATTTTTTATTGGCCTTCAGCTCGATCTTGAACCGTGGCAACTTGATGGATGAACGCTCTGTAGGAAGATCGATCTTCTGCCAAACTAGATAGGTCCACCAGGGTCATCTCCAATCTCCACCAATATTTTGATAGTATCAAGCCATCAAGTTGCTGGCTTTCCTCTTCGCCTTGCTCCTTCTTTTTCTTCTGACCATGATGTCCTTCTCCAGTGATCGCTCCCTTTGTATGATGCGTCCAAAGTAGGCAAGTCGTAGCTTGGTGCTCCTTGCTTCGAGTGACTGGTCTGACCATAGAACCCACCTTTCCACTATGGCTTCCCCCATATTTTATTGATTCATTTTTACTTTCTTATCTCTATTATTCGAATTCTTTTCTGTCTATTGCTACCTCTATCTACAGATATTGTTACATAGAGATTATATTATATACTTTCTCAATATCATCCTCTGGCCTTGCAGTATATTTGGCATACGTTTTTTTCTCTGTCTCTCAAATCTTAGTATAATTCTTATTTCGTCCCTACTTGAACTTTTCTCCGTTTATTCCGTTTCTTTAGAGCGATGAATGCCAATTTTTCTCACCCACACACATCCTTCAACAGTAAACCCAGAAGTTAATACAACCTTTGTCTACAGACGGTGAGTAATTCGAAAAGATTCAAGAAGACATTTGATGACTATTGTTTAAAGTCACTGCCATGCCAATGTTTTTTGGGGGCATAGACATAGATTTATGATAAAATGATAATTGGCCCAATCGTTTGGTTTTTTTTGGGGGGGGTGAAGTTCGTTAGCTCCAGTTTTAATATGTGTAGCTAATTATTTCCACTGCCAGAAGCGTTTCTCTTTGGAAAAAAAAAATGAATGCAATGAAACGGATGAATGAACATGCACTCAGTTCCCCCTCCATCCCTTCCTTCACAATGTAGTAATATAAGCACTCATATTGAAGATTTTAGTGTAAAACAATTAGATGACAGCTTGGAAGAAAGGGTATGAGATCTGAAGGATATGCCAGTTTGGATTGCCTAAATTTCATTTTCTCATTATTATATATTTATGTGATAGGTCCGAACAGAAATATCTCTTTTACCAAAGTCAGCAAGACCATGGGTGGCTGAGACTATGCGACAATACGTTATATGAGCGCTATGGTATCTGAAACAAATGACCGAAATTAAAGTTCCTTCAGGTTGTCCAAACCTGTATGATCCCCAGCTTTAACTGTATTTGATGTCCAAAAGCTCACATATATGAATTAGTTGGCCCTATGCCAAAACCTAGAATTGGCCCACCGCCACTGAGGTCTGACCTATGTACCACCATTTAGTAAACTAAAGAGGCAGATTCTCTCTTCAGAGAGTAAAGATGACTTTAACTATAGCACCACTTATGGGATGTAGCAATCCTAAATGTCAATATCAAGACTTGTTACATGACTTAACAGAAGAAGCTAAACCAAAAACTCAATTTGCAGACACATGTTCCAGAGTGTTTGCCCCTCCTCAGTGCACAGCAGGAGATCTGGTTTGGCTGGGTGAGAAGCCTCTGATATGGGGTCTAAATGGTAAAGTTTTTGCTTGTGGAGAGTGCCAACTCGGCAAAGGGAGGCTTATAGGCCATGCAACGATCCTCTCGGAATTTAAATATGTAAAATATCTCTTTAGAGATGAATAGGACAGGAACTCTAGTGCCACCTGTGGGAAATAGCAATCCTTAAAGTTAGCATCAACCCTTTATAAACACATGTCAGGGTGTTTACCCCTCTTTGGTGCAAATCAGGATATTTGATTTAGCTGGGTGGGAGGCTTCTGAATGTGGGTTTAAGGGGGAGCGATCCTCCTTGTGTAAAATGCTAATCCCACATAAAGAGACTTATAGGCCATGCAATGTTCCTCTAGGAATTAAAATATCTAAATGGCCTCTTTAGAAAAGAAAAAGAGAGGAACTCTAGCTCACCTATGGGAAATAGCAATCCTAACAGTTAGTATCAGCCTTTAAAAGGTCTTGCCGCATGACTTAGGAATAAGAAGCCAAATTTGAAACTCTATTTGCAGACACATGTTTCAGGGTATTTGCCTGTCATCATTGCAAAAGCAGGGGATCTAGTTTGGCAGGGGGAGAATCTCTAACAGGAGGTATAAAGATTCTCCTTATAGAGAGTGAAAAGTCTGTGTACTGTAGAGAGACTTATAGGCCATGCAATGCCCCTCTGTGAATTTAAACATGAAAATAACCTTGTTACGCACCAGTCTCAAATCTAGGCAGTGCTTCCCTCACCGCGGTCCACTTAACTCTGTTGTGCACCACATTGAGCTTTGCAGATTGCATAGCTTAATCCCATGTGATCATTTGTCTGGGCCTATAAAAGATCTAACAAGACACACACCTGGAGCTTTGTATTAAGACTTTTGTAGCACCAGAGTCTCTGCATGCTTCCCTCCTTCCCCAGCAGGGACGCTGACTTACTCACTGCCACAGCCCCCATCCCACACTTCCTCCTCCTGCTGCTGCCTGGGGTCTGCACACAGGGCACTGTGCTTAAGGCACACACATGCACTTCTGTCCTCTTAAAAGGACAGCACACACCATACTAAAGGGGAGACACTTATTATTTAAGGCTCCCCCATCTGTTGGGAGGTGCCTGAGCAATATATTTACTCTGCTTGCTAGTTCTCAAGTCCCCTGTTCTAGTTTGATTTCCAGTACCTTCTTGGACCTGCCGTGCCCATCTGTAGACTAGCCGTGCTTGCCATACCTGCTTGCACCTGCCGTGCCCACCTGTACACCAGCCGAATCTCCCTGAACCTGACAGTATACCATCCATACTTGCCGTACCTGCCGTCCCCACCTGTATATCAACCTTGCCAGCCTGCTCCTGCTATGTTCACATGTATATCAACCATACCTGCCTGCACCTGCCAGTGCCTATCTGCATATCAGTCATACCAGTTTGCTTTTGCCATGCTAACCTGTATATCAGCCACACCTGCCAGCACCTGTCAGTACCTGCCTGTATACCACCCATACCAGTGTGCACCTGCCATTCCTGTATTGCTGCTGTGCCTGCCAAGATTTCCCTTTCTAGGCCGTTTCAGCGCCGTTTCAGCTCCGTTTCCTTGAGTTCAGCTGCTGTGTGTCTGAGGTCCGTCCTGGAGAAGCACTAATGTCCATCTGGAGCCAAGTCTAACTCCACCATCAGGGGCTATAGAGAAGAGTCGGGTGTTCACCTAGTTACACCCCTCCAGGCTCTCCTCAGACCACAGCACAGTGTCTCCACCACTAAATCCATTACTACTTTTAGTTTGTCTGTGGACAATTCCGTATCTGCGGTCTTCCAGGACCTATATTACATGTCCGTCTGCATCTTCCAGGACATCTACTGTCCACCTGCAGGGTCCAGTACTACTTCCAGTGCTACTTGTCTGTAATTATTATTATTATTATTATTATTATTAATAATAATAATAACATCATCATATTGTGGTCTATGCTTCTTTCGTCATGGATGTGTTAATACTAGTGCCTGATTTTTACCAATTTTAGAAATTGCTCAGAAAAAAAAACATAATCCAACTTAATCCACTGGATAAAAAAAAACTATGAGTGGTAGCAAATAATATATTAAAACTAATATTTAAATTTGAAGAAGTGCAGCCTTTCCTGGTGTCTGAGTGGTCCAAATGGTACATGGCAGGAAGGGAAGCTCTTTAACAAATTTTGTCTTGGGGCCCAGAATTTTCACTTTACACCTCTGCTTCCACCTCCTCCCTATCTTCATCACTGCACATAGCTTTTCTGGCATAAAACTTCAGCAGTATAGACCATAGAGGTTGCTCTGTAGTTTATATGCGGTAGAGCTGCTGTCTTCCTGTTGTGGTTGGATGGTTAACAGCAGAATCCTAAAGTACAGTAAACAGGGAAGCAGCCCACCGGGGTCATCCCCCTCATTTCCTAATATCCTGATGCTGTAGGTGAGACTTTCTGTCTTTTATATACATGAAAATATCAACATCTACTTTTTTGGTCTGTTGATTATGGGAAATCATTACGACTATGAAGAATTAACCAGTTAGATATCACGGACCAAAGAAGTTCAGCCAATCATACTGAACCGGATAGTAAGGAAATTAAGGCAGCATTGAATTTACAGCTTTACTGCTGTAGTGCAAGAAATTTCTGCACATTATGGTTCACTGTGCTGAAAACATCTGTTTAGATAAATCTCCGGAAGGACAAGTCTTTACCTGAAAGAAGCATGAAACTGAAGCTTTGGGCAAAAACAAAATAGTAAGGAAAACCTGATCCCTAGCGGAGCCATGGGCATAGTAACCCTAGTAATCCATGGCTCATATTTTAGGGCAGTTATAGGGTTAATTATTTTAGGAAAACTTCGGGGGGCTATAGAGCTAACTGCTCAAGTGGTGGGAACTGAGGCTGGACCATAAACTAGCAGGTCTATAGTTTGGGGGGTTGGGAATCCTGACCACGCTGAGGTACCACTGGAAAAGGTCCCACTAGACCTGTAAGGGGAATTTTTTTATTATTGAGGGGTGGTTTTGATAAGGTTCTTTGAGTTGGTGGTAGAATTGTTGTGGGGGGTTTCTATTCTGTAGATTCTACCCTCAGATAGTGTGTGGAACTTAGTACTTGCCTGGTGGAGTTTTGGGACTCTTCAGGGTAGAGTTCTTGATGATATGGCTATGGCAATGGTTTTCAGGCAAAATAGGTGCCCCCGAATCTGTGGTGGGGTTAATGCCGGAAGGTTTACACTTTGGTTAGCACCAAGCTTTTGAAGCTCCAAGAACCTCCTTACCAGAAAAATGTATTTATATTGTTATGTTTGTGTATAATAAAGGGCATTTGGCCAAATTAATCCAAAATCACTTGTCTGTGTTTATTTGGGGGAGGTTGGGGGCAGAGGAACCTTAAAAGAGGTATATAGTGGCCAACCTGTGCAATACTGGAGTCAGGTATTTTCCTGAGGTAAGGCTAATTTACTCAATAAAGTTCCTCACACACATTGGACTAATGTCGACCAAACTGGCCAAATCCTTTTTCACCACAAGATAATCTGCCACCAGAAGAGTCTAGCAGTGGCTGTCATGTAGAAAACACAAGAGAGAGAATGGCAGCGCGAGTGCTCCTGTGTACGAAGGAGTCAGGAAATATAAATGCTGATCGGACAAAACATGGTCCAAATCTCCTGACCCAACCTTATGACCTATACATATTGGTATTAGAGATGAGCGACTTTGCCTTTATTCTGGTCGAGTCTGGTTTCACGAAACCCGACTTTCGCAAAAGTCGGGTCGAACGAAATCGGCCGATTATCGTGAAAAGTCAAAGGCCGACTGAAACACGAAACCCAATGCAAGTCAATGGAGAAGCAAAGTCGGCAGGGAGTGGAGGACAGGAAACACACCTACAGTGCCCTTTTGAATGCCAAAAACATAAATTATGATTACTGAAGCTTTTCAACCTTAATTTACTTCATAATACTAGTTACGCACTGAAAAATGGGGGTTATTTGGCTAAATTTGTGGGGGGGTAGGGCTGGCTCCAGGTTTTCATGTGCCCTGGGCCAAAGAGCGCCCCTTTAACACATACCACAACTCATGATGCTCCGATACCGCAGAGAAATAGCGGTATAGTACAATGAAAAATACTTCACTTTTTACATCTCATGACTGATATCCATTTTTAATAGCTCCAAAAACGGACAGTATATAACTCCATACAGTATTATGACCACCGCATAGTGCGCTATACAGAGTAATGAGGCCCATATATTTCTCCATACAGAATCATTGGTCCCATATAATGTTTGAAACAGTATATGATGAGCTCCACATAATGCTACAGTATATGTTGGTCCCCATGGATGAAGCTCCACTGTTTTATGGGCCCAAATAATGCTCCATACATAATGGGCCCCATTTCTAATGCTCTAGTGTATAATGGGCCCTGTAAATGCTGCTCCAGTGTCTGATGTCCACCTTTGGAATGCTCCAGTGTATGGTGGGCCCCATATATCATTCTCCAGAGTATAGTGCTCCCCAAAAATTGCTGTCCCAACATTGAAAACAATTAAATAAGTCTCCTCGCTATGGAATCCCTGTACTAGTCTGGACTCCTCATCGTCCCCATCGTCCATCTCACTGCCCTTGGCTGTTTAGGCAGAGGGTGTACAGACGTGATGTCATTGCGCTCTCTGATCAGACTATCACTGTCAGGAAACGCGGAAGACGTCATGGCAGTGGAGCAGGGAGAGGTAAGTATTTCAACTTTGCAAGTGCTGTGATCCTGAGCAAGCAGGGGGAGCCAGAAGGAAAAGGCTACGGCTGCCAGCCATACGAGAAAGTTCCAAAAGAGAGTCAACAGGGGGAACTTCATTGAACTCAGCACTGCGAGTACCTCAGATAAGCGCTAGAATGGAGGCCACACTACCTATCTGTAGAGAGAGAAATCCAAATTGGCTTCCAGGCTGACCAACTCCTTCTCCATCTGTACTCTGGGTCCTGGACGCACCTACCAAGTACAGGTAAAGGAACTGCACGACTGTGTCTGTCATCTTTCTCCTGCGCCTGGCGCACGGCTCAGCTACATCCTGCACTGTACACCATTTCCCAACTCTTTCATCTGCCCTGCGACTACGGCCCTACCTGTGCATGTCTTCTACATCTTAGCTGCGCCACATCTGTCCCACAGAAATGACACTGCAGCGCTGGTCAATCTAATCAGAAACCAGAGGTGGCGTCATGTATCATTCACCTATAAACGTAATTCACCCCTTTGCATGGATGCCCAGGGCCACGGAACGGGTCACCACCACCGTGACACATCTCTGTGAGACACCGGCCCGGTACCGATTAACCCCATTGCCCTGGCTGGCGACCCACACTCCATGTCAGATTCATCTTGGACTGGGGAATTCACGATTTGACTTGATAACCCAGGCATGGTATGATAGAAAGAGCTACATGGACTAATGTGAAGTGTGGCCTGCTGCCTCATTCAGTTTGGGTGGGGGTGCAGGACACAATGAAAGGGGTTCTTCCTGACCAGGAGCCAGCACTTGACCACTCAGTGCTTGCATTTTTTTAAACTTCAGAAGAGGCGGGCATATTTGATGGAGTCTGCTTCGGCAATGTAAGCCAAAACCAATTCATCATGCTCCGCCTTTAAAAGCGGTTAACCTACTCCCAGAAAAGGTATCATTCCAGGCGTTCCCGGAGCCAGACCATGACGCAGGCTCAACACCTCCTGTCTTAGCTGCTATTGTGCTTTTTCCACTACCAGCAGATGCACCACCACCATCATCACCAGCTGCCCCCCCCCCCCCGCGCCCACGTCCGCGGCCTCTTCCACCAAACATCAAAATTTTGCACAAAATAGACACAAAATAACATCAGATATATGGCACTGTATCAGAAGCGTACAGCTCTATTCAGTCAAAGGATAGTTGTCAATCTCCATCAGTCACACATAGACGCTCACAGGCTCAGTATGGATTAGACAAGAATATAAAAAGTAGAGAAAGTGTACAGTATCATCAGATAGCAGGTATATATAGCATAGTTTAAACATTAACAATGTACGTCTATATATCAGGAGTAGTGTTGAGCCACCATGCTAGTGTTTTGGTTCGTCACACAGGAGGCAAGTTCGTTGAATGTTTGTCGAACCCCATTGAAAACAATGGCAGGCAAACACAAACATATACAAACACATAGAAAACAATTACAAAACACCTTAAAAGGTGTCCCAAAGCAGAGAAAATGCTCAGAAGACAAAAATTACATATGGAAAAGGGCAACTACATTTAGAAAAGAGGTGGAGGAGTAAAAGGAGGAGGTGGAGGAGACACAGATATAGGCTTGTCATTCCCTTATGAAGTCAAGAAAGGCTGGAATAAAAATGTAAAATACCAACCAAAAAAAAAAAATTCTGAAATCGAACACGATCATACACCGTCGGACTTCCCACCAATAAATTATGCCAACTGGCGATTGGGCAGCGTTATTCCCACGAGCCTCCAAACAGCGTCCATGAAGGCAAAGTGTTTGCTTTCCGGGGGCAGTATGATTGCAAAGCTGAACCTTAAAGGAATGTTCAAAAGGGCACCACCAGGAGTGGAGCCTGCGACTTAATTGGACTCCACCCGGGAAACCACAACCATGCCACCTCATGGTTGCACATATTGAAAGCTTTGTCGATTGTGTGTGTGGTGTGGTATGTCCATTTGTAGTTGCGCTAGCAATTTGTCAGCTTTATTCCATTCACGAACGAGACTCCGGCATGCCCCCGCGGTACGCGTCAAGCTTACTAGAGGGATACGCGAGGCTCTGGCACTATCATGGTCTATCATGGCGTTACATGTCCGGGGCTGCATGCGCGCTACACTGAAGTGACCAGCTTTTGTCGCTTACATGTGCAGATAACCAGCAGAACACCGTTAGTGATGGGGATCTGTGATTCCAATTATTCCCTGCGAACGATGATTTCCCAGTAAGTGCAGGTCAACCGCAATTCCTGAATTAGGCCTAACCAGCATTCCTGAAAAAATGCAAAAAATTACGTGTCCAAACCACAGTTGCTGTAGCTTGTTTAACAGCTCGGCAGCCGTTCTCAGGCCCAGTATGGATTTGACAAGATTCTAGAAAGTTGATAAAGGGTAGTTTCACCGGGTAACACGTATATATGTAGCATAGTTTACACATGAAAAACCTATGTCTATATATCAGGAGGCGGGCTCAGACGGTCTCAGGCCCAGTATGAATTAGACATGATTGGACAAAGGTGAGAAAGGGTAACGTATCACCGGATTACAGGTATGTATAGCATAGTTTACACATTAAAAACCTATGTCTATTGATCAGGAGGCAGGCTCAGACGGTCTCAGGGCCAGTATGGATTTGACCAGCTTGTACAAAGTTAAGAATGGGTACATTATCACTGGATAGCAGGTATATATAGCATAGTTTAAATATTTAAAATCTCCATGTTCTCAGTATGGATTAGACAACAATCTAAAAAGTAGAAAAAAGGAAATGTATTTGAAGCATACACCAGTATACACTTTTGGTGGTATTTTTAAATCTTCATATATATTTCTGTCTCAGTAAGACAGTCCAGACTCTCCGCAATAGCAAATGAGATGCATACAATTACTGACATAAAGTCTAGTGATTGCAGAAATCTAGGAATTCCTATTCATGGGATAAACTTCCATCACAATTCTCAGAGGCGATGCAGACCCTCAATTAATTAGTGTGTGGAGACAGCGAAAACCTTTCTTTGTGAAGAAAGTGTTGCTGTATCGCAGTACCATTGATCCCATCGCCATTACTCATATCCATATAATTTTGATCACAGGGAGAGATGCAAACTGTTACGCTGCGGACGCAGGTGGCGAGAGTGGACCCACTGGGCCGTGACGCCGAGCACTCCCCGAGCGAGCGCACCAAGTGGACCGACCCCTATACAGGGACCGTTAGGGAACAGACTCGGGAAGTTCAAGCGCCACGGCAGCCATGACCAGGGGTCGGCTCAGGTGAACCGATGATGAGGAACAGAGGAAGATCCGGAGAGGAACCAGGATGACCAGGGTCCAGAGGCTGAGGAAGAAGGAGAAGGACGGAGGAGAATGGCGGGGACCCAGGAAGAGGCGAACTGAAAAGGGAAGGAGACACAGGGGTTAGCAGGAGGCACAGGCCGGAGTATCAGAGGAACACTGGGGACACAGGCGGAAGACACAGGGGTTAGCAGGAGGCACAAGGCACAAGGGGTTAACTAGCGTGCAGCTTGCAAGGGGACAGCAGCAGAGAGCGCGGCCTGGACAACAGAGAGGTAACTCAATAGTCAGGCGCCTCCACTAAGGGAGGGCGGCCTGAAATACCTGGTGGTGGCCTCTGATAGGTCGGGAGGCCGGTCCGGGTCAGGTCACGCCAGGCAGGTGGCTGACGGCAGAGGCGTGCGGCTTATCCCTCCGGCGCGTGCGCAGAGGCACAGTGCGCGCGGCCGAGGGAAGTGGAGGAGAGCGTCGGGACGCCGGCCACCGGAAAGCGAGGGACGCGTCAGAGGAGCGAGTCGGGCCAGAAGCGGAAGCGGTGAGTATGGCAGCGGGAGCGGCGACACGGGGAGCGGTGCTAACACAAACATGGTGCTCACTGCCTATCATGCTCTGTCACGTAACTTTGGAGTGCAAAAGACAGAAGCCACAGGCCGTAGGTGATTCATTTGGATTGGCATGAGAGGGCACATTTAAAAATGTGCGCTGGAATGTCACACGTCTGTGGGTAGGAAAACTGTGAAAGCTGATGAGAAACCACCACTGCATCTCATTGTGAGTCGACGTCCACAAGAAATGGAAGCCATTGATCATCTGAAGCTAGATCCCGGCCAGCGGGACAGGGCATAGCTGCGTCTTAACCATCATCTTCTATCAGTTCACCAAATTTGTAGTGGCAGTCCCAGTGAAGGATTTGACAGCCCAGACTACACAGCGGAGGAGCAGGGAGAGGTAAACATTGCAAATGCTGGGGCCCTGCCCAAGCAAGGGGGGCCCACTCGTGGGCGTCGGTACTGGCACTGGGCCCCTCATAGTACGGCGGTGTGTCTGACAGCGAATGTGCACCCCCACCGTCAGAGACACTTGATTGCACTATGAGGGACCCTGTGCCAGTGCCCGCACCCAAGAGTCGGCCCACCCACCTGTCCAGGGCAACGGCACTCGCACGGTTGCGTGCGCTAGGTGGTGACCCCGGCCATGTGGGGAGGAGGCAGTCCAGTTAGGGAGGTTTACAAAATGGCATATGTTGATGTGGGACATTTACCTGCTGCTAAAGGCGAAATTGGTCAAGTCCCAGGAAGAGGCGGACCAAAGAAAGCCATTTTTCTGTCAACCTATGTGTCATCAGGGTAAGTTGTGACAAAATCCTTGGAAACCCATGCATGGTTCATTTTAATGAAGGTTAGATCATCCACATTTTGGGTCGACAGACGGGTCCTTTTTTTCTGTCAGGATTGATCCAGCAGCACTGAATACTCTTTCCGATAGCACACTTGCAGCTGGGCAAGCGAGCTCCTGTAAGGCATATTGTGCCAATTCAGGCCAGGTGTCCAGTTTAGCTGCCCAATAGTCAAATAGGAATGACCTGTGAGGGAGAACATCGATATGGGAGGAAAAGTAGTTTGTAACCATAGCTGACAAGTGCTGTCTCCTGTCACTTTCAATTGATGCAGTATTACCAGTCGTGTGAGCGGGACTAGAAAAATCAGTCCACAACATGGTCATGAGACCCCTGTCTCCAACACCACTTCTGATGTGTGCACCACCAACACCTCTTCCAAGTTGCCCCCGGCCCATACGGCTCGTGTGACAACCATCACCGCTGCTGTGTGCTGGGAATGCCTCAACCAACCGGTTTACCAGAGTTGCTTGTTTGTTAGCCAATATTAGGTCAAGGTTCTCCTGTGGCATGATGTTTTGGAATTTGCCTTTATAGCGTGGATCCAGGATGCTGGCCAACCAGTAGTCATCATCTTTCATCATTTTGGCAATGTGGGGGTCCCTTTTTAGGATCTGCAAGGCATAATCTGACATGTGGGCCAATGTTCCCGGTGTCAATGATGCCCTGCGAGTGCTGGGTGGAGGAGCACTTTCAGGCAAATCCACATCCCTCCAGTCACGCACAAACCCAGTACCAGACCTTGCCACGCCAACATTTTCTCTTGCCCCACGAGAAGCATCCTCCTCCCCTAAATAATCATCCCCATCATCATCCTCCTCCTCCTCTTCTTCCTCCACCTCGTCCACAACAGTTCCATGAGCAGACAATGGCTGACTGTCATCAAGGCTTCCCTCCTCCTCTTCCTCATAATCCTCGGCTGCAGACGCCTGCTCCTTGATGTGCGTCAAAGTTTGCATGAGCAGACGCATAAGTGGGATGCTCATGCTTATGATGGCGTCGTCTGCGCTTACCAGCCGTGTGCATTCCTCAAAACATTGAAGGACTTTACAGAGGTCTTTCAGCTTCGACCACTGCACACTTGTCATCTCCATGTCTGCTCTCAAAGTGCCTGCCCATGTATCCTCCCACAAATGCATTATGGCCTGCCTCTGTTCGCACAGCTACTCAACCATGTGCAGGGTGGAGTTCCACCTTGTTGCAACGTCGATAATTAGGCGGTGCTTGGGAAGGTGGAGCAATCGCTGCAGCTTCTGCATATGACTAGAGTGTACCAGTGACCGGCGGATGTGCGAGCACAGTCTTCCAACCTTATGGAGCAGGCCTGTTAACTCTGGATAATTAGTGAGGAAGCACTGCACCACCAGGTTCAAGGTGTGAGCCAAGCAAGGTATGTGTCTGAGTTTTGAAAGGGCTATGGCTGGAACAAAATTCCGGCCGTTATCACTAACTACCTTGCCTGCCTCAAGATGTAGACTGCCTAGCCATGACTCAGTTTGTTGCTGAAAGTAGTCGGCCAGTACCTCCGCCGTGTGTCTGTCGCCCAAACACACCATCTGCAACACAGCCTGCTGACGCTTTCCACTAGCTGATCGATAGTGGGTCACATCGTGTGCACCACTGTCAGCTGCGGACGCAGTGCTCGTGCGACTGCGATCTGTGGGCGAGCTTCCGCTTCTGGAGGAGGAGGGTCGAACGCCTACAGCCAACTGTTTCCTATACCATGGGCTAGGCAGCACTGTCCCATCACAGCTGTCCCCTGTGGACCCTGCATCCACCACATTAACCCAGTGCGCCGTGATGGACACGTAACGGCCCTGGCCATGTCTACTGGACCATGCATCAGTTGTGAGGTGCACCTTTCCACTCAATGATTGCTTGTGCATGGACAATGCGGTCTTTCACATGAAGGTGGAGGGCTGGGATGGCTTTGCAAGAAAAGAAGTGGCGACTGGGTAGGTCATAGCGTGGTACTGGGTAGGCCATGAGTTTGCGGAAAGCTGCACTTTAACCAACCGATAGGGCATCATCTCTAACGAGATTAGTTTGGCAATGTGGGCGTTCAAACCCAGTGTACGCGGATGAGAGGATGAGTACTTTCTTATCCTACTCATAGTCTCTGGTAGGGTGAGCTGGACTTGAGAGCTGCATATGGTGGAACTAGCGGTGGACATGGCGGACTAAGAGAGGGTTGATGATGGTGATGGAGTTGGTGTTCTTTCTGATGGCCTAGATTCAGTCTTTCGTTGCAACAACAGTGTGATTCCATTACTGATTTGCCCTTGCGACGACAACTCAACATTTGCTGCTGGTGGTGTGCTAACCGGTGGACTTACAGTGGGGGAAACAATGTAGCGTTGCTGACTACCTTCTTTGGGAGCAGTAGCACATGTGGTATGTGAGTTTTGGTAGTCCATCCACGCTTGCAAGTGCATGGTGGTTAAATGTCTTAGCATGCAACTGGTATTCAAATTTCTCAGATTTTTCCCTCAGCTAAAGGTCTTTGCGCACTTCTTACAGATAACCTTTGCCTGATCATTAGGATTTTGTTCAAAAAAGTGCCACACTGCACTCTTCCTACTATGGAAGACATTTTGAGGCCTTGCACGCTGTGCTATTTTGACCGTCTGGCCAAGCTGTCCTGCAAGTCTTTTGGTTTTTGTAACCCGTTTTTGGACTGCTCCGGGCCTGCCAGATAACAGCTGCTGCGATGTTGATGCCCCCTGCGGATGCTCCTCCTCCTCTTCTGAGCTATTGGCAGCGGCACCCTCTACCCCCAATGGATGCCAATCTGGGTCAACAACTGGGTCATCCATCACCTCCTCCTCTTCAATGTCATGTGCACCTTCCTCTGTGTCACCGTGTATGGTGGTATAGTATGCGGGAAGTGGCACCTGAGTTTCATCTGGGTCAGATTCTGGCTCAGTACACTGCGAGGACAATGTAGTGCTCTGAGTGAATGTACCAGCAGAATCATCTATCAGTGGCTGTGCATCAGTGCACTCCATGTCAGATTCATCTTGGCCTGGGTAATTCACGATTTGACTTGATAACCCAGGCATGGTATGTGAAAACAGCTCCATGGAGTAATCTGTAGTGTGGCCTGCCGCATCCTTCAATTTTGGTTGGGGTGAAGGACACAAGGAAAGGTGTGGTTCATGAACATGAGCCTCCAATGATGACTCAGTGCTTTTATTTTTTAAAGCTTCAGAAGAGGAGGCGATAGAGCTGGAGGCTGAGTCAGCAATGTAAGCCAAAACTTGTTTTTGAAGCTCCGGCTTTAAAAGCGGTTTACCTACTCCCAGAAAAGGGAGCCTTCAAAGCCTTGGGGAGCCAGACGATGACGCAGGCTCAACACCTCCTGCATTAGGTGCTATTTTGCTTTTGCCACTACCAGAAGATCCACCACCAACATCAACACCATCATTACTAGCTGCCAACCCCCGCCCACTTCCACTGACTCTTCCACCACACTTCCTCATTTTTGGGGAAAATGTACCCAAAAAAACACCAATTAAATGGGACTGTAAAACAAGGTACAAGATCTATATAGTAGTGGGGAGAATTGGAATCTCTGTAGACTTCAGGACACAGTTGGATTCTGTCAGGCCCTGTTTATTTTACACCGCAATGTGACAGGCAGATTCTGGATGGTGTAATAAAGGTGGATAGAGGACTGTGGAGAATTGGAATCTCTGTAGACTTCAGGACACAGTTGGATTCTGTCAGGCCCTGTTTATTTTACACTGCAATGTGACAGGCAATTTCTGGATGTTGTAAGAAAGGTGGATAGAGGACTGTGGAGAATTGGAATCTCTCTACACTTCAGGACACAGTTGGATTCTGTGAGGCCCTGTATCTATAACACCGCAATGTGACCGGCAGAAATGGCCTAGTGTATGACAAACTACAAGGTGTATATAGAATTGGACAGAATTGGAATCTCCCTAGAGTGTAGGTCTGTAAGAACGGACAAACTCCTCAGCTTTTCCTTACAGAGTCACACACTTAGATAGCTTCAATTTGGCCGTGATAACAGCCATTACACGGTACTGAGAGAGGAGCGTGCACGTACACCGCTGTACGGTGTATGTAAAATTGTCAAGCTCCGTGTTTTTGTATACGGACTGACACACGCTGTCTCTCTCTAGTTTTGAATGTATTCAAACAGCAAATATACTAAACTGTTTGAAAAACGGACAAAACTATAAGGTGTAGGTCTGTAAGAACGGACAAACTCCTCGACTTTTCCTTACAGAGTCACACACGTAGATAGCTTCAATTTGGCCGTGATAACAGCCGTTACACGGTACTGAGTGAGGAGCGTGCACGTACACCGCTGTACGGTGTATGTAAATGTGGCGCCCCTGAGACTTCAGTCGCCACAGAGGTACTGCACCTTCTCCTAAGGTGTAGTACCCCACCATCCAGGTAGGCTGGGAACTCCTTTCCGCATTCCAACACCTGCACCCCACACACAGGATAGTTCAGCAGGGACCCATCCATGCTTTATGCTGGAAAGGTCATTGGGTGCCTTTTGTGGTCCCTAGCTTCGTAACACGAGAGGCGCTGGGGAGGCGGGTGGAGTTAGATATAAAAGAGAGGGAAGGTCTAGGATTTCAGGTCAGTCTGGGGTGAGTCCCAGAGAAGGAGGTCAGTCAGACGAGGGTCTGAGAGAGAGAGAGAGAGCAGGCTGACAGCAGGTCAGCCTGAGAGGAGCTCAAGGCGGAGGAAGGCAGTCAGTCAGGAGAGGCTGAGGACTGGTCTTAGTGGAACGAGCTCCCTAGGGAAGGAAGAGAAGGAGAAAGAGATGTAGACTGGAGACTACAGATTCCATAAGAGAGATATAACAGATCGGAACGAAGGAGAAAAGAAGGATGGTGGGAAGCTGGTTGAAGAAAGATAGAGAACCCTTCCAGTCCAGAGAGTGCAAAGGCCGGGGCCTGGTCCCCGAGGTTGATTGGATCTTATGTCCGGCAACAGACAACGGAGGAGTAGTGAGCCGCTAACGCCTTGCTCCCATCATAGACTTGGGACACAACAGCTACTGAATAGAGAGCCGGGACGCAGTGAGGAGTCCCCAAAGCAGGCTACAGCTGTCTGTCATACAAGTAAAGACTAGGAACACCTAGAGAGAGGCATTCCAGGAAAACTAAGTACTGGAGTGCTTCGCACCTAAAGGCACATTGGAGGAGTCGTTCAGTAAGGTACATGTTGGAGGAGTGTGGAAGGGAGAATCCTATCCTGCTTGGAGGTTGGCTGGATCCCTGACCTGGAGAACACGGTATGGAGGCAAGCAGTTGAGTGAACTGCAAACAGTGAGTAAAGCTTTGGAACCGCACACCCTGGTGTCCTCCAGTTAATCCCGCACCACTACACCTGGGTACCAGCCTCCATACTATTCTGCACCTCTCCTCATCCATTGCACCTACACTGCCCTGGGACTACAGCTCCACCTGTGGGGAGCTACACCATCTTTGCTGCATCACACCATCAGTCCCAGTGGATCTGCATGCAGCGTTGGCTCAACATCTTACTTGCCAAACACCACGGGTGGTGTCACGAACTATTCTAACAAACTTTAACACCATTAACATCACCGCCATTGCTATTGGGCACCCAGGGCCACAGACCGGGTCACCGCTGCTGTGACACATTCCCGCCTTGACACCGGCCCGGTACCGAGTACCTCGCTGCCCTGGGTGTTCGAGGGCGACCCAATTTTGGCGTCACAAACAGGATGAGGAGACCCGATGCCATCGGGTTCTGTGTGCCTTGGATTTACAACTTTTGAAAATGTGCAGAAGACCAAATTTAATAGACTGTAAAAAGGACATTAGAAATGGCCGCTGGCACGGAGAAGAAGGGCGTGAAGAGATGGGAGGTCCTAAGAAAAGACCGCGAAGAGTCTTGGGCCGTCCCTGCCTGAAATACTATGTGACCGATGCATGGCCCACCCCCCGAGGGGTTCGTATACTGGCTTGGTATGGAGGCGCTGGAAGAAGATGCCACCCCCGGAAGGAGGGGCAGAGAAAGCCAGTGGCGAGCAGAAGGGCGGAGCAAGAGGAAGAACGCCAGAACGCCATTTTGGAGAGTGAGGGAAGGAGGCCTGCGGAGCGCGGGGAAGTGCAAGTCCCCGGCGCCATGGCTGACGGCTCCAACCCGAACTCCGGAATGAACCGCCAGCAATTAGAAGATGAAATCGCTGAACTGACTACCCGTCTGCAGCTGCGAAGAGAAGCTGAGACGGCAGCGCGCCCCAGCGGGGCCTACACCTGCAGTACCCCCTCCATCGGTACCTGCCGCTACCACACCGGACTGTCCTCGGGCAGCGCTGACCTACACATCTACCCTGACCGTGCGGTTGAGCACCTCCTGCCCGGAGAAGTTACCGGAGGACCCGGGAGTGGAAGCAGAGCTCCCGCCTGGACCTGGCGCGGCTGCGCCGGTCCCCACAGAGACCCCTGCGGATCCAGAACCCGCAACTGCTCCTTTATCACCTGCACCGGAGCCGAGGCCGCACCGCCGGGAGACCTCAGGTATATCCGGTGCCCCTACCCCTGAGAAGACCCGGGGTTGCCCCACCGTTGCAATGGCCGGCCAGGTTGTATTAGACCTGGTCTGGGACCGGGAAGCCAGTCCCCGGGGGGAGATACCAGAACCCCCAACGGTGACACTGCAGGCCCCAGTAGGCCAAAGCAGGTCCCGGGAGGAGCAGAATGAGGCCTATTGCCGAGCCACCATTAAAAAGCTGGCAGATGAGTACCGGGAGAGGTAGCAGAGGAGAATGGCTGTACTGGGCCCGGACTTGAGCAGGAAAGAGAGGACGCGTGCTGGGCATTACAGTTCCCAGGATGCCGTAGGATGGGGGCAGGTCCTTAACGTCAATCAAGAACGGGGGTTCGGATTTATTGCAGACCCCAAGAGGATAAGTGACTTATTCTTTAATCGGAGGGACGTTGAATCCCACTTGCCCAAAGGACACCTTAAAAGAGACCTGCAGCCTGGGGAATATGTGACCTAAACCCGGCATGAGGGACTCAGGGGATGGTACGCCCTGAATGTACGACGTATCCCTGCAGAGTTCATCGAGAGGTACCTGCCATCAAGATCAGTCAATGCTCCATCCACTGGTACCCCACAGACTGCTCAGGTAGCTGTTTCCAAGAGCCAGGCTGCTAATGCATCACCTCCAGTATGGCAGCCCAAACCAAGGATCTCTGGCTTGACACCGTGGGAAGAGGAGTACCTGCGGATGCTGATGACTACTTTGAATCTGGTAGCCACTAAGAAATAGAATTACAAAATATCTTGTTACCCAGGAGGGTTTGTTGCACCAGTTGTGCCTTTGCCTTTTTGTTCATCATGTTGCCCAGTTTTTGATTGGCAGGGCTGTTTTTGAAATGGAACTGTGGAGATCATAGACGCTGATTGATCCAAAAACTTTTATTGTAAATAGTTGCACCTCTTTAGGTGCCCTTTCTTGGTTTTACATATAAAGACACTTTGCGAAGATAATGTTTTTGCATGGACACTTTTCGAAGAATGATGTCTACCTCAAGGGACACTGCAAGAAATCCCGTCTGGGAGCAGTTTTCAGCACCTTACAAGAATTTTGAATGTTTTATGATAACGTATTTGATAATGTTGTGTCTTGTGAAAAGTAAATGTCTTTTATAGCATGTTTGATACAGAGAATTAGAAAATTTTTGAGATAGAATGTGAGAATTGAATAAAGACTGAAGAATTGAAAGTGACAGGCCAAGAGTAGTTGGTCAGTGTCTTGCGTCCAGTAGAGAGAGAAAAAGAAAAAGAGAATAATTGATAGAAAATGTACTAAAGAAAATGTGTTGAGTATAGCACTTTGAATTAAGAATTGCACTTAAGAAAATTTTTGATGCTAAGATAGGAAGTTAACCTGTTTGTAACGTTTAAGAAATGTGCCTCCTAAATTAGGAAGATTAGATAAGTGCTGTTGAATTGCATTTAAAAATTTTTGTGTGTTCCTGTATTGTACCTTTTGTGTCTTGCAGCCCGCGGACGTGCTGTGTTTAACGGGGGGTATGTGGCGCCCCTGAGGCTTCAGTCGCCACAGAGGTACTGCACCTTCTCCTAAGGTGTAGTACCCCACCACCCAGGTAGGCTGGGAACTCTTTTCCGCATTCCAACACCTGCACCCCACACACAGGATAGTTCAGCAGGGACCCATCCATGCTTTATGCTGGAAAGGTCATAGGGTGCCTTTTGTGGTCCCTAGCTTCATAACACGAGAGGTGCTGGGGAGGCGGGTGGAGTTAGATATAAAAGAGAGGGAAGGTCTAGGATTTCAGGTCAGTCTGGGGTGAGTCCCAGAGAAGGAAGTCAGTCAGACGAGGGTCTGAGAGAGAGAGAGAGAGAGAGCAGGCTGACAGCAGGTCAGCCTGAGAGGAGCTCAAGGCGGAGGAAGGCAGTCAGTCAGGAGAGGCTGAGGACTGGTCTTAGTGGAACGAGCTCCCTAGGGAAGGAAGAGAAGGAGAAAGAGACGTAGACTGGAGACTACAGATTCCATAAGAGAGATATAACAGATCGGAACGAAGGAGAATAGAAGGACGGTGGGAAGCTGGTTGAAGAAAGATAGAGAACCCTTCCAGTCCAGAGAGCGCAAAGGCCGGGGCCCAGTCCCCGAGGTTGATTGGATCTTTATGTCCGGCAACAGACACCGGAGGAGTAGTGAGCCGCTAACGCCTTGCTCCCATCATAGACTTGGGACACAGCAGCAACTGAATAGAGAGCCGGGACGCAGTGAGGAGTCCCCAAAGCAGGCTACAGCTGTCTGTCATACAAGTAAAGACTAGAAACACCTAGAGAGAGGCATTCCAGGGTAACTAAGTACTGGATGCTTCGCACCTAAAGGCGCATTGGAGGAGTCGTTCAGTAAGGTACATGTTAGCGGAGTGTGGAAGGGAGAATCCTATCCTGCCTGGAGGTTGGCTGGAGCCCTGACCTGGAGAACACGGTACGGAGGCAGGCAGTTGAGTGAACTGCAAACAGTGAGTAAAGCTTTGGAACCGCACACCCTGGTGTCCTCCAGTTAATCCCGCACCACTACACCTGGGTACCAGCCTCCATACCATTCTACACCTCTCCTCATCCACTGCACCTACACTGCCCTGGGACTACAGCTCCACCTGTGGGGAGCTACACCAACTTTGCTGCATCACACCATCAATCCCAGTGGATCTGCATGCAGCGTTGGCTCAACATCTTACTTGCCAAGCACCACGGGTGGCGTCACAAACTATTCTAATAAACTTTAACACAATTAACATCACCGCCATTGCTATTGGGCGCCAAGGGCCACGGACAGGGTCACCGCTGCTGTGACACATTCCCGCCTTGACACCGGCCCGATACCAAGTACCCCGCTGCCCTGGGTGTGCGAGGGCGACCCATAAAATTGTCAAGCTCCGTGTTTTTGTATACGGACTGACACACGCTGTCTCTCTCTAGTTTTGAATGTAATCAAACAGCAAATATACTAAACTGTTTGTTAAGCGGACAAAACTATAAGGTGTAGGTCTGTAAGAACGGACAAACTCCTCGACTTTTCCTTACAGAGTCACACACATAGCTTCAATTTGGCCGTGATAACAGCTGTTACACGGTGCTGTGTGAGGAGCGTACACCGCTGTACGGTGTGTGAAAAAATGAACGCTCACTACCTCACCAGGAGAAAACAATACAATTTGGATTGCTTTTAAAAAAGCAGTTTGAACACCAATGTGCACACAGCAATGCAGCTAGCATTAAAAGGCAGGCTAATCACCACCAGCGCTGCTGCACAAAAGGAAAAATCTTCACCTTTCACTGCACAGTAACTACAGTGAAAAGCGCTAGCAGCAGAAGCAGTTTTTTTTTTCTTTTTACCTTCCTAACGCTCTCCCTACAGAATCAGCAGCTGCAGCAGCTCTCCCTATTCTGAGATCAGCATGAGTAACATGGCGGTCGGCGTCCCTGCCCCTTTATACCCCCTGTGACGCCACACAAAGCAAGCCAATCACTTGCATGCCCTTCTCCAAGATGGTGGTGACCGCTGCCTATGTCATCACGTTGCCCACAGTGTCCGTTCTTCCTGATTAGCTGAAAAAGGGCGCTAAAGCATCTTTTGAAGCGCGACTTTGGCTCTAAAGTCGCCGACCTCATGGCCGACCTCACGCTAAGGTCGGGTTTCGTTTCATGAAACCCGACTTTGGCGAAAGTCGGCGACTTTTGAATTTTTTCGACCCGTTTCGCTCATCTCTAATTGGTATATATGAGGCTTTTGATTTGAGACCCACAACTGGTATGGAAATAGCAGTTTATACTCAGACTGTGTTTGACAAATATTTGAGTTTGGCTTTAATCTTTTGTATTGCACACACAGCTGGATATATTCGGGCTGAAGTTCATTTGGGCCACCATAGGAAAACATTCTGAAGACTTGTCCTCCAGCAATATAGAACAGGTGCTGATCCACTTCATGCATCATAATGTTTGTCATGCTTTTCAAATCTTGAAGAACATCTGGAAAGCTCCTGGAAAAAGAGAAGACCTCTTGGACTCACTGAAGACTCAGAAGTTCTCCCTGGTGGCACACAAACCTCCTGCAAAGTAGTAGTTCCCCTATGTTTTTTTTTTCCATAATGCCAGTATGACTCTCCTAAAATCCTAAAAATCCCAGTCATAGTGTCTAGATTGACATTCAGGGGGAATAGATGGAGCATGGTCTGTTGAATAGAGGATATGATTGTGCAGTCTTCTGGAAGATAATTTAGAGACATTGGCAATCATGTTCATTACTGATAATGGTGCACAGAAAGGATCATTGATAAGTAGGTTACTTGGATTAGTAACATCCAGACTCCAATGTTTGGCTTTGAAGTAACCTCCAAATGGTGTATACTGTTGGCAGTTGGGTTGATATTTTCAGAGCCTAGTCCCTGGTAGTTTGGTGGCTCAGTCCATCACTAGCTAAATGCTATCACCAGCATTTACAAATTCTAAAGTCAGGCTGTCCTATTTTAACAAGATTTTTTATCTAATATTTCATTTAAAAGGATATTCCTACCTTAGTAAGTGACTGCCTATCACCTCTTAGGCATAGTTAAACCCTGAAAATGAATGAATCACAGCACTGGTTCTGGACTTCATTCTCTTTACAGGTTTCTTCCTGCACAACATCATTACTGGCCACCAACAAGAATGGAACAGCGTTGCAACAGGTAGCTGGGAATGACTCTGTGAAAAGGAAAAATGGCGAAGTAGATGCAATGCTGAAGGAAATCCGTCACCCGCGCACTCTCGGGATTAGTGTAGGACCCAGTAATCTTAAAGTGATGGAAGTTGATAAAATCGGAACACCCTTTAAGGAGATAGGATTTGAGATCATCACATCCTCACGGAGTGGTGCTAAGATGAGTCTTGTCATTTCCTACATAAATGTTAATTTTGAACCGTAATAGATACTCCTATATTGTAAGTTGATGAATCATTAAGTCATTTTGAGTATTTCCCCCCTTTGATATGATTCAAAGAAATTACTGTAAACCAGAGATAATCAATGATATCTATGCATCATGCTAATATCATTGCATAATATTTTGATAGATGAGATTGTCATCCGGGAAAATGGCAAAACTGTAATTTCACAATTGTAACTTATTCTCGAATATCCCACAAAAATTGAGCAGAGATAGATAAAAGTTGAAACACAGAGCAGAAAGAAGTTCAAATTATCTGGTGTGAGAAAATGACGGTCAGAAAAAGAAGCTAGGCTTTGGCAAAAACAAGGTACGGTATACAGTACATGCTTTTACGTGCACATCTGTTTTGAACTATCCCTGGTTTTTAGAAGGGTCCCCAGCAGGTCATAAGGTGTCCTTCTGCTGGGACCTCAGGCAAGCATCTATAATCTGTGTCCAAACCTGGTAGAAAGTGCCCAGCATCCCTGGAGTGCCACCATAGGAGAAACTAAGCACTGAAAATTAAAGGGTTGCTCAACTACTTTTGCATTGAGATCCTATCTTAAGGATAGATAACCAATATCAGACCAGTGGGTTTCAGACATTTGACACCTCTATCATCAACAGTTCTCTGGCTGCCGGCACTTGTGGAGCTGAACAGTAAAGTCCCATCAACTGTGTAGAGGCCACAGCTGAGTACTGCAGCTACTCTAGAGTTCATCCACATAGGGATGGATGTGCAGTAGTTGGACCTGGCCACTACCCAGTTGAAGGAGCTCTACTGTGTTGTCAGATGTCCCCTCCACCAGATCTGATATTGATGACCCATGGGATATGTCATCAATATAAAAGTATCTGAGCAACCTTTAAATGAACAAGTCCTTTAGAGGGAGAGGTACACTTTGTATTAGATCACTACTCAGCCTAAGAGGAGAAGACCTAAATGCAGGACTCAACTCTATTAACTTCCCTTCAAGAGCATATGATAATGGGTCTTCTGAACTTGACAACCAATATAAATTCACCTGCAAAAATACACTGGTAACTAGAGATGAGTGAGTTTCCCAAAATTATTTTCACCTAAAATGATCTGCAAATTCAACACAGTACAAAAAAAAAATTGGTGCAAATCGAAAGCGCCTCCAAAAAAACTTTACTACCTTCTGAGGTTGTTCAGGGCACCGTTGTACTATAAACAGAGGATTGGGAAGGGGTTAAAATAATAAAATACATTAACCTCACTTGTCCTAGGATCTCACCTTTCTTACGCTACCTTCGGCACAACCATAGATCCCTCGTCCTCTAGACTATTATCAATTCTTCTGTTGCGTTTTTCTCCCAGAGGTCAGTGATTTGCCTCTCTTGGTCTGGTGGAGCTAAGTATATCGCAAAAAATGTCCGATTTGCCAGAATCTGAAATTTTAGAGAAATTTGTAGTAATTAAATTAGGGATTTATTTGTTGAGCTCAAAGAACCCTGCCACAGACGAAGACAACAGTAACATAAGTGCCTTTTGTATGGTAAGGGTTCTCGCAAATTTTGCTTATGGGCCAAGGATCGTAAAGACTCTCCATTGCTAGGAACCTAACAAACTAGACTTGATCTATCTTTCCAAAAGTCTTCTATGTTGCGGCACCTAGATTATATAAGCATATTAGTGACGTCTTATGTCTCAGTTTATTGGCACCATCTAGAAGTTGGCCTCTTGGCCGGCGCCTCTCTCTCATGCACGTGGACCTTGTTAGGACTCCAAGAAACAAATGATTGCTTACATAAGCTATTAGAATCAGCGAGGGACCCACTTTTTAATTTGCTTGTATGTTTTCATTACTATCCAGTTTCAGCAGCTGTGCTCCAGGAGGTGCAACGAACATTCTGTCTTGCATCACAGACAATAGGTTTACGTTTTCCACCCAACACTTGTTGGAGGAGCCACAGCATTTAGTAATTCAGCCCATGGAGCAACGTGTGATAAACAGTGATTAGATCCATGCTGCCAAACTACAGCATTTCAGCAAATGACCACCTTGATCTTCGTCACGGTGCTCACTCGTAAGAATGCCCGTTGTGTTGTCGGAGGGTCTCGGGTTCTTTATTTTATGAATTTAGCTTGCTAATTGCTCTGTACCGCAGCAGTCACTCCGAGTAACTTCTAAACCCATCGGAGACCTAACAATGATGCCAAGTCTGTGAAACTGCCTGGATTTTTGAGTTTGTGAGAGACTTGGCAGACATCAATCACGGCAGCAGTACTCCTATGCATGCGTAAGACAAGAGGCAGCCAAGTGAGAGACAAGCGGGGGACAGTAATGTTTCATTACGATTCTCTGCTGGCCAAATACGAGTGTTCCCGCCACCCCTCTGGTTCCTCTATAAACCACTGCAAACATAAATGCCTGAAGAAAGAGTTCATAAAAACATGTTTTTCTCCATGCAAAGTATATAATTTATACCCTGTAGATAAAGAGACCTGTCAGGAGAAGTCATATTATATTTACACTGAATGTAGTACAATAAATTCTGTATACAAGAAGAACAAATGATGTTTCCCTCAAAGCCTGTTCCCTCTGGAGATACTGGAGAAGATAACCTTTTTTTCAATTTGAAGCCAGACCAACCACCTGCTAGGACTCGTTCAGAAAATAGTACCGATTATTCTGATCAGAGTATGATCAGAGTTTGTTACAAGTGTCATCTGATTTTCTTGCACATGGAGAAATTAAAAAAATAAATTCTCTACCACTTCCATTCTGAAAGGACATAAAAATAGGTCGTCATCCGGGTGCAGTTTGATTTATTTCACGAACCCATTGACTAGCACAGCCGATTTTGATCTGACCCACATTTCTGTGATATTTGCTCTCAGTCTAAGGAAAAAAAATTGGACATGTGAATGGTGCCATAGAATTTCATGGGTACAAGTGATGTCCGTAAAAAAATAAAATCTTACATCTGAATGAGGACTTAGGCTGGTAGAACTTCCAATGAGAATTTTGCATGTAATGTTACTTTGTCTGTAAATGGTAAATAGTACAGGAAAACTGCCCATGGGGCAATAAACAGAGCTCTGTTCATTCTCATGACTATGAGGGCCGAGTCCAAAAATTTGTAAGAAAAGAAGAAAAGAAAATAATTCCTTGTGAGGATCAAAAGATCTAAGTGCTCAGTGAATAGACGTGTACTACTCACCCGGTTAGGTTGGGCAGATCAGGAACAACACTGGGAAGGATGTAAATAAATCCACGATGAGCATTTCCAGCTCCGACCACTGGTCGCTGGATTCGTAAGTGCTGGAACTGAAGAGGCCACGGAGTGAAGATAAAATCTTTCAGGATAGTCCAGGCACAGCCAAATGATATGCGTTGTGCTTAGATAGGTTTCAAGAAATTTTTTATTGAAATAACATGTTTCGGAGTTGATCTAACTCCTTCATCAGGTGTAAAATGTCAAAGGTGGCCTCCGGTTTAGATGCACCTGATGAAGACTTAGATCAACTCCAAAAACACGTTGTTTCAATAAAACTTTTCTATAAACCTGTCTATGTACACCTCACATCCACTGATAACCCCTGGACTATTTCACAAGTTTTTATCTTCACTCCATAGTGCCACAATTTGTCATCACTGGGTATCCCACAGATATTGGTTGTTTTGAGGACAATGATGAGCACCAGGTAGAGTCCAGATTGTTATCCATAAAGAAGTACCGTATAGACTTGAAAAGCCAAAGGAGCAGGGGTGGGTCGATGAGTAAAGAATGAGAACTAATTTAAATGGGCAGCACAGCAAAACTGTTGAATGCCCATAAAAATGGATAGCCAATACATCCTTAATATGTGCAAACCGTTCTATCAGATTTGTTCCATTTTGTGTCGCCGGCTTTTCAGAGACAGAAATTGAAAACCTTGTCATCTTAAGACTGTTATTAACATCAGATATACTGTACGTATTGTATTTCTCAGCTTACATGGAATGATAGATTTTACTGATGGGGTGTAGTGCAGAGGTAACAACTGTAACTAGATCCTAGTGCCTGAAGGAGGCCAAAGTCCCTGGCACCCTTTAACAAATGTTGCATTGGGACCCACAATCTTCAAGTTATCCCTCTACAATTGACCACTGTCTAATTTTACATTCTCTGAACTTTGGATGCTCCAGAACTGTACGGAATTAATACATCTTCCCGGTTTCAAGTTTAAAGGGTTGATTTTTCCATTCCGGCCATATTTCCACCTTCTATTCTCAACCAAAGCACTGCTCCTAGTGTAATTTCCTCATTTTTTGCCTCGGAGAGAGACGTTTTGGCATGGGTCTCCTATTTTGCTTTTGTCAGGATGACTAATCGAGGGCTGACATTGGATGGGCTCCATGTTGATTAGCAATGCACACATCTCTCAGTGGTCCTTGATGTCAGACGGAGAAAGAAAAATACCGTGGAACAGAACGCATTAAACAAAGACACGGCTCCGACTTTGTGATTCTTCCAAGTAATAGAAGTGAACCGATACAATCAGTTTCCCTGACACGAGTTGTCCTCAAGGAAAATTCATTCGCATTGGGGTTGTAGTGTCTAAGGATGTAGTCATTCTGTTTAGTCAGAAGTCTTGTGTGTTGGTACAAATCTTCACTTGTTTCCTAACACTTTCAGCCACACAGTACATCTGCTGCGCTTCACAGCTTCATTCAGAAGTACGGCTATGATACTGATTTAGGGAACTGGCTGCCCTCCAAGGAGCTCTCTGAAATGAAACACAGAGCTAAGGGATCAAGTAATACTTCTCCTAGAACATGACAACAGTTGCACGGAGGACCATCTGTACTCAAAGAATTAGGAATGCATGTGTTCCGTCTGAAGCAAAGAATGAAAGGATCGAAGGGCTATAAAATAATTATGGCTAACACTAAGTTCACTGTCTACATTCTCTACTCTGTTCCGTCTGATCTAAAGAAAACCTGTTGCGAGCTTTGGAAAATTTCTCATTACGCATAGGATTAAAGTCAGTCTTGGTTTTGATCGGAACATGGAATCCCCCAATTTTTTATTCGACTTTTTTCCTACAATTTTCAAAATTAGGCAAAGGGGTTGGTCTATTGGTATCTCAGAATCAGTAAACTTGATGGACCCAAGCATAATAAAATAATTTCCCATAGGTATCATAGGGGAATATTTTGCCAATTTCGCAGAAAAGTACCAGACTGGACCACCATATTACCCAACCAGAAGCAGAAATGAAGGGAGGAGTGAGAATAAGGTAAGGGTGCTCAACAAAAAAAAGATGTATGGAGATCATGAATACATCCAAAGTAAGGGTGCAGAAAATAATTAAACCATCCACCATTTTTGCGTAGAAAGGTGATGATTCACAGCATTTTGAAGCCAAACCCCCAAAATGGTGACGTGAGATCTGATTGTTATGGTGTATATATACTGTATATATACAGTATATATATATATATGTGTGAACACTGTTGTACTACAGCTCATTAAGACCACCAGAGGAAATGATTATGAAGATCCACCTTCTGTTTATACAGCACATTTGGATATTTAATACATTTGGCATTATTGGACATGTAGGACTGGTGCAGGGCTACAATTTTGTTTCTGGTGTCCTTCGACAGCTCTTTGGTCTTCACCATAGTCGAGTTTGGAGTGTGACTGTTTGAGGTTGTGGACAGGTGTCTTTTATACTGATAACAAGTTCAAACAGGTGCCATTACTACTAGGTAATGAGTGGAGGACAGAGGAGCCTCTTAAAGAGGAAGCATGTTATTAGGTGACCAAATACTTATTTTCCATCATAATTTGCAAAATAAATCCTGCCAAATGAGACAAGGTGATTTTCTGGATTTGTTTTCTCATTTTGACTCTCATAGTTGTGGTCTACCTATTATGTCAATTACAGGCCTCTCTCATCTTTTTAAGTGGGAGAACTTGCACAATTTGGTGGCTGACTAAATACTTTTTTTCCCCACTGTATCATTAATAGGTTCTAGTACTAGCTATAAACCATTGATTCACAGAAAACAATATGGTGTGCGCCAATCATACAAAAAAAATCCTACAAAAAAGGGGCACTTGGAGTAAAATACTATTTTTTTTAAATATCTATAAAATTATTAATTCAGAAAATATGGTCCTTGAAATCAAAAGATGATACAGTGCATAATTCTCCCCATGGTGATAAAAAATAGGTAATATTATACAGTAAATATACAAGTAAGGGACATGTACATGAAGAAAATAAATAATGATAAAACCAAAGACATAGTACAGTATGGTAAAAATAATAATTACCAAAAATGTCACCACCCCGACGCACGTTTTTCATAGTTTTCTAAAGGGGATACATTACATACAAAACAGACCACAGTGGCAAGTGACTGACTCCTAATGCGGCTGACTAGTGTCAGACTTATGTCTTATTTAGAATAGCCAATAATTGTCTTATGTAAATACGATGGCGAGCATCCGACAAACAAGCAAAATATTTGATTGACTGGTGATCAGATTATTCATGCCAAGATGAAAAACATCATTATCGGTGCCAAATCCCCAAATGTAAATGGAAAATGTTCTCTCGCCATATTATTTTGTTCGCAGACAGAAAGATTGTAATCATGATTCCATCTATTTTGGCAGCCCGTGTAAACAGGTTACTAAATGAGCACCAAACGACTTGCATGTATGCGAACAGCGCTTATTAATGGGCCAAGATGCATCTTACTAATGCTTAAAAATTGAGATCAATGCTACACTAACAATGATCAAGTAATAAAATAACATTTCTTATTGACTGATGAGCTGCCGGTTCGGTACTTGTGGACTGTTGGGCTTTTTGGGCCGCACAGACATCAATGATCTAATAATAAAGTTGACAAGCTGGGCCTCACAGTTCTGAAATAACACAAAAGAGGATATGTGTCATCATAATGCTTATTCCTTCCATATCAAGACATTCTAGGTTGTTATGATCAGAGATGTTTGGCACAGTAAGATTTTGTCCATCTGCAGCTGGCAGGAACATTCGATAGTTATTAGTCCCTAGTTTACATTCCAATGCTGCACTTAGTATCAAGTCCAACTGGAACATTTTTTCGAAAGAATCGTGGAATGTAATAGCAGATCTGACTCCAGATTTCACAACATGACCTGCACGCATTATCAAATAGGTCTGGTAGTCTTGATGAAACTGGTGTACTTACTGTGACACTGCAAGGCTGTTATTAGAATATTAACAGGTACTATAAAGCCCTACTGATGCAGTTTTTCAAAGTAGGCACACAAATGTCATCAGGTCTAAGATCTAAATAATAGTGTATTCAGTTTGCAATGTGAAATCTGGAGACAGATCCACTTTAAAGTACTAATAATAATTTTATTTCAATAGTGCCAATATATTCCGGAGCACTTTACAATTCAGAGAATTGAACAATTAAATTAAATAATTTAACAATTAGAGTTATGCTATTTTATTCTTTATCTATCTATTATCTATCTATCTATCTATCTATCATCTATCTATTATCTATTATCTATCTGTGCATCTATTATCTATCTATTATCTACAGATGCTTCTCACAAAATTAGAATATCATCAAAAAGTTAATTTATTTCAGTTCTTCTATACAAATAGTGAAACTCGTATATTATATAGAGTCATTACAGAGTGATCTATTTGACGCTTTTATTTCTGTTAGTGTTGATGATTATGGCTTACAGCCAATGAAAACCCAAAAGTCATTATCTCAGTAAATTAGAATAATTAACAAAAAACACCTACAAAGGCTTCCTAAGTGTTTAGAAAGGTCCCTTAAGGCCCCGTCACACTAAGCGACTTACCAGCGATCCCGACACCGATATCAAGGTGTCAGGATCGCTAGTAAGTCTCTATGTGATCGCTGGTGAGCTGTCACACAGACAGCTTCACCAGCGATCAGCACAGCGATCAGCACAGCGATGCCGAGCGCCCGGCATCGCTGGCCATCCCTGTAAAAAATAGAATCAAAATAAAAAATATAGTTATTCTCACCTTCCGACGTCCCGTTCAGCCATCCTGCTTCTCTCCACGCTCCGGTCCCAGTGATCCTTTGCGAGAATGACCGCGAGATGTCACGGTCTCGCGGGATAACAAAGTCTCGCGGTCATTCGTGCAAAGGATCACTGGGACCGGAGCGTGGAGAGAGGGAGGATGGCTGAACGGGACTTCGGAAGGTGAGAATAACTATATTTTTTATTTTTTTTATTATTTTTTACACCTGATCGCTGGTCTCCCGCTGTCACACGCAGCGATGCGTGCTGGCCAGCGGGAGACCAGCAACCAAAGAAATGTCCAGAGGTTTCTTCCAGCGATCAGCGATACCGGCAGGGGGGGCCGCTCGCTGATCGCTGTCACACACAGCAATCTCGCTGGTGAGATCGCTGTTACGTCACAAAAGTTGTGACTCAGTAGCGATCTCGCTACCGAGATCGCTTAGTGTGACGGGGCCTTTAGTCTGTTTCAGTAGCTCTACAATCATGGGGAAGACTGATCACTTGACAGATGTCCAGAAGGCAGTCACTGACACACAAGGAGGGGAAGCCACAAAAGGTCATTGCTAATGAAGCTGGCTGTTCACAGAGTGCTGTATCCAAGTATATTAATGGAAAGTTGAGTGGAAGGAAAAAGTGTGGTAGAAAAAGGTGCACAAGCAACCGGGAAAACTGCAGCCTTGAAAGGATTGTTAAGAAAATGACATTCAAAAATGTGGGGAGATTCACAAGGAGTGGACTGCTGCTGGAGTCATTGCTTCAAGAGTCAACACACAGACGTATCCAGGACATGGGCTACAAGTGTCACATTCCTAGAGTCAAACCACTCATGACCAATAGACAACGCCAGAAGAGTCTTACCTGGGCCAAGGAGAAAAAGAACTGGACTGTTGTCAGTGGTCCAAGGTGTTGTTTTCAGATGAAAGTAAATTTTGCATTTCATTTGGAAATCAAGGTCACAGAGTCTGGAGGAAGAGTGGAGAGGCCACAATCCAAGCTGCTGGAGGTCTAGTGTGAAGTCTCCACAATCAGTGATGGTTTGGGGGCCATGTCATCTGCTGGTGTAGGTCCACTGTGTTTTATCAAGACCAATGTCAGTGCAGCCGTCTACCAGGAAATTTTAGAGCACTTCATGCTTCCCTCTGCCGACAAGCTTTTTGGAGATGGAAATTTCATTCTCCAGCAGGACTTGGCACCTGTCCACACTGCCAAAAGTATCAATACCTGGTTTACAAACAATAGTATCACTGTGCTTGATTGGCCAGCAAACTCGCCTGACCTTAACCCCATAGAGAATCTATGAGGTATTATCAAGAGAAAGATGAGAGACACCAGAGCCAACAATGCAGACGAGCTGAAGGCTGCTATCAAAGCAACCTGGGCTTCCATAACCCCTCAGCAGGGTCACAGGCTGATTGCCTCCATGACACGCCGCATTGATTCAATAATTGATGCAAAAGGAGCTCGGACCAAGTATTGAGTGCATTTACTGATCATATATTTCAGTAGGCCAACATTTCGGATTTTAAAATAATTTTTTCAAGCTGGTGTTATAAAGTATTCTAATTTACTGAGATAATGACTTTTGGTTTTCATTGGCTGTAAGCCATAATCATCAACATTAATAGAAATAAACACATGAAACAGATCACTTTTTGTTTTAAAAAACTGAAATAAACTAACTTTTTCATGATATTCTAGTTTTGTGAGAAGCACCTGTATCTATTATCTATTCTATCTATCTCTCTATCTATCTATCTATCTATCTATCTATCTATCTATCTATCTATCTATCTACCTTTGTCTGTCTGTTGATCTATCCAGGTAGACTATAAAGGAAAGCAGCACTCCAAAATAAGTACCATATAAAAAGTGATATTTAATCACCCATCATAGTAACTTATGGCCTATGGACTGAATTGTTGTCATGATGGGCGATTATATATCACCTTTTGCACTTATTTTTGAGTGCTGCTTTCCTTTTTTGTTTATCTGGAAGATTGGTCTTTCCTTGGGAATTCCTCCACCCATATACTGTGGCATGTAAAATTTGTGCACCCTTTGTGAAAATTACTATTATTGTCAACACTTAAGCAAGATGAAGATGAAATGATCTCTAAAAGGCCTAAAGTAAAAGATGACACATTTCCTTTGTAATTTATGCAAAACATTTGTATTCCTTTGCTGGTATTTTTCCTTTTCTATCTATTTATCTATCTATCTATCCATCCATCTGTGGCACCCCTGAGGGTTCAGTCGCCACAGCGGTACTGCACCTCATCCAGAGGTGTGGTACCCCACACTCAGGGTCAGGAGTGTGGAACACCACCCAGGACTCTAACACCTGCACCCAACACAGACTATAGCAGCAGGGCACCCTGGATGTACCCTAAGGGAGGAGGGTCTCATCCCTGGCTGGGTAGTAAAGGGTGTTGGGAGAGTAGGTGGATAAGGTAGGAAAAGGGGAGGAGCTTAGAGAGCGGGACAGAACAGATCAGTTCAGTCAGGAGGAAGGAAAGTGGAGAGACGTGTGGTAAAGCAACTCCCTGTCAGGAGGAGCTGCAGAAGGAGGGAAAGTGACAGAAAGAAACTCCCAGAGAGCAGAAGGGGTCTTAGGGGCACGGGAAGTGCGAATGCCACCCATAGGGCCCGATCCAGTATTGGAGAGACCAGGTTGCATGGGGGTACCAGCCCCCAAGCCTAGTGGAGAAATCACCGTACTCAACTAGAAACCCGGAGTCAGAGGAGCCTGTAGGTGCTTCAGCCACAAGCCACAGTTATCTTTGCCGGAAAGGCAGCCAAAAGGGAGCAAGTGGATGCTGAGAGGATATAACCAAAAAAGGTCCATGGCTACTGGCCTGGGACACTGCCTGTGAGGTGTTGGGCAGGAGAGGCAGAAATCCAGCACATTGAGATGGCCAGGAGAGGCATATACTGAAATTAGTCCTGGAAATGTGTACCCTGATCTACCTGAGAGTTTGCTGGACCCCCTCACCTGGAGGACGCAGTGCCAAGTGGGCATATGCGCATCAGAATAGTGAGTAAAGCTTTGGAACTGCACCTCACTTGTGTCCTCTGCTGATTCCTGCGTCACCTGCCCTGCATCATATCTACCAACATCACCTTTAACATCTACATCCAAACTGCCCTGGGATACAGCTCTACCTGTGGAGAGCTATACCATCTCTGCTGCCCTGTCAACATCCCAGAGGATCTGCCTAGCAGCGTCGGTCCCCTAACCGAACACCACAGGTGGCGTCATAAATAGTTTATTATAAACTTTACAAACTTTTTCACTATCCCTTTTATTGGATGCCTAGGGCCACGGACCGGGTCACTGCGCTGTGACACTTCCCCTTTAAGAACTGGCCCGGTACTGAGTACCCTACAGCCCTAGTGAGTGATCCACATCCATCCATCCAGAGATTGAAAAATAAAAAGAGCACTTTTCATGCAAAAATATGTGCAAAGCTCCTAAAAAAATTCTTGGGGGGTGGTTGTATCTATCTGAGCATGAACCATGTAGAAATGCATAATCATTATAAGTAGTAGCTGGGACCCCTTTACAGATGCTGCATTAGAGTCCAGGAGCTTTACTTGTGGATCAGACTGTTGGTGGCCATGCACGTGACCCAGCTCTCCAAAACTCCCAATAACTAAATTATTAACTAGGGCTTGCCTTTAGATGTTGGTACCTTATATTCTATAACCCCCCATATGGTGTACTAAATACTTGTCATAGAGCAGAATCACATAATGGTCAAAAAAAGTCTAATCAATGAACTAGAAAATATCTGGTCTTAAAGGTCTAAATGTGGGATTGACATGAAAAGCTACCAGTGCCCTTAAGGGCCCCCTTACAGTAGTGGCGGGAGGATGGACTCTGTGCTGCTGCTCAGGTCACGAAACCCAAAGGCTGACCTTGTTTCAATGACATCTCCAGTAAGGAGAGATTCCTAAACACAAAAGTGCAAATGTATAAAAATGTAAAAAAAAAAGAATATGAATCATGGCCTCGATACCGCCACTTGAGAGAGATTTAAAGGATTATGTGGAGTTTCTGGTACGGCTTTTTGTCAGTGATGTATAACGGGTGTATGAGTCAGCAATACGCTGAGACTGACAGCTCCGGCACATATGAAGACTTCATTAATAATGCTCTCCTTATCAAGACCTAAATTTTCCTCCGCTTTACCATAGTTGTGGAGTTCTAGTTTGTCAGAGTATATAAGATTTGGGAATTGCTATAGTGATGAAAATATGGACATCATATTATATCCACTTATATCCACCGGTTATGGGGTCTTACCTCGAACCCACATTTAGATTAAAAAATGGGGCCCCGTCGCTTCGTGTTCGGGATTACGCGTCTCTCTCCATTTATTGGTATTGGATAAAGCGTGCATGGCACCTTTACGAACTCTCATACGGATAAATAGAAAGAATTGGGCTGCCCTTCTTCTCTCACATGGCCCACAACAAAAAAACATTCTTGTGATAGATTTAGGTCCAATCAGCCAACCAGTAGGAACCGCATCTATTAGACATTTATTAACAGATTGGTTGGATGTGCCATAAATATGAGTGAAGGGAACAACACCCCTGAAAAGTATGTTCACATGGGGATGAACGACTTCAGAAAATCTCCGTAGTAATTCTGTGTTAGGATTTTAGCGCAAATTAGTTTCCACTATCTCACCTCCTTCTGCACATCCAAGGTTCTCTTGCCTGGTTCTTTTCCGGTCTTTGTACAACCGATGAAATCTCATCCCATATGATTGGGTTTCAGACATTAAAGATGAATTTCCAATGTAATTTGTTACCCCGGCTAAAGGTGAAAATTTTGGCAAAATTTTCAAAATGTTGAAATTGGAAAACTTTAACTACTTTGTCAACATCAGTTTTTGTTGAATTCTAATTCGAATGTAGTTTCCATCCAAGATATATTATTTTTATTGCATAGAAATAAAATATTAATAGTTAAAACACCAATTTAAGACATTGGCAAGAAGATCTCCAGTCATTCAGAATAACCTACATGTGAGATGAGACAACTTAGATACTTGGGTTTGGTCTTCCGTCTAATGAATTATAGAAGAAGTTTCTGTTCCATTTCATGTGTGTCTCTGACTTCTCGCTCTAGCAAAATTCTCTATTTCATTTCCAATGTCAAATCATCTCCTTGCAGAGCCATCTCCCCACATTTTGTCAAAGATAACAGAGCTGATTGTGCCCGCTCAATAAATTACTTGGCCTCATTAAAAGCAAATATCTGTATCCTGTCATGGTGTCACTGACTCATAATGTGCTACTTAGAACCCAATGAATCATTAAACCAGTGAACAAACCAAGACAAAATACTCTATGGAGACAGGTTAGTGCCACAGTCTGTCCTCAATGAATTTTATATCTACGCTGAGATGATGACTATTTTCCAGGCTGCAAAAATCATTGCCGCCGCCGGATTAATCAGGAAAGCAAATACAATATTTAATATGTTTCATAAATTTATTTTACAGAGAGCGGTCCTAGCATCAGACGGCTGGGTCGACTGCTCCC
Organism: Dendrobates tinctorius; assembly: GCF_039654945.1. NCBI lineage: Eukaryota > Metazoa > Chordata > Amphibia > Anura > Dendrobatidae > Dendrobates > Dendrobates tinctorius. The sequence goes on from NW_027361797.1 coordinate 47,653,023, forward strand.
CTATTGCACACGTTTAGAAATATTTTGATTCCCGTGATACTTTATCCAATTAAAAAAAAATATTTCTGTCCAACATTGGAAAGTTTATAAATCCTGATGGGATAAAATCCAATAATAAAATAGCTATAAGTATTTTTTCAATTTGGAATGTATTAGTTGTATTTTTTTTAGAGCCCATGGGAAAAATAAATGACGAGTTTAAAGGGTATGAATAATTTTGTAACTTTGTTTTATTTCATCTTAAACTAAAAAAAGAAGTAACTTTTCCGAGTAGGTTTGGTTAAAACTATGCTTTCATTTTGTGCATACAGTTCCTATGCAGATCGATGTGTATTGGTTAATGATACATACATTCCATGTTTAATCTGATCCTGTAGTTATGTGTTTCAGAAGTGATTTGGGAACCATGAAACCTCCGGAATACAAGGAGACTTCCCGGACTCCTGGAAGGGTAGGAAAATCTCCTGTTTCCCAACAAACCAGCCTGAACCCACCAGGAATCATTAGTTTTGAGAGGCTTCTTCATAATCGTAGGTGGGGAGTAAGGCATGGAGAGGTAGGTAATGGCCGTGAAGGATGTGTATTGTGTATCTTTAGAAGGGGCATGGTTACAGCCAAAAAAGTTGTCAATTATGGCAGAAGAGGAGAGGTTTCTGCTTTGAGATAACAGAGACAGGACTTTTGTCTTCTAGTTTTTGAAAAGAATCTTTGACTTTGCAAATTGGATCTGGACAAGAATGGCAGGTAAAGGCAAATATACAATTTAGAGCCAATATCGACGAGTTTGGCCAACACTCTAATGTGTATGGGTGCGCCGGCCAACTGATGGTTGGTGGATATGTCGATCGTGCATGTCTTATTTTGGACTGGTAATCCCTTCATTCGCCTGGAGAGAAGCTGGTGACATAGATGTATGTTTGCGGTTTTCTCGCAGGTAATACAGAAGTGGAAGGGGTGGCCGAGATGGTTGTCGTCCGAATATTTGACCAAAGCGTTGTTTGGCTGACAGCCATCTAATGTGTATTTCTGGCTTTAGGCTTTCCTTTGGCAACTTTGGATTGCATTAACTACTGAAGAATGAGCACAATCCCCTAAAATGGTACTCCTCCTCTTGAGTGAAAGTTATGTGAAAGAATTACCATTTACAATCTATCAAGTGTCCACTAGTGTTGAGCAAGTATACTTGTTGCTCGGGTTTTCCCGAGTATGTTCAGGTGTCCTCCGAGTATTTTGGCGTGCTCGGACATTAAGTTTGTGTCGACATGTTGGAAAACCCGAGCAACGAGTATACTCGCTCATCACTAGTGTCCACCTGCTGTAAATTATTGTCAAGTTGCATTGCAATCTCAGTGAGTACCTCTGCAGTACCTAAAGAGATGGTACCCTAAATTGTGTGGAATTGGACAGGAAGTGTTACTGACCCATTGGACTTGAAACTGTTCTCAGGTTGCAGCATGTGAAACAAGTGACAGATATGTTAGAGGTCGTATGTTACACACCTTTCCCGGGTTCGGTCTCTGCTCCCATCACCCTGGTTCTCTGAACTCAGTTGTGCTCCACGTTGGGCTTTGCAGGTTGCCTGCCGTGGCTTGATGACATCATCTCCCTAGACCTTTTGAGGCCCACTAAGACACCTGTCTCTTAGTATTAAGACTCTAGTGTTTTGTCTGCTCCACTATTTGTGCTCCAACTCTAATCCTACATACCTGTAGCTCAGCAGGTTTTCCATCTCTGAATTGACCCTTGCTTCATTTCACTACACCTGTACTTCTGGTCCTGAGGCTCCTGCCTTCGCCGAGCCCTTGTTTCCTGCATTTCTTATCTGCCTGCTGCACAGACGCTCAGGGCCTATGTGTCCTGATCTTGGGTTTGGAGGATCCACCTTACCAGATGAGCAGGAATACCATTGGAGGTCAAGGTCTGTGAAAGGTAGTAGCATAACGTTCACAAGGACTTATGGCAGCTCTGTCTGATTTCCTTCATACTCACTACTGCACCCCCAACAAATGGCATCTGGATAAAGATTGAAATGCATTGCCATTGTAATGCTACGTACAGTATAAAAAAAAACATCAGCCCCCTAAGTCAGTATTATACTGCACATTATGGAGGAAGCAAATAATATTAATCAAAAAAATAATGACTACTATACCGTACACTGTCTACAAATTCACCAATAATGCACCTCGGTAATGTTTTAGAAGCCAGTACCTTCATTGTCAGAGAATTGATTTGTAGAGTCTGAGGTGTGGTCAAAAAATGCAAAAGAACAACTCTGATACCAGATGATTGACAGCTACTAATTTTATATTTTTTGAAAAAAATGTCTTCAAGCAGGAACAAACCGCTTCATAGCCTGAGTCGATGTCAGAATCATGCCTTTAGTGGTAAAGAGAGTTTTTCCTCTCGAAGAAAGTTGCATGACCATTAAGGGCCGCTACACAATGTAGAAGCTGTGCCGTTACCTTCTTAATCTTTAAGGGTGTCTACAGTTGGACACACGTATCCTAAGAATAGGTTGTTGATATACTGTATTGTCCTGAAAAACCCATTTATATTATGGGATGCAGCCAACCTGGACTAAGACCTGTCTGTGGTTGTCTGTTCTTCTAATAAGAAGAGGCGTAGGGCATATCAGAGGTAATATGAGGTTATAAGTGGTCAGGCCTGGAGGATATAGACTAGATACATGGCCGCCCTACTCCATGTTGCTCTTGCATTTCTTCTTTCTACCATGCACGGTCCTAACTAACTAACTAACTGCTTTTCCATTATGCTCAATGACTTACTGTTAATATTTTTCATGGAAATCTATAAAAAACAGGATTTGCAAAGGAAAAAAAAAACACTTTGTCTGCAGACTTTCTTCTGCCTCTAAACATTGGCAAGTGCTCAGCACAGTCTCATCCCACAGTGAAGGTGTGTGTGCCAGCTGTCTTCACTACTTATACAAAGTCAACCGTTTCGGCTGCCAGATTTATCTACTTCATGAATTCTTCACTGCGAGCTAGCAGAAACCTGACCGGTAATCATCGTTGGGTACTTTAGGTGGGTTGATATGAATTTTTTTGTAAGTATGAAGTAAGTATTATTGATTGTTCCATTTGTACGATAATAGGCAGAGCGATGTGCAGTGAGTTGTTATGGGCATAATTAGCACTTCTTGTGATGGTAACACACCGAGTCCTAGTGTTTCGCTAACATCTGTAGTACATCAGGGGCCAATTCATGTCGTTAGATTGTTACTTACGGTAGATGCAAGTGCACTTTATTCAGGGCCTGAAAATGAAAGATGTGCCCATACTAATACATTAGTCCTCATATCTCTACTATCCGACAATAGTGGAATCTATGGGCTTTGGGTTGCTTTATAATATCATGTCCTGTGCTCATTTATATAAACTGGCACTGGTTTAAGATTTTAATACTCAGAACCTAATATTATATAAAAAGAGAAAATTGATCTGTTTTGAATGGTTTGACCCCGAACGCTGAATTCACCAGGAAGCACGTTTTAATGTTACCTCCAGTCACTAGTGTTAGCTGATGGGACTACTACTCCACTCAGCCTACGCCTGCTGCTGCTAATAACACCGAGTGCAGGTGGCGGCTGATGGGAGTGTTCATCAGCTGGCACCTGCACTCTAAATAAATAATAAAAAAAGGGTGTGGAGTCCCCTGTATTTTTGATCATCAGTCAGGCAAAACCGACAGCTGCGGGCTGCAACCCTCAGCTGTCAGCATTAGCAAGGCTGGTTATCAAGAATAGAGGGGTTCCCAAACTGTTTTTTTTAATTATTTCAATAAATAAATAAAGTACAGTCTGTCTCTATGATGAGGAACAGGTTGGTGCTTCAAGGCGGCCTGTGGGCATGTCTTTCCTTGGTTTCTCTTGCTTAGAGCAGGAAGATAAGACTGCCTATAGTCCCGCCCTAAAGCACGAGCATATCATTAACTGAAAATTTCCATCACTGATTACACAAGAACCACAAGACGAATTTCTTCACCGAAGGTATCATTTATATGAGTATGACAGCAGCAGTTTACTTTAGTAGTTCACTTAGCAAAATCATGCTGACAGGTTCACTTTAAATTCTTATGTTGTTTAAGAACTTAGGCCCCGATTCATCAAGACCAATGTTGTACACGCCATTCTTGATGAGGGGACGTTTTGGAGTGAGATGCGCTTGATACATCTTAATGAACCATCAAAGCGTGCACATTGCTACAAATCTTACACAACTCATTCACTGGAGTAAGAGTTGTGACATAAGACACATCACAACTCATCATGCTCTTCGATCTGTCCATTTCAATCTAGTTCTGTCCATGTTGGTGGAGCTTGACAAAACTGTTTAACTTCGAGAAGAAAACGACCCATAAAACCAATATATTTATTCATGATATTTAAAAAATGTGACAAAACACTATTCAGCAAAAAATATAATAAAATGAAAGGGTCGGGCAGCAGTGCTCCTTAAATCCAGTCCTCAAGAACCACCAACAGATCATGTTTTCAGGATGTTCATGCTCTCCTTACTATTGTACAATTATTGGAGTTATTACCTGGGGAAATCCTGAAATATGACCAATTGGTAGCTCTTGAGGACTGCAGGTGGGGAACATTAGGGTAAGGATATATAATATAGGGAGCAGTTGGCATACTATTTTCTCTCCCTGTAGGATAATCCCTTTATGTAGCCCTACCCAAGGCCTACATCCACGCATCTTGACTCCAACAAGTTTCTTCTTGATGACCCCACATCTTGAGCCTCCTGATGAACCAGTACCGTTAATGGGGAAGCAAGTCATCAGGGTCATGGTGGACTGGAAGCTATCTGTGACCCTTTACCTGATGATAACCCAAATCTCTGTGCTACTAACAAAAGAGTTTTAGAGTGTATACATTGATTGTGTTGATTGCTTCAGGTTGTGTGACTTTTGAATTGCTAATGAGGACTGATAACACTTTTTGCATATTGTGACTTATTTACTGCAACGTTGGCACTTTTTATTGTGGGATAGTCACTATTCTGTCCATTTTGTATGGATGTCGCTTCTGTCTTCCATGGTAGGGGAGTTTGTCCATAGAAGGGTTAGTTGCGATCAGGGTTTCTTAGGGAGAGACAATAGTGAGTGGGGGCGCCTTGTTGCGTATTTATTTACGGTGTCATCAACCTTCGCGGTTAGGTAGGGCTTATTACAGTGATTATCCTATGGGGAGCAAACTAGTATACCAACGCCTCAATATTCTATATACCATACCCCCTGCTGCCATATGTTTTCATTTCATTGCATTTTTGGGGGAATAATGTTTTGTCTCATTTTTTAGATATCATGAATAAATATATTGCCTTTATGGGGAGAGGTGTTCTACTCTATGTTAGACAATTTTTCAATCCTCCATAGTTGTTATTTATTTATTTATTTGTTTGCTTTCCGGTTTGAAAATGCCAAAAGTCTCAACATTTTGCATTGTAATTTTGTGGCGCTGAATGATAATATTTCCAATTTTCAAAGCTTTTTATGGCAAAATCGCTTTGATGAATGGGGAACTGCATCTACAAAATTACTGGACTTTTTTTAATTGGACGTATATAACATTTATTAATATAAGAGCGTTTGGCGTTATTGGCGGTGTGCTGAATGTATGGTTAGCTAATGGATCCCTTGTGGCATGCTCGCTAGCTGTGTTCTTGCACTAGGCTGGGGAGAAACAATCTGCAGATGCGGTGAGCTGGTGGTGGAAACTATTGTGTTTGATTATAAATTATAAGTTTTTTAAGAAGCACTGCCATCAAAGTTTTTATCCTCTTGATATTTTGCAGTAATCATATTATCTAGCACTATGTACTTACAATTGCTCCTTTTGCCTTTCCAGATAATTCTTCTCTTTTCCCTGCTCTATGTAGAAACAAGAAGTCTCTTGTCCTTACATGAGTGAGCCAAATCTTCACCTCCTGACCCAGCTGCTCCGCTCCTTCCCCTGCCAGGGACTTTTGCAGTGATAATGACTTGTGCAGAGAAAATTGACCTCCTGTTTCTACATAGAGCTTAGATGGATTCTGCTAGTCAGTTATTAATCACATGATCTCATAGACCTAATGGAAAAGAGAAGAATTAACTGAGTAGAAAGGCAAAATGAGCAATTGTAATACACAGTGCTATATGATATGGTGACTGCAATATAGTAAGAGGATACAAGTTTTGATGGGAGCAGGAGGAGGACGGTGTCTTTAAGGAAAGTGAGTGATACATTGCATTTCCCAAAAAAATGGACGAAAGCAGAACCTCAGCATTTCCTAAAAATGTTACTCCTTTATTAGTGATCCATAGAAAATTAGGAAATGTTTAGCCTATATATGACTCGGATGTAGTAGTCACTGACAGGTTTCTGGTGTCTCCACTCCATTATTCGTACACTCTACAGATAAGGGCTCATACTCACTTGCAAGAGCACAAGTCTCTCCCATGAAAACCCGGCACTGCCGCCGGCACCCAGACTGGAGCGTGCGGCTGCATAGAAATACATGTAGCTGCACGCTCCGGTCTGAGTGCCGGCGGCAGTGCCGGGTTTTCCTGCGAGAGACTCGTGCGAGTCTCTCGCAAGTGAGTATGAGCCCTAAGGGGAATAAATGATCAGAGATGTCAAAAACACGTCACTGACTACTACGATCAAGTTGTTAATTTTTTTGTGGATCACTAAGGAGTAACATCTTCCGCAACAAAATCCAGAAACATATTAATCACTGGATTTCGCTGCTAATTTTTCAAAAGGTCCAGCGGGAATGTAATTCTTTAGGATGGGTTTTTTTTATTCAGATGCCAGATGTTGTGCAGTTTTTGTGAAAATCATGGAAAAAAAACTGCAAGAAAATGGCAACACGTGTGAAATATTATAGGTGGCTAATCAAAAGCTAATTGAAAGCACATATATTTACCGTAAGTAGAAAATTACTTTACACATTACTAAACACGATCCACACATCATTTGGCCCATCTCCATCTGTTATCAACTTTTTTTTTTCTTTTCTAAAGCACAATTATTAAAAATTATGTAACGATTCACAACATCCTGTGCTTTATTAGAACAGATGGGAAATGGACCGAAAGTTCAATGCGGTGGAGACTGTGCATCATCTGGGAAACAAAACAAAAAAGTAAAAAATTGCAAAAATATATATAACAAAGCAATGTATTTTGTCTACAGGGAAAGAGTAATGCTCTGAATTTTAGTTTTACAAATACGTTGTAAGTTTGGAAAAAAAGTTGCTTTCTGTTTTTCTGCTTTTTGGCAGATGCAATTAATAGAGGTCAAGTGACTCTGAGATGTCATAGTTGTTTTTAATTTAGAAGTCTTTAGTTTCAAAAAAGAAAAGAAATGTATCAGCGCATACAATAACATTATAAATCCCATTAAACATATTTTACTGATAAAGTATGATTAAGGGTGGTTTCACATTAGCGTTTAAGGCCACAGTGTCGCGCCTCCGCCGGTAGCTCCGCCTACGGGTGCATGACCCTGCATGCGTCCTGCGTCCCCTATCTTTATCGGGTGCGCCGACCAGTGCCAAACGCAACCTGTTGTAATTTGGTGTGCTCGGCGCACCGTCAAAAGGACGCATGCGCCGCCAAACGCATACCTGCGCACGGCCTGCTTCCCCAGTGCTAAAGATAGGGGACGCAGGACGCATGCAGCGTCATGTGCCCATAGGCAGAGCTACCGGCGGAGGTGCCGCAGGGGGCGGGGCTTAGCGGCTGCCATGTGCAGGCGGATGCTGCGGCCTCAAACGCTAATGTGAAACCACCCTTATTTAGTCTCTATTAACTGTTGTCATACACACGCATCAGAGGATGACTAGGGAGCTACATACCGAGACTTATCCATGTGTATAGTGTTACTTTCTGGGTGTTACTAGGCTTCCTGTATTATAGTAAAGCCTCCATTAATTTGTCCACCTGATCATGATAATGATATGACACTGAACATCCTGACTCAGTCTACACAGCAAAGCTGAAAACCGTAAATAGGATATCTCAAACACCTCTCCAGCGTTTTTTCTTTTTATTTCAATGCTGCGTGGTGCAACTAATCTAATTTCCCTGCCCCATGTATTATACTTAACATCTGCCCTCTCTAGCTGATCCTGGCGCTGTTGCGATCTTGTGATCGTAACTTCTGACTGACTGGAAGTAAAAGGTAATGGTCACAAGCTCTCAGTGTCAGTCTATGAGCTCCGTGTTCTGGCCTCGTTCTGTTTCTCATAGACTTACATTAAGTTGTGAATTCTGTGTCGCTCAAGAAACACTGGGGCAATTCGGCAGGTCAAAAACTGCTTGAGATGGACCGGAATGGCGCTGATGAAAGATGAAGATGGCAGCTGGTCAGTTTAAGACTGGGGCAGAGAACTTAGATTAGTAACACCACTCCAGTGCTGCAATAATTTAAAAAAATGCTGGAGAGGGGCATTCAGTTCTTTATGTCTGGTTTAGAGGACAAAATGAAAACGTAAAAAATATATGTAAACATGCTGTATGTTATTATTATTATTATTTTATGTTGTTGTTATTATTATTATTATTATTATTATTATTTTTATGTTATTTTTTATTATTATTTTTTGTTTGTTTTTTGTGGGTTTTTTCTTTAATGTGTATTACAAAATGCACCAACTTTTTTTTTTTTTTTTTAATAAAAACATGATTTAAAGTGCAACTTCAGTTTCAGAAAAAAGTTAGACATGTAACACAGACATATCAAAAGTTTTAATCGGTGGGTGTCTGGGTGCTCAGACTCCCACTAATTGCTGAAATATACAAGGGAGACTGGTCCTCTGCTCTAAAGACCGGATCAGAGGAAATTCTGAGTCCATCAGTGGCTGTCTCAGTAATCATCGCTGATCAAAACTCCCGACTTTTCTCTTTCACACTTCTTTTCTGCTGGAGCTTAAAATATCTGCTCATCTGATGATGACGTATGCGTTTCCTATGTTCAGAACACTTGGTAGTTTGAGACATGAGATAACATGTAAAAAAGCAATCACACGGTGCACTGAACTTGTATGGAAAACCCCATATTTAGTTGCACCTGGCCAGCATCGATCTCAGTGGAATTTCTATCCTGGTTGCTGGAATGCCCAGCGAGGGTTGCCTAGCAACAGCGTAGAATTCACAGTGATCTAAAAGAAAAAAAAACAGTTGAAGATTCAAAAATTTCTCCAATTGTTACAGATGGAGATAGGGACACAACAGTTACACCTGAAGATTGGTAACGGGTTCACTGTAAGTATAGTCTAAAAAAAAGTCTTAAAATTCACATTAATATGCAGTGTGAATACATGTTGAATTTATGAGCCAATTAATATTTTTGAAAGACTTTAAGGTTGATGTATAAAACTTATCAGTGGTGGAAAATGTGAAATACAATCTCATAAAAGCAGCTCGGGACATGTTTATGCCGTTTTAACCAGAATTTCAATTCCAATTTTTAACAATTTTTCTGCTTGGTCTTTAAATATATGATAGGTGCATAGCAGCAGAAAATTAATCCAATACTAATGAGAAAAAAAAAAACAATAAACAATATTGTAAATGTAATATACAGGTATGAAACCTATGAATTTTTTTTTAGAACATAGCCATAGTACCTTTTGGATTTTCTACACTTGTGTGGTCTGGATTTTTAAAAAGGTTTGCCATGCTATAAATATAATTAAATAATTCAACATACGGTACCTATAATCACATATTACTTTTAGGTCTATGTATATACATTCAGTACGAGAGATGTGTGCAGCCTATTTAGTAAGGATGAGCACTAGAAAAAGTGGTAAAGTCGTACGTAGTGATTTGACGACTTTTGGGAGTTTCAGAGCCTGTTAGTTATTTCATTCTTTAGACAGCCTGAATCAGAACTCGGCCACGTGATTACAGCCAGGTATATTTTTTTCTGAAAAGCTTATTCCATTGTCTTTCCAGTTGATTGACAAGTCTCTCCCACGTGTGTATATTGGGAGAGACCAGTGAGAGGAGAAGTCAGTGGGGGGGTGGAGCAGGACTAGTCTTAAGGGCCTGTCACACTAAGCGATATCGCTAGCAATATCGCTATAACTTGTGACGTAGCAGCGATATTGCTAGCGATATCGCTGTGTCTGATACTTACCTACAACCCGCTCCCCCGCTGGTTATCACTGATCGCGCGAGAACATTCAGGACTGTTTCTCGTCGTCAGCTTCCTGCGGCGCTTCCTGCTGTGACGACGAGCGACGCGTGGAGCCGGGCGGGAGGACGCAGGATCGCCTGGTGTGACAGGTAAGTAGCGACCCCCGACCCCTGCGATGTAGCTGGTGAGATCTGCCTGTGTGGCAGCTCACTAGCGACCACTTAGCGATGCACCAGCGATCCTGACCGCGTCATATCGCTGGTCGGGATCGCTGGTACATCGCTAAGTGTGAGAGTACCTTTAGAGGTACTTCACACTAAGCGAGATCGCTAGCGAGACCGCTGATGCATCACCGATTTTGTGACGCAACAGCAATCTCACCAGCGATCTCGCTGTGTGTGGCACGCATCAGCGACCACCCCCCCCCCCGCCGGGTATTGCTGATCGTGCAGGAATGTCCTGGGCAATTTTTTGATCGTTGGTCTCCCGCTGGCCAGCGCGCATCGCTGCATGTGGCAGCGGGAGACCAACGATCAGCGAGCTCCCAGCGCTGTAAGCAGACGCTGGGAGCTGGTATCCAGGGTAAATAGAATGTAACTAAGCGCGCGCGTCGCTTACTTACCTGCTGTGTACCCTGGATACCAGCGTGCTCGTACTGGGAGCTCGTATCCAAGGTAAACAGTGGGTAACTAAGCGCCGCGCGCTTACATTCTATTTACCCTGGATACCAGCATGCTCGCTGGTCCTGATCACTGGTGAGTCTGCCTGTTTGACAGCTCACCAACGAGTCCTGACCAGGTCGTATCATTGTTGGGATCGCTTTGCGTCGTTTAGTGTAACGGGACCCTTATCTCTCCTCATAGTCAGACTTTGATTCATGCTGTTCGTGATTTGGACAGCATGAACCAAGCTACAGGTTCACTTAAAATATAGATACAGTGACAGGACTAACTCTTGTACAAAGATACAGCAACAAAACCAAAGGTAATACAAGGCAGATACAGCACCAGAACTAAGCTCAGGTTACATTTGGAATATAAGCCCCCAGAGCTAACAAATGCTCCAACACATGTAGTGTTACACTGGAATGAGATTTTCACCACTTAAAGGGAACCTGTAAGGCGTCCTGACCTAGAAGAGAAGAAAAATAACTTTTATTATACTCACCAGCGGCGCTGTCCGGTCTGAGGGGTGTCACTCTTCTTGGTCCGGCGCCTCCCATCTTCTTGCAATGCTGTCCTCCTGCTTGCTTCGCGTGGATGACAGCTCCTTACATCATCCACAAAGTATGCTCGGCATCGTGCTCCTGCGCAGGCACACTTCTCTGCCCTGTTGAGGCAGAGCTAAGTACTGCAGTGTGCAGGTGCTGGGCCTCTCTGACCTTTCCCGGCGCCTGCGCACTGCAGATGTTTGCTCTGCTCTCAATAGAGCACATAAGTACGCCCGCGCAGGAGCGCGATGCCGAGCTGACTGTATGGATGATGCAGGGACGCGTCATCCACACGAACTTAAAAGTAGGATGGCATTGCAAAAAGATGGGAGGCGCCAGACCCAGACCTGCGACACCCATCGGACTGGACCACCCGGCAGGTGAGTATAATAAAAGTTATTTTTCTTATTTTTCAGGTCGAATCGGGAGCTTATCTGCAGCATTATAGAATGGTGTAGATAAGCCCTGAAAGGCGGTGTCCATAACTTGTAACGGCCAAACCTGGTGACAGGTTCCCTTTAAAGTATCCGAGGCTGGGCTAGTCTAGAAGAAGAGACGCCCCTCCAGACTAGTCCTGTTTCAATAGCATATGCTAAACTGGGGGATAAAAATGGATTTTTAATAGATAACAGAGTTAGTAAGCCACATAAAAGATTTTATCAGAATTTGGACTCACATGATTGTATAACATGGCCAAATGCTCTCTGGTGTTTTATCTGATAGCTCTTGGCCCAATGTTATACTATGGGGTAGTGCGGATCTGCAATTTTGTTCTCATGCCAATTGAGCATAAAAAATAAATGTCAGCATACTGATCAGATCACGCGCATCTATTTAAGTCTATGGGTACATGTGAAACATCGGACTGCACTCAGATGTCATCTGAGTGCAAGCTGAAGTACGTGCATAGAAACAAGGGAGAAGATGGAGAAATTAAATTCTCCATCCTCTTCGCACTTGTGATACGATTCTCTCATGCAAGAGAATCGGAGCGCACTAAACTGACACTCAGCTAGAACTTTTGTTTGAACCGAGTGTCATTGGCATGATCGGCTGCACACTGCCCACGGATAACGAATGAGAAGTCCCACTCTCCTGGATGAGAATAGGATCATTTTTTATACGTCAGTACGAGTGAACCCTAATATTTTGCCCACCATTGTAGCAGCCGTGTGGAACCATCAGGGGACATTGACAGTTTCTCTTGAAACCTTCTCATGTCCCTAGTGGGGATCAGACTAAAGTTACTGTCACACTTAGCGATGCACCAGCGATCCCGACAACAGTACGACCCGGTCAGGATCGCTGGTGCATCGCTAAGTGGTCGCTAGTGAGCTGCCACACAGGCAGATCTCACCAGCGACATAGCAGGGGTCGGGGGTCGCTACTTACCTGTCAGACGAGGCGATCCTGCGTCCTCCTGCCCACAGCAGGAAGCCCAGCAGGAAGCTGACGATGAGAAACGGCCCAGGACGTTCTTGCGCGATCAGCGATAACCAGCGGGGGAGCCGGTCGGAGGTAAGTATCACACGTAGCGATATCGCTAGCAATATCGATGCTATGTCACAAAACCAGTGACGTTATAGCGATATTGCTAGCGATATCGCTTAGTGTGACGGGCCCTTAAAACCTTACGACAGACGAGTACTAGGACATATACGATAAGAAGCCAATTAACCTATGAGTATAGTTTTGAAAAAATAGAATTTGGGAATAACCCACAAGGACATGAGAAGTACATACTGGCTCATCCAGACATAAACCACTACGGCCATAGTTCCATAATGATGTTTGTTCGAGACCTCGTACCGATTTTGAATTTCTTCCATGTCGCCCCTTTTTTCCTCTATATTCACACCCATTCCAACTGGTTTAATATCAGCCTAAAACGTACAAAATAAATACAATGAGTAACCAAACAAAACATAAAAACCTACATAAATAATACAATACAAAAACCCAACGATACTGATTAAAAATGTGATTCCAATATTCTCCGTAATATAATTCGTAAAAAAATGACTTCTCCTCTGTAAACTAATGGTCCTGAGAGATTCCAAATCGGCGTACACACGCCGTGCGCGCTGCGGCAGTGCCGGTGCAATCTGCATTTGTTACAATGATCTTGAGAAAGTTAGTTTTCTGTTTTCTCAATCGGGGGGAGACCATTTCCAAGTGGGAGCGAAAGAATCAAAGTTAGCGATATGTTTCCTTGATATGTGAGCCCTGCGCGCCGGTGTGATGCTGTGATAAGGCAAGCTGCTTGGGAAGGCTGAGGTTGTAACAATGAAAGCCTATCACATGTCACTCCATTCATTATCATTCCGTTCAGGTTACAGATTCGCTGCACCTCCAATCAACCTTAGCAAAACCATTAGGGGAAAGGGATGAGAGCCCGGGTAGAGTATCTACTCTGTTGGCAGACGTGAAGCTTAACTCCTATGTTTCCGGCAAAAAAAAAAAAAATCAAAACAAACATAAAAAAGAAACAACAACAACAACAATGCCGGAACGCAGCCGGGAATTGCAAATGTTTTGCAGAATAAATGTGTATCTTGTGACAGCGTTTGGATGTGATAAGAAAATTGTTGTTGGGGAAGTGTGTTTGTTTCGCTCTTATCCAACCAGTTCTGACACCTGTCATGATTAATCTTCAGGAAACAAGTCAGTAAATGAGATTATAGGAGAAGAAATAGATGGTAGTGCCGAGAAGGAGGAGGCGGAGGTGCTATTTTACAGTCTGCTTGGCTGCCGATTCGTTTAATGGAAATGTTATGCAATTAAGAGAGATTTTGCTGCTGAGATACGAATTTGTCAATAAGCAGGGGGGCACATAAAAGAGGTAGAGGGGGAGATGGCACCCGTACTCCAAAAGTCATCAACCCACTGCTCTACAGCTGTTCTGAAAACTACTAGCAGTCATGGATGACAATTTTTTTTCTCTAAAGGAGAATTCCACCAAGGCACTGACTACTTTGGGCAATCCTTTTTGGTTAATTGGTTAACCGAAAACCTTCCCCCTCAACTATCTCTCTCTCAACTCCTCCATGCGTAGAAATGCTCCCCTGGTAGCTAATTTCCCCTGAGAACTAATAGATCAGCCTATGGAAATCTGATGGGCTGGATCTCTCCCCCAACAGATGAGTTGGAGGCTTCCATACACATTAGATTGGCGTCCGATCCGACTGGTATGGTGGACTTTTGAAATAAGCTGATCACAGGGTGACCCAATAAAAATTCTGCGATTTGCCGAGAATCTTGATAATCTTTTCATCCGGTGCATGTTTGAAGTCAATGGGTTATCCGAGTCATGCAAGAACGAGCTGGGTCCTCCACCGATTGAGATACTCTTTGATTGTTCTTTGGTCACTAGGATACATTGTTCTGATTTGTCAAACATTTTTTTTAATTATTTAGCCATCAGATGATGAAGGCTTTCTTCTGGAGGAGAAATCCTTTATAGAAAATGGAATTTTAGAAGAGTACACCTACCCTCCATACCATCTTTAGATGTTTTTTCTTGTAATTTGAGCCCATAAAATGTCCTTATACCATAGTAAGATAATTCTGCCGTATGCACAGTCCAAATGCTCCAAAATACTGTATATTGCCCATGAAATAATGATGTAGTATTTAAATATCACAACCTTGAAGAACCCACATAACACCCTGTCATTCGCCTGGGGACCAATTTACACTGAGGCAAACAATGGAGAAGATGGAGAGATTAATCTCTCCATCTTCCCACCTGTGATCCCATTCTTGCATGCAAGATTGAATTAATGAGCACTGACACTGGGCTCATGTTCTCAGCAGAGTTTGAGCTGATTGTCATTAGCATATCGCATCCAATGACATATGCTAATGTGGCCACAGCTTTACCCAGAATGTAAATACCCCACTCTGGATAAAGTGGCTTATTGGCACTTCCTTGTTGCCCAGCATTTGGGACAAATGCCTTGGTTTCCCTTTCCCCGGCTACTTCCCTAACAAAACAGCTGCTTCTGCAAATATTTTTTTGCATTGTTATTGGCAAAGATTTGAAGGCTACAATTTTCCCTTAAGAGCAATTCATTAAATGAAATGAGGCAACCGCTAACATTTTTTAACCTATTCCTGACATTGTTAAACATGCTGGATGCCTGTAGGAGCTGTAAGAACTGCGCTGCGGAGTTGATCGAACACCATACGTGGTGGGTGTTGGTTGTCGTTTTGGGTTACAGTTGATACCTGCCTACAAATGTCACGCCATTGACCATTCCTTTTACAACCAAAGGTACTGTCACACTTAGCGATGCACCAGCGATCCCGACCAGCGATATGACGTGGTCAGGATCGCTGGTGCATCGCTACGTGGTCGCTAGTGAGCTGCCACACAGACAGATCTCACCAGCAACATAGCAGCGGTCGGGGGTCGCTACTTACCTGTCAGACGAGGCGATGATGATGTCCTCCCGCCCGGCTCCACGCGTCGCTCGTTGGCGCCAAAAGGAAGCCCAGCAGGAAGCTGACGACGAGAAACGGCCCAGGACGTTCTCGCGCGATCAGCGATAATCAGCGGGGGAGCCGGTCGGAGGTAAGTATCACACATAGCGATATCGCTAGCAATATCGCTGCTACGTCACAAAACCAGTGACGTTATAGTGATATTGCTAGCAATATCGCTAAGGCCTCTTTCACACATCAGGTTTTCGCCGTCAGGCGCGATCCGGCGCTTTTGACAGAAACCGGATCCGGCGAAATGCAATGCCGGATCCGGTTTCCCCCCCATTGACTTGCATTTGCGCCGGATCGCGCCGGATGGCCATGCGTTTCATCCGGTTATCGCCGGATCCGGCAATGTGTCGCAATGTGTCGCGATCCGGCGTCTGGAAAAAACGTCTACTGTAACGTTTTTTGTCTCCGGCGAAAAAGCCGGACACGCCGGATCCGGCGCGTCCGGCTTTTTCACACAATGAAAGCCTATGAGCGCCGCAATGCGCCGGATCCGGCGAAAGCCTGATCCGGCGGCCGGATCCGGTTTTTTGGTCTGAGTATGCTCAGTAGCTCTGCCCACAAGACATATATAAAAGCAAGACAGTGGGACCCACAGCCACACCCAACATGCCACCCAAGACAGCAACCAGGCGCAGGAGAAGGCAGGAGACCACTGCAGCACCATCCGCACCACCACCACCCCAAATGGAGCAGCAAATAGAACATGCTGAGGAGGGGAGGCCAGCAGCAGAGGAGAGACGGTAATTATCAAATAACCCATTCCTCCAAACTAGGGCTATTGAATATCAAGATATTCATTGGCCCTTTGTTTCTCTTTATTCAACAGCCGCCCAATAGATGCAGCAGCAGCAGCAGCAGCAATGGCAGCAGCTTCAACACCACCCACAGGCATGGAGTATGGCCACCAGGAAGACAGCACATCATCTTCTGGGAGCCCTCCCTCGCATCGTCAGCGTTTGACGGTAAGTTTTTATTTCCAAAATCCATCTTCTCTGTAATATATGTCTATTCATGGCCTTTTATTTCAAAACAGGAATCACAAGATGAAGAGGAGCTCCCAGAAGAAGAAGGAAGGGGTGGACAGACACCTGGAGTGGGCTCACAATTGGTAAGTTTTTTGCATCAAACGCAGAAACACAACATCACACTACACACAACACATAGAAAACAATGTTCTGCAGACCACACACAGCAAACAAATGCCTACATCCAAAGACATAACTTTTTTTGTTTTCTTCTCTAGTCTTCCCAATCTGGTGCTTGGCCAAGAGGTGCTCGCAGTGCCTCCCAGGGTCGTCGGCGACAGCAACGCGGCGGTCACCAGCGTGTAAGTATAAATATTTTTGCTTTGTTTTTTTGCACTTTTTATTTCATTTCTTTTGTGGAGGCTAATTATGTTATTTTTGTCTTTTTCTTTAACAGCCTTCACAGCGTGCTCCCGACTCTGACGGTGAGGATGGAGGGATTGATGTGGACCGCCTCATCGATCTTGTCAGAGAAAGGGAGCCGCTCTGGAATATGGCTGACCGCCGCCACGCTGACCTGATCGTTACCCGACGACTCTGGGAGGAAATCTGTTCGCTCCTTGTGGGCCGCTGGGAGGACCTCGATGTTCGGGCCCAGATTACAGAGCGTAAGTATATACAGTACCGGTTGCTTGATGTAAACCAGTGTTTCCCGAACTCCAGTCCTCGTGGTCCCCACGGATCATGTGTTCAGGATTTCTATTTACTATGGAAATCCTGAAAACATGACCCCTGGGGACCATGAGGACTGGAGTTTGGGAAACACTGATGTTGTATACTAACCACTCCTTTCTCGTTTCAGGGAACAGAATTGTGAATCGGTGGCGGTCTGTGAGGGATCGTTTCAAGAAGGAGTTCAATAAAGAGATGCGGGCCCCGAGTGGATCTGGAGGACGCAGGAGCAAGTACAAGTACGCAGAAGCCCTGTCGTTCCTCCGTGAAACAATGGTCACCAGAAGGTAAATATTACACACCACATGTGAAAAAAAATGTTAGATGTAAATTTTTTTTTCAGCCAGGGCCATACCATGTCAGTATTTTAATTGTTTTTTTTTCTCTTTATTCCACAGCACGGTGAGCAGCACTCGGGAGCCTGCACGATTGGACCCTTCTGAGGCGATCCCTGAGGAGACCGGCACCGAGGGACACTTCGACCGCCCCGGTACATCTGCACCTTCCCAGCCTTCCCACACATTCGACCCATCTGTCCCATCCACCAGCACAGGAGCATCGTGGCCACCTACATTACATGAAGCTGCTGGTGAGGAGATCGCTTTCCCTTTACCCCACCCTTCTGCCCCTGCCACCTCTAGTACACCTGCGGGTACTGGGCGGCAGCGGCAGAGGGGTCAGGAAAAGACTTATGCGCCAGAGTTCTTGCATCTGAATGCATCTTTCCAGAACTGTCTAAAAGTCTTGTCAGAGCAAATCTCCGCAGGCTATCAGCAGATCAACTCCAGCATTCTGGAGGTGAAGACACTTCTGCAAACCATGCATTCAGAAGCAAGATCTTCGCCAAACCACACCTTTTTCAGGTCTGTTGTGGAGCGCATGGAAACGCTCTCTCCTGCCCAGCAGATGCATGTAATGCATTCATGCCACGCTGCTCTCCAGCAAGTTACCTCCCAACCTCCTCCTCCTCCTACCACAGTAGTTCCTCCACCTGCACCCCCTCCAGCCACTTTCCATCCTCCCCCTCCTATTACATCTACACCCCCTCCAGCCACTTTCCATCCTCCCCCTCCTATTACATCTACACCCCCTCCAGCCACTTTCCATCCTCCCCCTCCTATTACATACCATCCACCTCCAGCCACTTTCCATCCTCCCCCTCCTATTACATACCATCCACCTCCCCAGCACCATCCACCTCCCCAGCACCATCCACCTCCCCAGCACCAGCCACCTCCCCAGCACCAGCCACCTCCCCAGCACCAGCCACCTCCCCAGCACCAGCAACCTCACCAGTACCAGCAACCTCCACAGTACCTGCAAACTCCCCAGTACCAGCAACCTCCCCAGTACCAGACATCTCCCCACTTCCAGCAACCTGCCCCGTACCAGACATCTCCCCACTTCCAGCAACCTGCCCCGTACCAGACATCTCCCCACTTCCAGCAACCTGCCTCGTACCAGACATCTCCCCACTTCCAGCAACCTGCCCCGTACCAGACATCTCCCCACTTCCAGCAACCTGCCCCGTACCAGACATCTCCCCACTTCCAGCAACCTGCCCCGTACCAAACTCCTTCCCCATACAACTTGCCATCAACATCATCTGCTCCTACAGTCCCTGCCCAACCCTCCACTCCACCACCCACCACCTCTTCTGCTTCCCACATGTCCACCCATTCTGTAGTTTTTTCCACACCTTCACCTCTAACTGTTCCTTCCCCACAACGATCCCAGTCCTCTCTCCACACTCCCAGTGTCGAAGTGTCCCGCAGCCCCTACAGCAGTATTTCCACCACACACTACACAGAATTATAATGTGTGTTTTTAAATAAAAATGACCAGTTTTATGGTTTCAGTTTTATAGTTTCAAATTTTTATTAAACATGTTTATTAAAATTTTAAAAAAGTTTACTAAAAAAAACATTTTTCAATAAAAGTTAAATTATTTTACACTGGTTGACTGTCATTTCTTTCTGCGGCGAAAAAGGTTAAATACAGGGTATTTAAAAGGTGAAATGGTATTCAAAACTAGGTATATAACTGTGGGTAAATTTTAGCTTTTTGCCACAGTTGTGTTCCTGGTTGTGTTTGAAGCAAAGTATTTCAACTAAAAAGTTGTGTTTATTGTTGGTGATTTCCTAACAATGTACACAACTTTTGTTAAAAGGTGAAATACTTTGCATAAAACACAACCAGGTACACACCTGTGGCCTAAAGCTAAAAATAGAGACCATGACAAGATAGCCAACTTTGGTTGGCAAAGGTATATACTGTTGGTACAGAAGGTACACAAGTTTGGGGCACAAATCTTTCACACTCTGTCATCCTGCCAGTGTACTCTGCCTTGAGATGACATAAAGTATAGTGCAAAATTGTCCCTCATTACTGAAACCGTCACAGAACTTCTAGTGGTAATGTCATGGTAATCTTGCAAGGTGGTTTCTTCAGAGGTGTCCTCAATGGAAATGGGTTCCTTGCATATAACAAAATTGTGGAGTACCACGCACGCTTTGATCACCTCGTCCACAGTTTCTGTCTTGAGGTTGATCGCAGTCAATAGGACCCGCCATTTGGCTGTCAGAATACCAAAGGTACATTCAACCATTCTTCTTGCTCTTGTGAGGCGGTAATTAAAAATGCGTTTTGGTCTTGTCAATCCTCTGCTAGAGTACGGTTTCAAAAGGTGTTCTGACAGCTGGAAGGCTTCATCCCCTACACAGACAAATGGCATAGGTGGACCAGATGTTTGCGGCAGCGGTCTAGGTGGTGGGAACTGGAAGGTGTTTCCATACAGTTTACGCCCCATGGCAGACAGTTTGAAAACTTGAGAGTCATTGGAGCGGCCATAGGCCCCAATATCAACCGCAATAAATTTGTATTCCGCGTCAGCGATGGCCATGAGGACAATTGAAAAATATTTCTTGTAATTGAAATATTCCGATCCAGATCCAGCTGGCTTTACAATGCGGATATGTTTCCCGTCCACAGCGCCCAAGCAGTTTGGAAACTGACATATCTGTTGAAACTTGTCAGCAATTTCAATCCACCTCTCTGTTGTGGGCTCTGGTAAAAACTCTTCAGCTAAGGAGTCCCACAGTGCACGGCATGTGTACTTCACAATTCCAGATATGGTGGAAATCCCGAGTCTGTACTGGAAATGCAGTGACGAAAGTGATTCTCCAGTTGCAAGAAATCTGTGGGGAATTAACAAACAATAAATTAGTTTTAAATCACAGCATTATACCAAAACTGACCTAACACTTGGAGATACAAATTACCACCAACAAGATTGCAGTGAAAGTGTGCTCTGATGCGATCATATCCAATAAATGTGGCTTACCTTAAAGTCACCATCAGACGCTCTGCGGGTGAAACGGAGAAGCGGCAATAGGTGTCCGCTTTTCTTATGAGGTGTGCAATGCGCTCCACCAAGTAATCAAAATTCTCCATTTTCATCCTAACATATCCAAAAAATTTATCCGGGTTTCGTCTAAGGTCCATGCAGAGTGTAGAATAGACCTCACGCGTCATTCTCTTGGCTGTGATGGGGTGGATCCACAAACGTCGTCTACGATGCCTGATGCGCTGCTGTCTCACTCTCTCCTTCTCCAGAACAATCACCCTCAAACGATTCGCCTCCGCTATAAAATCTGCCAAATTCTTCAAAATATTTCCAATGACAACATCCATCTTCGCCAGTAACTTGCTCTTCTCTCCAACCTGCACTTTCTCCTCTACAACCTGTCAAAGAAGGGCTGTAGGAACATGCTATATATAGTTTTCCAGTAGCCAATCCCGTTCGGAAGGCCACAAGGGTCAATTTTAAAAACCGGATCCGGCGTAATCCGTCGAAAAACGGATAGAAAAACGGATGAACCGGATGAGACGGATCCGGTTTTGTCTGTCAAGAAAAAGACGGATCCGGCAGAAAACCGGATCCGTCACATCCGGTTTTACTAAACATTTGCCGGATCCGGCGTTCCGGCACGACGCCGGATCGCGCCTGACGCCGAAAACCTGATGTGTGAAAGTAGCCTTAGTGTGACAGGCCCTTTACACAATGGATGACTTAAGAACGAAACACAAAAATCAACGGGGAAAATGCTTCATTTGCAGTTTCACAATTTGTTTTTAATCCAT
This sequence comes from Dendrobates tinctorius, assembly GCF_039654945.1. Classification (NCBI taxonomy): domain Eukaryota; kingdom Metazoa; phylum Chordata; class Amphibia; order Anura; family Dendrobatidae; genus Dendrobates; species Dendrobates tinctorius. Next base: position 47,674,732 of record NW_027361797.1, read on the forward strand.
TTTTCAATACATTATATACAAAGGTGAATACATTGCTTCGTTGAAAATTGAATTTGTGTTCAATTTTATGAAATTTGCATTTCAATTCTCATAAATCACCAAAAAAACTTTCACCGCCATTTTACATGTTTTGCAGAAGATTGCATCAGCTACAAAAACAAAAAGTGGTAATAGCAATTGACTGGATAATGTAAAAGAAAACACCTATACCATGGCCACAAATGTGGGAGCCAGAAGCAGTAACACCATTTTCACAACTAGCACCAGTTGTCCGAGCAGCAGTACTACCAAATACATGTCCCAATTTGCCTCCATTTCTTCAGGCAAGCTTATTAGTGGAAAGGAAAAGGAGAGTGTTCTGGAACATACAGTACATCACTTGTCTCAGTCACAGGAGCATGATGTTACCTCTGACAGTGACACTGTCAGTTTGAGTTAGTATTTTGCATACTGCTCTTCCTCTACTGCCATAACAGTTAATCTTTTACTGCAGACATTCAATTCCATCAGTGATACATCTAACTGTTCTGATTGCGGTATCGATGAAGCGATGTCATCAGAGGAAGAGGGATGTAGCATAAGCCGTATAGAGCTGATTCAACATCAATCCAAAAGATCTTCCGGGGCAGATCTGTTTCTTCTCAGCGGTGGAGTACTTGATGTCACAATTGCAGCTGGTGGAGGAGGCTCAACAGCATCTCAAAACTTTGTATGGTAGCTGGAGTGATGGTGTGTCCTGTGTGTAGACTTCTCTTCTGGAGGACCACTTTAATACCATGTGATGAATCTGTAATATAAAAATAAGCCTGCAAGTCCTGGCACAAATCTACTAGGAAATATGGTTCTTAGGGTTGTCCATCAGCACACAAAGGAGCCTCATCATCTCTCATGTTTAAAGCAAACTGACTAGCAATGAGAGGACGGCTCAAGCTGTCCTCCTTCTCTTGATTGTGTTTATTTTAGCCCTATCACATCCTTAAGCAGCGCCTGAGTACTGTCATTATCACCTTCATCATCAATATCATCTACTACTTTCTGCACTCTTCCTCCTTTCCTTCTGTTGTTGTCAATTAGCCATATGTTTGCCCAATAAACATGCATCTAGTTGTATGCTTGTGTGGAAATTCAACTCTAAACTGCCCATATTCACCACAATCAGATTTTACTGCCTTTTTACGAAGTGATGGCATACGCCTAGCCTTCATGTAAAATACCTAGGACAACCGCTTCAGTGGTTCTGTTAAAAGCTATAACTCAACCAGCAAGTCCCTACAGTATCAGGCTATGTTGACAAAAAATGTAAAAAGTTGTGAGTGACTCTTGAAAGTCAAGTTTAAAAAATAGCAAAAGAGCAAAATCGGGCCATGGAAGGAAAGGGGTTAAAGGAATCTGTATGTTCCCCTACTATATTTTTATTTTTAGCAGTCTGATCAGCAGTTTCCTTTAAACAACAAATGTTTTCTTTATAGTATTGTTCAAAAGAACAAAAGATAAATGTAGTCATGGTTATATATCCCTATGCTGGTCAGTGATATCCATGCACAAGGCTGACACAGAAGTGGCAGGGCTTGTTCACAAGAAAAGCCATTATTGTGGCAGATGATGCCTTTGCCTTTACAATACTATTTTCAGCATGAAAAGTGCCTGAGGCAGGCATATGACTTACAGAAATGATAACATATACCGTACTCAATGTACTCACATGATCACATGATATTTGCATGACTTTTGTTGCTCTAAATGCCAAATAATTATATCACATATGTACATTAGTTAATTAAAATATTACAATCTGGTAGTCCTGCTGTTGTGCAAATGGAACGGACAACAGGTAGAAATGATAGACAATTAGCAAGATAACCCCTATAAAGGAGTGGTTCTTCAGGGGGTGACCACAGACCATTTCTCTGTTCTCATACTTTTTGGCTGTTGTTTTGGTCACTTTTGCATTTTGTCATTGCTCTCATCCCTACAGTAGCAAGAGGCAGTGTCTACAACCCACAGAAGTAGCTCAGATAGAGCAACTTATGAAGGATGGCACATCAATGCAAGCTATGGCAAGAAAGGTGGCTGTGTCTGTCAACACAGTGTCCAGAGCACTGAGCAGAAACCAGGAGACAGGCCAGTGCATCAAGAAACATGAAGGGGGCCGTAGGAGGGCAACAATCCAGCAGTAGGACCGCTTTGTGCAAGGAGGAACAGGAGAAGCACTGTCAGAGCTCTGCAAAATGACCACCAGCAGGCCAATAACATCCATGAGTCTGCTTAAACTGTCAGAAACAAACTCTTAGAGGGTAGTGTGAGGGCCCAATGACCACAAATGGGTGCTGTCCTAACAACATGTAGATGCCATGGATAATGTTCTGCTGCCTGCAACATTTTCCAGCATGACTGGTTTGGCAGTGGGTTAGTAATGGTGCGGGGTGGCATTTCTTTGGAGGGCCGCACAGCCCTTCATGTGCTAGTTAGAGGTACCGTGACTGTCAATAGGTACCGAGATGAGATCCTCAGAGTCTCAGACCCATTGTGAGACCATATGCAGGTACAGTGGGCCCTGGGTTCCTTCTGATGCATGACAATGCTAGACCTTATGTGGAAGAAGTGTGTTAGCAGTTCCTGCATGATGAAGGCATTGAAGCTATGTAGTGCCTGCCCTTTTCCCCAGACCTGAACCCCATAGAGTACATCTGGAATGTCATGTCTCGTTACATCCACCAATGCCACGTTGCACCACAGACTGTCCAGGAGTTGACTGATGCATTAATCCACATCTGGGATGAGATCCCTCAGGAGAACATCTCCCACCTCATCAGGAGCATGCCCAGGCGTTGTAGACAGGTCATACAGGCACGTGGATGCCACACACAGCACTGAGCATCATTTCCTTTTCTTGAGGCATTTCTACTGAAGTTGGATCAGCCTGTAATTTGATTTTCCACTTTGATTTTGAGTATCATTCCAAATCCAGACCTCCATGGGATATTAATTTTGATTTACATTGATCTTTTTATGTTTTATTAATCTCAGCACATTCCACTATCTAATTTATAAAGATTTTCAACTGGTATATTTCATTCAGTGACATCTAAGATGTGGTATTTTAGTATTCCCTTTATTCTTTTGAGCAGTGTATATACTGTATATTGCAGGGTTTCAATCTCTCTGGTAGGCATTAGGCATTGGGTAGCGTTCACACAGGCAATGCAGTTTTGGTCGAAACACATACAGTTTTTTTTGCTTTACACAGGTTGCCCAGCAACAAAACAAAATCATAAGCATAAATCGCTAGCCTCTTCCAGGCACTAACTAAACAGAACAGACCCTGGCTACTCATACAGTTGTGGCCAAAAGTATTGACACCCCTGCAATTCTGTCAGATAAGGCTAGTTTCACACTAGCGTTTAAACGACGCGCGCACAGCGCCGCTAAGCCACGCCCCCTGCCGGCTCCCTGCCCGCCCCTTCCTGTTATCGCCTCCTCCGAGCGCAGAGGGCTGCATGCGTTATGCGCACCCTATCTTTAGCATAGGGTGCGCAGGCCGTGCGCAACTATGAATATAGCGTGCGCTGCGCATTTTTGGAGGTGCGCCGTGCGCGCCGAACGCAGCATGTTGCATTTTGGCGCGCACGGCGCACATTCAAAAATGCGCAGCGCACACTATATTCATAGTTGCGCACGGCCTGCGCACCCTATGCTAAAGATAGGGTGCGCATAACGCATGCAGCCCTCTGCGCTCGGAGGAGGCAATAACAGGAAGGGGCGGGCAGGGAGCCGGCAGGGGGCGTGGCTTAGCGGCGCCGTGCGCGCGTCGTTTAAACGCTAGTGTGAAACTAGCCTAATACACAGTTTCTTCCTGAAAATGATTGCAAACACAAATTCTTTGGTATTATTATCTTCATTTAATTTGTCTTAAATGAAAAAACACAAAAGAGAATGAAGCAAAAAGCAAAACATTGATCATTTCACACAAAACTCCAAAAATGGGCCAGACAAAAGTATTAACACCCTCAGCCTAATACTTGGTTGCACAACCTTTAGCCAAAATAACTGCAACCAACCGCTTCCGGTAACCATCAATGAGTTTCTTACAATGCTCTGCTGGAATTTTAGACAATTCTTCTTTGGCTCCAGGTCCCTGATATTTGAAGGGTGCCTTCTCCAAACTGCCATTTTTAGATCTCTCCACAGGTGTTCTATGGGATTCAGGTCTGGACTCATTGCTGGCCACTAGGGTGACCACAAAAAAATCGATGTCGGAATTTTGTCCGTCTGGACCCCACAAAACGATTCCCTTTTCCAGATATTGAGATAGCCAAAATTTGAGCTCGATCAAACGACGTTAACCCGTGCCGCTCGTTGCTCAAAGTTTGAAAAAATCCTAATTGAGGTTTTTTAAGATTTAGGTATTTTGCATAGTCTGTTAGACTATAAAGAATGTGACAACAACATTGCAGAAATAGCCCTGACCAAATTTTCGAACCATTTTTGGTATTTGAATGCAGAGTTGGTGGGATTATCGTTTTTTGATCCCACCATTACAGACAATGAAAAGTTGTTAATGGCTAATAAATTGCTCAGTAGCACAGATGAACCATCAGAGCACGCTAGGGTTGTAAAGCCAAAAGTTAGGAAAGAAAAATTAAAAGAGGTAGGAAGTAACCGACTTTAACGACCTTCTGACAAAAGATGAAGAACAAAAGCAATATGTCCTGCAAGTTGTAAGCAAATGCTGAGCATTATATTCTGACGTTTCAAAAACTACTTTAACAAAAGCTCTAGAATAGATTAGATAACTATGTAAAATTATCAACTCATGTAGGTTAGCGTGCTTCTTTTTTCTCCTGTAAACTCTATGTTAATGCCTTTGCCCAAAAAGCTCTACTTTTGTCTCATCTGACCAGAGAACATTCTTCCAAAACGATTTAGTCTTTTTCAGGTAAGTTTTGGCAAACTCCAGCCTGGCTTTTCTATGTCTCGGGGTAAGAAGTGGGGTCTTCCTGGGGCTCCTACCAGTCCCTTTTCATTCAGACGCCGACGGATAGTACGGGTTGACACTGTTGTACCCTCGGACTGCAGGGCTGCTTGAACTTGTTTGGATGTTAGTCGAGGTTCTTTATCCAACATCCGCACAATCTTGCGTTGAAATCTCTTGTCAATTGTTCTTTTCCGTCCACATCTAGGGAGGTTAGCCACAGTGCCATGGGCTTTAAACTTCTTGATGACACTGCGCACGGTAGACACAGGAACATTCAGGTCTTTAGAGATGGACTTGTAGCCTTGAGATTGCTCATGCTTCCTCACAATTTGGTTTCTCAAGTCCTCAGACAGTTCTTTGGTCTTCTTTCTTTTCTCCATGCTCAATGTGGTACACACAAGGACACAGGACAGAGGTTGCGTCAACTTTAATCCATGTCAACTGGCTGCAAGTGTGATTTAGTTATTGCCAACACCTGTTAGGTGCCACAGGTAAGTTACAGGTGCTGTTAATTACACAAATTAGAGAAGCATCACATGATTTTTCGAACAGTTACAATACTTTTGTCCACCCTCTTTTTTATGTTTGGTGTGGAATTATATCCAATTTGGCTTTAGGACAATTCTTTTTGTGTTTTTTCATTTAAGACAAATTAAATGAATATAATAATACCAAGGAATTTGTGTTTGCAATCATTTTCAGGAAGAAACTGAGTATTATCAGACAGAATTGCAGGGGTGTCAATACTTTTGGCCACAACTGTACATGGTTAAGCTAACCCCAGCCTTGTCAAACAAAACTGCTATTGTTCATAGCAACAACTGATACTTGTAAACGGCCTGTGCAGACTCTTTTCAGAAAGGGATTCTGGCTTCTTTCTCTTTTCAGCTTCAAGACACATCCAGTCTGGTCAGCTGACTAACTTTTATGAACGCCTAGCCTGATTATATACAGGGCCTGGCAGGTGTATTAATCAAAGCCTGCAAATCTAGGATTTAAGGTGTCAACACATGACCCTTAAAATATATGTTTAATAAAGAATCTAAAAAACACCTAAAAGGAAACCCTCAGTGCACAACAATTGAAATGGACAACACATAGTCTCAATTATAGATCAATGGATTACTGTTTTGATAAACTGTATCCTTAAATAGTCCAAAGGCTCTGATAGAATGCCACTCCCTATGTCTCTTCCAAAACTACTCCAAAATATATGGGGATAAATTTCACAATCACAGAAAGGACAAGTGGACTAGATTTGTCCCAGGTACTACTACACAAGGCCTAGTATGCTCTACGTGTCCGCTACAACATTCCTGCTTACCCGCAGAGGTTGACACCCTAGATATGATATTTGGCGACCTCGCTCCTTGGTGGATCACCCTCACTTGTCCTATAGGCCCTATGCGAATTGACATATAGGGAAACTAGACTAAACAATAAGCAACTAGGCTACAGGTGGGAAATGAATGCAGGATAACGTGATGTATTAGGACAAACGTTACTTAACGTCAACATGTATTGTTAATAGACATTGCTTCTATGCCTCTGCCTGCCTGTGATGTCCTGCATTCAAGAAGCTCAGAATGCTTGGCTGATTTGCAAGGGGGTGAGGTGGAAGCCAGATGACCATGGTCCTCAGGTGCCAACTGTCCATCTGTTCAGTTTCTGCAGTGGACCAAGTGGAATATAATCTGAGGGAACTGGAGCCACTCTCACCCATTCAATCTAACACGTTTTCAAAATCTTGTGGCCTCACCATTCATGCAGTGGTATTCGGGCCTACAAAATGACTCTTAACGTCCTGTCACCTGTGTGCACCAGAGGAATGTGTTTCATTTGGGCACCTAGCAGGTACAGAATGACCACATTCCCTGCATCAAATAAACACTACCTCCACCATCACCAGCTACACCAGCAGCACCAAGGCCATGTCCACCTTCCCTATTTAATGCTCTCCTCATTTTTGGAAGTGGTTTTTCTAAACACTACTCACAAAAAGATGGCGAAAAAGTACATTTATTTATTTGCAACAGTACTAGAAAACACAGTGGTCATGAATTTTCTTTTCTTTGGCCTACTAATGGAAATGAGATGACTGATGCTAATTATTTACTTGCAACACTACTAGAAAATGTACAGCTGTCCTGAAAAATTATTTATTTGGCCTAGAAATGGCAACAAGATGGCTGATGCCAATTATTTATTTTCCAGCCTACTATAAAACACACAATGGTTTAGAAAAATTATTTCCTTGGCCTATGAATGGCAACGAGATGGCTGATGGCAAATATTTATTTGCAACACTTCTAGAAATCACACAGCGGTCCTGAAAATATATTTCTTTGGCCTATATTTGGCAACGAGATGGCTGATGCCAATGATATATTTGCAACACTACTAGAAAACACACATCAATCCAGAAAAATTATTTATTTGTCCTAGAAATGGCAACGAGACAGCTGATGTCAATTATTTATTTCCAAGACCACTAGAAAACACATACCAATTTAGAAAAATTATTTCTTTGGCCTAGAAATGGCAACAAGATAGCTGATTCCAATTATTTATTTGCAACAATGCTAGAAAACATAGCGGTTCTCAAAAATTATTTCTTTGGTCTACTAATGGCAAAAAGATGGCAAATGTGAATTATTTATTTGCAACACTACTAGAAACCACACAGCCGTCCAGAAAGATTATTTCTTTGCTCTAGAAATGACAACAAGATGGCTGATGCCAGTTATTTATTTCCCAGACTACTATGAAACACACACCGGTTTAGAAAAATTATTTTTTTGGCCAACTAATGGCAACCAGACAGCTGAAGGAAATTATTTATTTCCTAAACTACTAAAAAAGCACACTGGTCCAGAAAAATTATTTATTTGGCCTAGAAATGGCAACGATATGGCTGATGTCAATTATTTATTTCTTAGACCATTAAAAAAGTGGTCCAGGAAAATTATTTCTTTGACTTAGAAATGGCAACGAGACACGGCTGATGGAAATTATATATTTTTAAGACTACTAAAAAAATACACCTGGTCCAGAAAAAGTATTTCTCTGCCCTAGAAATGGCAACAAGATGGCTGATGCCAATTATTCATTTCCCAGACTATTAAAAGACTTAAAGGCACTGTACTCCAAGAGGCAGAACGTGCCGAGTACATCCCACAGGCAAGGGGGCAAGAGTGCACACAGTGGATTAAATGCTTAGTAATTCCACAAATATGGGTTGAAGAGTATACACAGCGGCTTTTTGGCACAGTAGTAACACAGATATGGGTTTCAGAGTACACACAGTGGCTTTTGGCACTTTACTCCCACAGATATGAGTTGCAGAGTACAGACAGCGGCTTTTTGTGATAGTACTCCCACAGGTATGGGTTGTAGATTACACACACACAGAGTGTCCCTCACTCTAGCCGCGGACTATCCCTCAATTAATGAGAGCAGAATGGTGGCAACACTTGTGATCCAGCCTTTATACAGGCAAGGCCATGTGTTACTCCGGCCAATCATCAGACAAGACCAAGGTGGAGATGATTAGGCCATAATGCCCAGCCTCACATTTTGTGAAAATCACACACAGCATATCAGCACCAATTATGGTGATGGAAGGGTGATGACGTGCGCTTATTTTACAACCATAGGATCTAGGCACTATGCAGTCATTGTGTCTTGTAGTAGACTATTAGCTCCTCTACATAGCAAAGTGTTCTATAGTCAAATGTTAGACCATGTGTCCAAAAGCTAAAGCTTGGCTGAAACTGAATCATGCAACAGGAGAATGATCACACACACTGCAGCAAGTCTTTATCTGAATGGCTGAAAAAGCAAACTGAAAGTCCCCAACACACCTTTTCAATTGGGTTGAGGTCTTGACTTTGACTGGGCATTGGCCTCAACAAATTCAGAACACATGACACATGCACAAAAACTGAACGGGTCAATAAGACCCTGTTCACACCACCCAAGAACTAAGACACAGAAACAGAACACAGTATGACAAACGTGCATAAATACTCTGTTGTAAAATATATGTAACTGTAAGTAGCAAGTGCTAGTAAAGATGTTAGCAAAACCAGGGTATTTTGTTGATACGTTTTTTTGCAAAAAAATGTACGCTAAGCCACTCCGCCGCGTCAAGGCATACCCTTCTCGGAGCAGTCCTATCTAATATATTTAAAAACCTGAACATGTGAATAATACCTTCATGAGCAGGGTTCAGAAAGGTGCTGCCCGGTGTGGGCTCGCTGGGCAAAATGGCTTTTTATGCATGTCCCAAAAGAGAGAGGCGGGGATCTCCCAAAGCTTGCATAAGCAAGAAATCAATGGATTCAGAACACATGACACATGCACAAAAACTGAACGGGTCAGTTTTTGTGCATGTGTCATGTGTTCTGAATCCATTGATTTCTTGCTTATGCAAGCTTTGGGAGATCCCCGCCTCTCTCTTTTGGGACATGCATAAAAAGCCATTTTGCCCAGCGAGCCCACACCGGGCAGCACCTTTCTGAACCCTGCTCATGAAGGTATTATTCACATGTTCAGGTTTTTAAATATATTAGATAGGACTGCTCCGAGAAGGGTATGCCTTGACGCGGCGGAGTGGCTTAGCGTACATTTTTTTGCAAAAAAACGTATCAACAAAATACCCTGGTTTTGCTAACATCTTTACTAGCACTTGCTACTTACAGTTACATATATTTTACAACAGAGTATTTATGCACGTTTGTCATACTGTGTTCTGTTTCTGTGTCTTAGTTCTTGGGTGGTGTGAACAGGGTCTTATTGACCCGTTCAGTTTTTGTGCATGTGTCATGTGTTCTGAATCCATTGATTTCTTGCTTATGCAAGCTTTGGGAGATCCCCGCCTCTCTCTTTTGGGACATGCATAAAAAGCCATTTTGCCCAGCAAGCCCACACCGGGCAGCACCTTTCTGAACCCTGCTCATGAAGGTATTATTCACATGTTCAGGTTTTTAAATATATTAGATAGGATTGCTCCGAGAAGGGTATGCCTTGACGCTGCGGAGTGGCTTAGCGTACATTTTTTTGCAAAAAAACGTATCAACAAAATACCCTGGTTTTGCTAACATCTTTACTAGCACTTGCTACTTACAGTTACATATATTTTACAACAGAGTATTTATGCACGTTTGTCATACTGTGTTCTGTTTCTGTGCATTGGCCTCAACAAAATAGAGATTATGTGTCTGGACCTTCAGACAGATGGGAACATTTCCCCACAAACCTCAATGAACTTAGGTAATGTTGTAAAGAAGAGTGTGCCAAAATTCCTCCAAAACAAGAGACTGATAAAGTCATACAGAAGATGCTGTAAGTGGTTTCACAAGCTATTTATTCATGGAGTGTACTTAATTTTTCGAGCACCGCTTCCGCATTTTGGCCTAGTTTTTAGCTAAATATATAATGACAAGATGTAATTTGTCATACATAGTTCGTCTGAGGTTATATTTGCCAGTTTTAAGATCTTCAAAAGACAAGAATCTAAGAGAGTGTACTTACTTTTTATGACTGTATTTTCTCTTGCCCAGTACCTGAGGATAGATTAATCTATGTTAGTAATGCTTTTACATTGGCAAAGGAACAAGAGGCTTCTGGAAGATAGGGACAAGGGAAGAATGGAGCGCTGGCTAGTCCCAAGGGGACCCTGGTGCTAATTGGAAGATGACTTTGTAGACCTGAGACCTGCATCATTTTTGTGCCTTGGTAAATGGTAAATTTTCCCTTCCCAAAGAAAAACATTTGCTTTGAATGAACAGGATGCAGGAACATGGTGTGATGCAATGCCATTAGAATAGGTTTTATGTTGGAAACACCCCTCGCTGGGTATATGAACATTAATAAAGGCTCCCTGTCATGAATAGGGGTTGTATGGCCTTTAGCCGCACACAGCTATCACATGTGCAGGGGGCTTATCTTAGGTATCCAACCGCTGCCACAATGTGATGAAAACAGCAAGCTAGTCTTGACCTAACACTTTACCGCAGAGGGGCTTATTTTAGTTATCCCACCTCTGCCACAATGTGATGCAAACTGCCGGGATTTATGTATATCCCACTTTTGGTTCCGCTTTGGAACTCGCAGCACCCCAGCACCCCCCATACCCTCAGGTCAGTCAGGGAACTGCACCTAGGATAATTAGTTGCCGGATGGTCTACTTGTTGTGCGCTGGCTATTAGGCATGCTGCAGCGAGGGAATTATAAATGCTTTGGCCGCAGCCACACAATCCGCGTATAAAACCCGCTCCGTCACTGCCAGCGCTACCCACCTAGCCAAAACACACTTCGCTGCCACCAGCTTCCGATTTTCTCTATTGATATTTAAAATTAATAAAGGGGTACGAAGCCAACCCAAATTAGTAGCGTAATCACTTCAGGCACATAAAGGTTTGGTATAGAGCATGGGGACGGAATTAATTATTTTATATTTTACTCCCAAAAGACAGGCAATGTTTACAGAGCTATAAAAAGATTTTACTGTATGAGACAATTAAAATATGTACAATACGATTACAAATAAAAAAGAGGATTAACAGAAGAAAAGAGGCACTCACATGTTACTTAGATCATTTCAGGCAGAACCTGGCTGGTAGGAGGAGCCAAATGTCACAATGCATTGATAGGTCTGGATGCAGCAGTTTCCCAGGCTAGAATGAGGGCTGTAAATTGTTGCATTGCCTTATACCTCTGGGCTTGTGACATCACTAAAGGGGCTGAGTTATGGCCACCCTCCCCTTTGCTTTCAGAGGGACAACCTGGCTAAAAAACTTGTAATAATCATAACTTGGCTTGAGAACCTAGCAGAATAACGGCAGACACATCACTCAGCTTATCTTGAAATAAGCTTTGTAATGACTCCAAACATGGGCGGTCTGTTCCCCTTGGTTCAGGAGAAATCCATTTCTCTGTTTCTGTTAGCGCTGGAACCGGGAAAAACATGGGCTATGAAGCTTAGTCGAGGCACGTCCCAGATATGTAGTTTTTATTTTTCTATCACCACCTCACATAGCTTTATGACCAAATGATTAGATTCCCATTATTGTCTATAGGAAGTCGAAGCACATGGGAGGACAAAGGGGGCCCCTGCTGTGAGGAGGGAAATCATTCACTGGTGTCTCAGGTTACACTGAGTGTGTGCAGGCTGAGGGGGGAGGGGGTTGGACAGTGTCACGGGCTGTGAGTGAGAAGAAATTTGCAGCGGCTGGCAGGCTAAGGAAAGGAAGGGGGGGTCAAGCCCTCACCACTGGCATAGCAGAGTTCAGTGTGTGAATAGAGTCTTGACTGTTCCAGAAAATGTGATCATCAGGGAAATCTTGTGTCATATTTTACATTATCGTTACACTCCCACTTTAGGGTATGCACATATCTTCTTTAGGAAGCCAAAAACATACATTTTTAGAGTGGAAGACACCTCAGAAATTACTTCTTTTCTCTGGAGTTTTTTTTATCCTTTTTTTTCGGAAGCGACTATTTTTTAGCGTCTTTTAGCACTTTTTCAATTATTTTGACTCTGTGCTTTTAGCCTTTTGTGAGACTTTTGGGGTGTCTTTTGTATGAGCGTTTTCCATACATTATATTTTTTTAACCCTATACAATGAAGAAATCTCTAACTCATTTTGATGTAACAATGCCAACAAAACTTTCAAAAAGACGTCTGGGCATCTTCTAAGCATCTTTTTAGCCTTCACGTTAACTTGTATTGTAAATTATAGAGTGGAAAACACCTGATGAATGGACCGGTCACTTCTTTTAACTGCTTGGAGTTTTTGGAACTGCATAGACGTGAATCGGTCAATTCTTTGAGCGTATTGCCAACAGCTTCTCAGAAGTGTCTTAGAATGGACCTGATAAAAATGTTATGTGGACATATCCATAGGGGATAAAAACATCTTTGAAAGTGGAGACCCACTGGTAATATTGTATTTTTCAACAGAGAATATGACCTTCCTTAAATTCCATGAAGATATAAGAGGTGACTGTGATAGGTTTAGGCAACTAGACCTACTTAAATCAGATGATCACGGCCAAATTCAATTTGGATAACTCCTACAAGAGCAAGGAAAAATGGATGTTCACATCAGCAAAAATGAACGAAAGGTTTTAAAGAAGTCCTGCAATGAAACGCAGCTGAAGGCAAAACTTAGAGAAGGTCATCATAAACTGCCCAATCTGCATGGAATATAGAGAGCTGGACGAACAGGTGGAATATGCTTTACACAAGTTTGGTAAATCACACAGCTGATACCATATAATCTAGAGGGAACTGGATACTGAAACTGAAGGATGTGTACAATTTATGGTATAACCCATGCTTGATGGAGAAGAAAGGGAAGAGGACCAAAGTTTTACTTAGGAACGTCTTAAAACTGTTCAGCAATGCAGTTCCAGCCTTGGGCCATGATAGAAGATATATCATCAATTATTCTAAATTATTGAGTGGGCATTAAAACGTGAAGAGTAGAACCTGAAATGTGCCAATAAACTCTAATATTCTATTTCTTTTGGTGCTGATAATGGGCTGTCTAGTTCCCCTGTTGTCCGCCTACAATTAGTGTTCCCCAACTCCATTCCTCAAGAGCCACCAACAGGTCATGTTTTCAGGATTTCATAAGTATTGTCCAGGTGATGGAATTATTGCCTGTGCAAGTACTGCAATTATCACCTAGGCCCTACTAAGGAAATCCTGAAAACATGAACCGATGGTGGCTCTTGAGGACTGGAGTTGGGGAACACTGGATTATGGGAGCCCTCTTATGGTAATAATAATCAATCTTAGGGTAGGTTATGTTTTCTCTTCATCTGAGAAAAAAATGGTGCTATTTTTTTTACTAGAGTTTGCCAGAGTTGTATCAGTTTTTCTTAAGGTGAAGAGAAATAAAAAAGATTCTCCACCCTCTTCATTCTGTCAGTCTGTGAAAAATGGGCAGCACCAAGATGTCATCCAAATGCGGTCCAATGTTTTTTATGGACCTATAGACTTGTGCTGCCGGTTATAATCTGACACTTGGAGCAAAATTGAACATGTACACAGCCCCATAGAGTATCATAGGTATGAGTGCTATCCATGAAAACCACAAGCCCTTAGACCACTTTCACACTTTCAGAATTTGGTCAGTATTTTACATCAGTGCTTGCAAGCCAAAACCAGGAGTGGAACAGTCAGAGGAGAAGTACTGTATAATAGAAACACGTCACCACTTCCACATTCTTGCTGGTTGTAGGGTAGGTGATCAAATACTTATTTCATGCAATAAAATGCTATTTCATTATCCCTCTATTCTTGATAACTAGCCATGATAAAGCTGACAGCTTGGTGTTTTGCCTGTGCTGGTTATCATAAATAGAAGAGACCCTGAAGTCATTTAAAAAAAAAATATTTATTTAACCCCTTCACTACCAAGGGTGGTTTACACGTTAACTCCCGGGCCAATTTTTACAATTCTGACCACTGTCCCTTTATGAGGTAATATCTCTGGAACGCTTCAGCGGATCTAGGCGATTCTGACATTGTTTTCTCATGACATATTGTACTTCACTTTAGTTAATAAATTTCTTCGCTATAACATGCGTTTATTTATGAAACAAAACGGTAATATGGCTAAAATTTAGAAAATTTTGCAATTTTCAAACTTTGAATCTTTATGCCCTTAAACCAGAGAGCTGCGTGTCACAAAATAGTTAATAAATAACATTTCCCACATGTCTACTTTACATCAGCACAATTTTGGAAACAAAAGTTTTTTGTTAGGAAGTTATAAAGGTTAAAAGTTGACCAGCGATTTCTCATTTTTACAACAAAATTTACAAAACCATTTTTTTTTAGGGACCATATGGCAGAAAATACCCAAAAGTGACACCATTCTAAAAACTGCACCCCTCAAGCTACTCAAAACTACATTCAAGAAGATTATTAACCATTCAGGCGCTTCACAGGAGCAGAAGCAACATGGAAGGAAAAAATTAACATTTAACTTTTTAGTCACAAAAATGATCTGTTAGCAACAATTTTTTAATTTTCCCAAGGGTAACAGGAGAAATTGGACCCCAAAAAGTTGTTCTCCAATTTGTCCTGAGTACGCTGATACCCTATATGTGGGGGGGACCACTGTTTGGGCGCATGGCAGGGCTCGGAAGAGAAGCAGCGCCGTTTGACTTTTTCAACCTAAAATTGGCTGCAATTGAGATTGGACGCCATGTTGCGTTTGACGAGCCCCCAATGTGCCCAAACAATGGAAACCCCCCACAAGTGACCCCATTTTGGAAACTAGACCCCCCATGGAACTTATCTAGATGTGTGGTGAGCACCTTGAACCCCCTAGGGCTTCACAGGAGTTTATAACGCCCGGGCATGAAAATAAAAAATCATATTTTTTCCTCAAACATGATCGTTTAGTCCCCAATTTTTTATTCTCCCAAAGGTAGCAGGAGAAATTAGACCCCAAACGTTGTTGTCCAATTTGTGCTGAGTACGCTGATACCCTATATGTGGGGGGATCACTGTTTGGGCGCACGGCAGGGCTCGGAAGGGAAGCAGCGCCGTTTGACTTTTTCAACCTAAAATTGGCTGGAATTGAGATTGGATGCCATGTTGCGTTTGACAAGCCCCCAATGTGCCCAAACAGTGGAAACCCCCCACAAGTGACCCCATTTTGGAAACTAGACCCCCTAAGGAACTTATCTAGATGTGAGGTGAGCACCTTGAACCCCCTAGGGCTTCACAGGAGTTTATAACGCCCGGGCGTGACAATAAAAAATCATATTTTTTTCCACAAACATGATCGTTTAGTCCCCAATTTTTTATTCTCCCAAAGGTAGCAGGAGAAATTGGACCCCAAAAGTTGTTGTCCAATTTTTCCTGAGTACGCTGATACCCTATATGTGGGGGGGACTACTGTTTGGGCGCACGGCAGGACTCGGAAGGGAAGCAGCGCCGTTTGACTTTTTCAACCTAAAATTGGCTGGAATTGAGTTTGGACGCCATGTTGCGCTTGATGAGCCCCCAATGTGCCCAAACAGTGGAAACCCCCCACAAGTGACCCCATTTTGAAAACTAGACCCCCTAAGGAACTTATCTAGATATGAGGTGAGCACCTTGAACCCCCTAGGGCTTCACAGGAGTTTATAACGCCCGGGCGTGAAAATAAAAAATCATATTTTTTTCCACAAACATGATTGTTTAGTCCCCAATTTTTTATTCTCCCAAAGGTAGCAGGAGAAATTGGACCCCAAAAGTTGTTGTCCAATTTTTCCTGAGTACGCTGATACCCTATATGTGGGGGGGACTACTGTTTGGGCGCACGGCAGGACTCGGAAGGGAAGCAGCGCCGTTTGACTTTTTCAAGCTAAAATTGGCAGGAATTGAGTTTGGACGCCATGTTGCGTTTGATGAGCCCCCAATGTGCCCAAACAGTGGAAACCCCCCACAAGTGACCCCATTTTGGAAACTAGACCCCCTAAGGAACTTATCTAGATATGTGGTGAGAACTTTGAACCCCCAAGTGTTTCACTAAAGTTTATACTGCCCAGGCGTGAAAAAAAAAATCCTATTTTGTGCCCACAAAAATGATCGTTTAGTCCCCAATTTTTAATTTTCCCAAGCGTAACAGGAGAAATTGGACCCCAAAAGTTGTTTTCCAATTTGTCCTGAGTACGCTGGTACCCCATATGTGGGAGAAAACCACTGTTTGGGCACACATCAGGGCTCAGAAGAGAAGAAGTGACGCTTTGGAATGCAGACTTTGATGGAATGGTTTGCGGGCGTCATGTTCCATTTGCAGAGCCCCTGATGTGGTTAAACAGTAGAAACCCCCCATAAGTGACCCCATTTTGGAAACTAGACCCCCTAAGGAACTTATCTAGATATGTGGTGAGAACTTTGAACCCCCAAGTGTTTCACTAAAGTTTATACTGCCCAGGCGTGAAAATAAAAAATCCTATTTTGTGCCCACAAAAATGATTTAGTCCCCAATTTTAAATTTTCCCAAGGGTAACAGGAGAAATTGGCCTCCAAAAGTTGTTGTCCAATTTGTCCAGAGTACGCTGGTACCCCATATGTGGGAAGAAACTGTTTAGGCACACGTCGGGGTCGGAAGGGAGTGACGTTTTGAAATGCAGACTTAGATGGAATGGTCTGCGAACGTCATTTTCCATTTGCAGAGCCCCTGATGTGCCTAAACAGTAAAAAAAACCCACAAGTGACATTGATTTGGAAACTAGACCCCCAAGGAACTTATCTAGATGTGCCCCAACTAATCTAATGTTTCCGGTAAAGAAATTTAGTAGTGCATTGAGGTGTGGTACAATTTGAAGCAATCCTTCATACACAGGCCAGGTTTTTCGGGGCAGGTGTCGCATTGATAAATGGTGTCCTTGCGTATTCCGTTTTTGTAACACACTCGGCACCTTTTTTGCGATTTTACCTTTTTTTCCAGTTTGCGGGACCTCCCCCGGGAAATGCTGACCTGGTACAATACGAGCACCTTCAGTTCCGGAAGTTCTGGGGCCAGCTCCTTTCAGAGTGCCAAACATCAGGGCCTTAACCACTACCTCCTGGAACTCAAGGTACGACGTATCGGTGTGGTGTGAACATTGCCAATTGGACGATGTGCATGGCCAGCTTTTTGTACCACACCTTGGCCTTTCTCAAAGCATTGCACGGTTGGAGGAGTTGATCGGAGCGATCAACGCCCCCCATGTTTTTATTGTACCCCAGCACACATTCAGGTTTGCTGACCTGTGCAGAGGTACCCCGTACAGTGCTGAGGGTGCTGCCATCACCGTGTATGGTGGTCAAGAGAAAGACATCCCTCTTGTCCTTGTACTTGACCATAAGCAGGTGGTCGCTACATTGGGCCCTGCTCTCACCTTTTCGGAGCATCTGCCCAAGTAGCGTCTTCGGGAGGCCTCTCTGATTTTTGCGGACAGTACCGCAAGCTGCGGTACCTCGCGCAGAGAGGGATTTGTAGAGTGGAACTCTGGTATAAAAGTTATCAGTGTAGAGGTGATAACCTTTATCCAGCAGTGGGTGCACCAAATCCCACACAATTTTCCCACTCACTCCCAGGTCAGGAGGACTCTCAGGGGGTTCAATCCTGGTGTCCTTTACTTTGTGCACTCTAAACCTGTGGGTGTACCCTGAGGTACTCTCACACAGCTTATAGAGTTTGATTCCATACCTGGCCCTCTTACAGGGCAAGTATTGACGGAATCCGAGCCTGCCCTTAAAATGGACCAAGGACTCATCCACGCAGATGTTCCTTTGGGGCATGTACACTTCAGCAAACTTTTTGTTGAAGTGTTCGATGACCGGCCGAACTTTGAACAGACGGTCAAAATTGGGATCCTCTCGTGCGGGAGACTGTGCATTATCGTTATAATGCAGAAACTTGAGGATGGCCTGAAAACGCGCCCGGACCATGACCATTCGGAACACTGGAGTGTTGTATAAAATATCAACACTCCAATATTGCGGAATTTCAGGCTTCTTCAGGATACCCATGTGGAGGACCAGGCCCCAAAACTGCCTCATTTCAACTGCGTCCACTGGTCCACAGGAGACCAGTTAGTATAGGATGAACGCGGGTTTTGCTCCAAAAATTGCTGAGTGTACAAATTAGTTTGCTCCACCATTAAAAGGGGGGTGGAGGGGGGATGGGGGATGAAGATAGATGGGGGGTGAAGATAGATTGGGCAGGGGATCAGGAACACTTACGGTTGGCGTTTTTTTCTTTCTTTTTTTTTCTTCTTTCTGCAGGGATTGTGATGCTACAAGCTGTGGCACCACAATACCCAGCACAGGAGCTCTTGCTGCGTCCGACCTCTCTGCAGGAATCCTCAGCTAGAGTGAGGACCCCTGCACACAGGTCAGAGGCAGGTCAGGGGCAGGTCACAGAGCGGTAACATCGCTGCTGTGACATGTCATTGGTGGGATCGAATGATTACATCGATCCCACCAACCCCTGCTCTGCCTGGTGACCATGGTATCTGCCTAGGATCGGAGCTCACAGCTCCGATTCCTAGGCATGTCATGGCCAGGTCATCAGCAGAGCACAGAGCGGTCACAGTGTGACCCTGTGGCTGGCGCGATTTCCGATCTAATCAATCGCGCCAACCACTTCCTGCAGGCCCTGCTGGGCCTGTCCTAGGCTCTGGCCTAGGATCGGTGCTATTACAGCACCGATTCGGGCCGGTACCGGCAGGGCACAGCGGCGATATTGCGCCACTGTGCGCTGCGATTGGCGCGATCGATTAGATTGGCGATCGCGCCAATCTGGGGCTTTTCTCTGGTGCCTGGCGTTGCCAGGCAACGGTCCTAGGATCGAGTACATCGGTACTCGATCCTAGTCTAGGATCCTGTTGTTTCAGCCAATCTGATTGGCTGAAACAAAGATAAGCGCTGTGATTGGCTGTTCTGAATTGAACAGCCAATCACAGCTCAGAGAGGGGCAGGCCAGGGCGGAGACTGCCTGGGATGCCGAGGCCATCTATCCTGAGGTAAGATGGCGTTGGCATTTTAATGCGATCACCGTGACTTAAGTCGTGATGTCGCATTAAAGGGCATGACGTAATATTCCGTCCATGGGAATTAGGTCTAGGGTCACATGGACGGAATATTACGACCATTGTAGGTAAGGGGATAAAGCCCAGGTGCCTGCTCATGAATACACCCATAGGCGCCGCTTTCTCCTTCTGTTATCATCGACAGCAGGCATAGGCTGATGGGAGTAATATTCAGCCGACGCCTGTGACCTTTGGTAAACTTTGTACTTCAGGTCACAGCTGCTGACTTACACTGTCATCTGACAGCATGGGAACCATAGCTTTCTGACAGGAGGTAATAATTTTACCACCAATCAGAGCCAGTATTTGCTCTGCTGCCATGTAGATGACAATATGGCAAACAAAAGATGTTCATTCATCTGAAAGAGAAATGGGTTCAGATTCTGGTACCATTTAGGTAAATGAACCAAACTCTTTTTTATATGTTCGGCCAAACTCGCCGAACCCGAACATTCACGGGTTCACCCATTACTGCATACAATGTGATTTTCTGATTTTTATTTTTAGATTCTGTCTCTCACAGGTGAAGTGTACCGATGATAAAAATTACAGACCTCTCCATTCTTTGTAGGTGGGAAAACTTGCAAAATTGGCAGCGTACCAAATACTTATTTTCCCTGTTGTATATAAATGTTTCTCCTCTGTTTTTCTAGTCTTTACACACCCTGGCCATTATCTGAATTCCTACAAACTTATCTACTCTTACGGGGTTAAAGCACCACTCCAGAGTGTTTTTTTATTTTACTGCTGGAGTGGTGCAACCAATTTAAGTTCCCTGACACTAGTCAAGTCGCCTTCTGCAGTTTGTGACCTGCTAAATTGCTCCAGTGTTTTCTCATACTGCTCTTCAGCCGAGAACGAGAAGCTAAGGATCCCTCTGCAACACTGGAGAGGCAGAAGTTGGACGCCAAATAACTAAATAGAAAAATGTAGGTCTCACGTGGAACACATATCGCATACATTTCTGTAGAAGGTAACAAATGTCATGTTAATTGACCATTTCCTTATCAGGCAAGGTCCAACTACTAGGAACCCGAGGGAGCTATGGAACCTCAATCTACCTTCACCACAGCCGCATTTGAATGGGACCAGTGATATTCTGAGAAACTACTGAAGGAACTCATGCTGTTTTGCAGAATTGGGGGATATCTTGGAGGTAAAATCTCCTTTCTACTGTATGTGCCATCACTTTTTAAAAGTGGATTGACCCTAAGAGAAAATTCCATAATAATGTACCAAGTAATTTATGGATGTCCAGCTCTTGTAACCATGAGATGTTGGACAATACAAGGGCTTCTTTGGGATTTAAACTAAGGACACAATTAAACTTAGCATATAATGTTCTCGTTATCGCCGAGAATGATGATTGTTAAGCCAGCTTAAAAATCTTCGCACCCAACAAATGAGCATTTTTCTCGTTTGTGAAGAGATTGCCAGACAGATTTTAGCCCTCTTTGATGGACCGAAATTATTATTATTATTATTATTATTTATTGTTATAGCACCATTTATTCCATGGCACTTTACATGTAGGGAGGGGTATACATAAAAACAAGTACAATAATGTTGAACAATACAAGTCATAACTGGTACAGGAGGAGAGAGGACCCTGCCCGCGAAGGCTCACAATCAACAATGGATGGGTGAAAATACAGTAGGCGAGGGTAGAGCTGGTCATGCAGCGGTTTGGTCGATCGGTGGTTACTGCAGGTTATAGGCTTGTCGGAAGAGGTGGGTCTTCAGGCTCTTTTTGAAGGTTTCGATGGTAGGTGAGAGTCTGATATGTTGTGGTAGAGAGTTCCAGAGTAGGGGTGATGCGCGAGAGAAATCTTGTATGCGATTGTGGGAAGAGGAGATAAGAGGGGAGTAGAGAAGGAGATCTTGTGAGGATCGGAGGTTGCGTGCAAGAAAGTACCGGGAGACAAGGTCACAGATGTATGGAGGAGACAGGTTGTGGATGGCTTTGTATGTCATGGTTAGGGTTTTGTACTGGAGTCTCTGGGCAATGGGGAGCCAGTGAAGGGATTGACAGAGGGGAGAAGCTGGGGAATAGCGGGGGGACAGGTGTATTAGTCGGGCAGCGGAGTTTAGAATAGATTGGAGGGGTGCGAGAGTGTTCGAGGGGAGGCCACTGAGCAGGAGGTTGCAGTAGTCAAGGCGAGAGATAATGAGGGCATGGACTAGGGTTTTTGCAGATTCTTGGTTGAGGAATGAACGGATTCGTGAAATATTTTTGAGTTGAAGTCGGCAGGAAGTGGAAAGGGCTTGGATATGTGGTTTGAGGGAGAGATCAGCATCAAGGATTACCCTGAGGCAGCGAGCTTGTGGGACTGGGGAGAGTGGGCAGCCATTTACTGTAATGGATAGGTTCGTTGGGGGGGTCACGTGAGATGGGGGAAAGATGATGAATTCTGTTTTGTCCATGTTAAGTTTCAGAAATCTGGTAGAGAAGGATGAAATAGTGGACAGACACTGAGGGATTCTGGTTAGCAGGGAGGTGATATCTGGTCCAGAGATGTAGATCTGTGTGTCATCAGCATAGAGATGATACTGAAAGCCATGAGATTCTATAAGCTGTCCCAGGCCAAAGGTGTAAATGGAGAAGAGCAGGGGTCCTAGGACTGAACCTTGTGGGACTCCGACAGATAGGGGGCGAGGTGAGGAGGTGGTGTGCGAGTGGGAGACGCTGAATGTCCCGTCTGTTAGGTATGATGAGATACAGGACAAGGCCAAGTCTGTGATGCCAAGGGATGAGAGGGTCTGTAATAGTAGGGAATGGTCCACTGTGTCAAAGGCAGCCGACAGGTCCAGGAGGAGGAGGACAGAGTAGTGTCGCTTGCTCTTGGCGGTTAAGAGGTCATTAGTGACCTTAGTAAGGGCAGTTTCGGTGGAGTGGTGTGACCGGAAGCCAGATTGTAAGCGGTCGAAGAGTGAGCAAGAAGAGAGATGGGAGGACAGTTCAAGGTAGACGTGTTGTTCCAGAAGCTTGGAGGCATAGGGGAGAAGTGATATAGGGCGATAGCTAGATACAGAGGATGGGTCAAGAGAGGGCTTTTTGAGGATAGGTGTGATTGAGGCATGTTTAAAGCTTGAGGGGAAAACACCAGTTGTTAGTGATAGGTTGAAGAGATGGGTTAGGGTTGGGATGAAGACTGTGGTGAGGTTTGGGATGAAGTGGGAAGGGATCGGGTCAAGTGCACAAGTGGTGAGATGTGATCTTGAGAGTAGAGTGGAGAGTCGATCTTCTGTAATGGTGGAGAAGTTGGTTTTGGAGGTGGAGGGCTGGGAAGTCGGGAGGAGGGGCTCTGGGGGTTGTTGACCAAAACTGTCTCTGATGTTATCAATCTTCTGCTTGAAAAATGAGGCAAAGTCTTCAGCTGAGATGAGTGGGGAGGGAGGAGGTGCTGGGGGACGGAGGAGAGAATTGAAGGTGTTGAATAACTGTTTAGGGTTGTGAGACAGGGCGGATATGAGCGATGAGAAGTAGGTTTGTTTAGCTGTGGCGAGTGTGGTCTTGAAAGTAGTGAGAGACTGTTTGAATGCGATGAAGTGCTCGTTGGAGTGGGATCTTTTCCATCTGCGCTCAGCAGCCCTGGAAGCTCGCCTCAGTTCTTTGGTCAGGCTGGTGTGCCAGGGCTGTCTGTTGATTTTGCGAGCTTTGGTATGTGTCAGTGGGGCAGCAGATTCCAAAGCTACAGCTATTGTGGTGTTATATAGAGCAGCAGCGTCATCCGCATTGTGTAAGGAACTTATATCTGTGAGAGGGAGGATGGATTCAGAGAATGAGTGTAGGTCAAGGTGTTTAAGATTTCTGTGAGGGTGTGAAAGTTTGTGGGGTGGGGATTGTAGACATGGAGTGGAGAGGGAAGAGAATGTGAGAAGGTTGTGGTCAGAGAGAGGAAGAGGTGAGTTAGAGAGGTTAGATAGGGAGCAGAGGCGGGTGAAGATGAGGTCCAGTGTGTGGCCATCTTTGTGGGTGGCTGTAGAAGACCATTGAGTGAGGCCGAAGGAGGAAGTGAGAGATAGAAGTTTAGTGGAAGCTGAGAGGGAAGTGTCAATGGGGATGTTGAAGTCGCCCATGATGATAGTAGGGATGTCCGCAGAAAGGAAATGAAGTAGCCAGGTGGTGAAGTGGTCAAAGAAGGTGGTGGCAGGCCCTGGGGGCCGGTAGATGACAGCTAGTTGGAGGTTGGAGGGGGAGTAGTTGCGCACAGAGTGCACCTCAAAGGAAGGGAGGGTAACAGAGGGTGGCAGTGGGATTGGGGTGAAGGAGCAGGTATCTGACAGGAGAAAACCAACTCCTCCGCCATGTTTGCTGGTGGGGCGGGGGGTGTGAGAAAGGTGGAAGCCACCATATGAAAGTGCAGCAGGAGAGGCTGTGTCAGAAGGGGTGAGCCAGGTTTCGGTGATGGCGAGGAAGGAAAGTTTGGTAGTAACAAAAAGATCATGGATGTAGGAAAGCTTGTTGCAGGCAGAGCGAGCGTTCCACAGAGCTCCTGTTAGTGGGACTGGGGAAGCGGGGGCTGGGTGAATGGGTATAAGGTTGGAGTGGTTACGGAAGGTTGTAATAGAGCGTGGATGGGAGGTAGAAATGACTGTGGGAATGTGGTGAGGAGGACCAGGATTTGGAGAGATATCACCAGCAATGAGAAGGAGCAGAGAAAGTATTAGCAGGTGGGAGCAGGAGAGGGCATGAGGGGGCTGTCTGTGTTTGGAGACAGAGGATTGTATGTTAAGGAACAGTTTTGAGGAGGAGGCGAGGTGGATGGGGAGGATGGAAGAAGAGATGAACAGTTCCTTACTAGGAGTAGGGATTAGGGGAATTAGCAGAAAGTGAAGGATTATTGGGGTGAAAGTGAAAACAAACAGAAACATTGTTTACAGTGACTATGTACAGTTACCTTCAGTTCCATTCTGGTTTTAATTCTAAAATTTATCTTCACACTTCTAGAACACACTTATAGGAATCACACTGCAGACTGACGTTTATGCAGACTTGAGCTATGCAATATATGTACAACTAAGTGCAGTCAGGTGTGAAGCAGAGAGGAGTGGTCTCTGCTCATCTTGGTTGCACCATTAAGAGTGGACCAGATGCATATGATCAAGCCAGAGTAAATAAGGTCATAAATAACTCTGGGGTAAGCTGGGCTTAGCTGAAAGGCATACCATGTGAATGCTAGGTGTAGAGGCAAGTCTATGTGCAAAGCTGGGTGATGTACTATGTGCTCTTCATAGACAGACAGCAGGAGAGCAGGAGAGCTGGGTGGATGAACATACCATGTGAATGCTAGGTGCAGAGGCAAGTCTATGTGCAAAGCTGGGTGATGGACTATGTGCTCTTCATAGACAGACAGCAGGAGAGCAGGAGAGCTGGGTGGATGAACATACCATGTGAATGCTAGGTGCAGAGGCAAGTCTATGTGCAAAGCTGGGTGATGGACTATGTGCTCTTCATAGACAGACAGCAGGAGAGCAGGAGAGCTGGGTGGATGAACATACCATGTGAATGCTAGGTGCAGAGGCAAGTCTATGTGCAAAGCTGGGTGATGGACTATGTGCTCTTCATAGACAGACAGCAGGAGAGCTGGGTGGATGAACATACCATGTGAATGCTAGGTGCAGAGGCAAGTCTATGTGCAAAGCTGGGTGATGGACTATGTGCTCTTCTATGTGCTCTGCTACAGGGCAAGTGTTCCTACAAATGCTCATTGACGATTATTGGTCTATCTAAATGGGCTTTTGAAAAGGTTCCCCAAATTCTGCTGCTTGCTAGGGGTCAAACCCACAGAATAGGGCTCTTAAATGTACTTTAGGGATCCGTGAACTCTGCTATCTTTATTAGTTTTGTAAATTATACCATTCCAACATTGTTTTAGCTATTTTTTTCAGACGTCTGCTATAAAGCATGATGCACTCTGTAATAAATCCAGACATTGGCACCTCATCGAATATGACAGAAATGAACATCAGCTGCAGAATTGAGGTTTGTGATTTGCATTTCATCCCATCTATTTACAATAAGTATTGGGAAGAAAAGTCTTGAGTAAAAATCAGTACTTTAAGGATGGGACTCTTTTTAATTATCTCAACAGCATTACTCCAGGCAATATAAGCAACATCTGCCACCATTGATTGAATTATGATCTGGTGATAAGTCCTCCGCTTGCCAGCGATCATACCTGCTGTAGGTTAACATGTTTAACAGCTGGGAAGCAAAGCTGTATAATGATTTAGATTCAATGAGAAAAAAAAAAGACTGAAAGGTTCCCCTTAGCAAAACTGTCAAAAACATTATAGCAAATATTATTTAAATTCCATTAAAAATGGAATTCTCGAAAAAAAAAGCACAACAACCCTCTATTCCCTACACGCCAAAAAAAACCCAAAACGAGCATATATGGTAAAACTTTACAAGACCAGTGCATATCCTTGGCATACCAATTCAAGTCCTCTGTGGATATTAAGGTTTATAAAATGTGGGATCTTAGATTTTCAGACTTGCATATCATATCCACAGGAAATGCCAAAAATGCCTGATGGATGAAGGGTTCACATGTGGAACCTCATGTATCATGAGAACATGACCATTTCTAGCACTGCCCTGAATGGGGGAGTGTGTGAAGAGTTTTCTCACTTCTAGGCAAGTTCTGAAAAGAGCAGGGCAAGAGGACCAGCATCCTTCATACATTTATGGCATCTCGTGGAAATACCATATGCTATTGAAATACCCTTTTAACTTCTGGATTACATAAATAATTTTATTACAATTTGTAGATGTTCTCCTTCAAGGACCATCCCAGTATGTAAGTTTTCTGGTCAAGATTGACTGGCCTTTTGAAGCCCCATAGACACCCAGCACTCGGATCACTCATGTTAGCTACATCCATGCCTTGCACCATTAAATATATTGTACAAAAAAAGATTGCACTCTATCGTGTTAAAGCATGTAAATGTGAAATATATGAACTATGAATAGTGTGGCGCCCTCAGGAGTATGGTCGCCACAGTGGCCTTGCCTCCCTCCTAGGGAGAGTAATGTCATGCCTGGAAGCAGTGGAAGGATCTCTTTATCAGGTAGTCCCAGCACACAACACAGTTCCTACTCCAGGCCAGCAGAGGGAGCGCTGAACCTAACAGCAGAGGAGCTGCTCTCTGTGGTCAGGAATAAGAAGTTAGTGAGTTAGAGTGTAGACAGGGAAGAGAGTGGATGTGTGGAGATAAGCTGGGGACTAGAGCTAGAGCAGAGCTCGTCCCCAAGCTGAAGCGCAGTGACCGGACGCCGGGGTCCAAGGTTGTGTGGACACTAAAGGTCCAACAGCAGAAACCGGAGAAACAAGAGGCTGTAAATGCTCTGCTCCCAATTGAGACTCAATGACACAGTAGCAACGTGTGAGCCAGAGACGCCATTAAGGGCAGTTCATGAAGTAGGCTACAGCTACCTGTCATGCGAGTGGAGTTCTAAGTAACAGACAGAAAGAGGAACTAGTGTGGAGTTCAGAACTGCAAGTACTTCAGAATAGCGCTACAAAAGGAGACCTCACTACCCACCTGCCTAGAGAGATTCCCAAATTGCTTCCAGGCTGATCAACTCCTGTACCATCTGTAATCTGAATCCGGGACTGTACCTACAAAGCTCCATAAAAGGTAAAGGAAACTGCACTCTGTTGTGTCCCTTGAATTCTTCCTGAATCACCTTCTCAGCACTGCTACATCTCTTGCTACCTACTACTTCCCCATCTATTCCTCAACATCTCTTTCATCTGCCCTGGGACTCAGCTCTGCCTGTGGAGAGCTATTCCACCTCTGCTGCATCCCACCATCTGTCCCAGAGGATCTGCATTGCAGCGCTGGTCCCTTCTGACCAGATACCACAGGTTGCGTC
The DNA here is from genome assembly GCF_039654945.1 of Dendrobates tinctorius. Classification (NCBI taxonomy): domain Eukaryota; kingdom Metazoa; phylum Chordata; class Amphibia; order Anura; family Dendrobatidae; genus Dendrobates; species Dendrobates tinctorius. The sequence goes on from NW_027361797.1 coordinate 47,702,184, forward strand.
ACGAATGCTTATTACCAAAAACTCTTCTTTATCATCCCCTGTAAATAATCCCCTTTCATTGGACGTCGAAGGCCATGGACTGGGTCACCGCCGCTGTGACACTGTCCCTTTAAGAAAGCAGCTTGGTACCGAGTACCCCACTAGCCCTGGCTGGGCACTCCAACTGCAATACGGCTTTTGAATATTAGAAAAAAATATGAGATGCTTTGCAGCACAATTTGGCCAAATCACGCCTGCCCATCAACCAACGTCAAGGTGGTCCCAAAAACTGATGGGTGAATACCTCTCTAAGGCTACTTTCACACATCAGTTTTTTGCCGTCAGGCAGGATCCGGCTTTTTTTAGAAAAAACGGATCCGGCATAAATTTTGGAGAACTGTAGAAACGGATCCGTTTTTTTGCTGGATCCGTCTCTGTTCCTGGGGGCTGGCCAATTGGATCTGAGCATTCACAGACTTAAAAAAAACCGGATCCGGTGGCTGGATCCGTCTTTTTCTGGATCCGGCGCATTCCGGCGCCCATAGACTTTCATTGTAGCAAAAAGCTGGAAGCGCCGGATCCGGCGCTTCCGGCTTTTTCGCCGGAGACAAAAAACGTTACAGTAGCCGTTTTTTCAAGACGCCGGAATGAGACAAGTTGCTGGATCCGGCAAAAAACGGATGAAACGCAATGCCATCCGGCACGATCCGGCGCTAATGCAAGTCAATGGGGAAAAACCGGATCCGGCATTGCATTTTGCCGGATCCGATTTTACAAAAAAACTGATGTGTGAAAGAGGCCTAAGGCTGTTGTCTGAATTCCGGGGTGAATGTGGACACCTCTCTCAGCAAAGCCTGCATTTATGGGTAGCTGGGAACCTGCTATCCTAATGAAAGGTCATTAATATTATTAGTCTGGACAACTCCTTTAAGACATCCCCTTTTTTTATCATATTGTTAGTTGTACTGTCCCATGGGCCCTCTAATGTCTAACCCAGCGTTCGTCCATAGTATACACAGCTGCTAAGTATCCAATGACTAACATAAATCATAAAACTTCTGACAACATACGTAAATGGAAATTTTCATCCCACCCACTCTTTCCCTCATGGCCACACTGACTAAGGAATTGCATAAATAATAGTTTCCTAATATATTGTATTTAGTCACTGTACAAGCATAAGAGCCTCTAAAATAGATACAGAAGTGCCGGAAACCGAAAATCCCTCAGTATATCATTGACTTGTGATAACCTGTGGTCTAAGATTCGGGATGTTAACCACAACCTATTGCTAAAGAAAGTGGGTTCTACTAACGGAAAATATGACTTTTTCGCCTAGCTCTATATTTCCCAAACCTATGTAAGACCATGCTCCCACGTAGAGTTAACACTGCTCTTTTTCTGCTTTAATTTATTTTGTTTGCAGAATATCTTCTGTGTTTATTATTCTAAACACGCTGCTGAACTCTGCATTTTTCATATTTTTTTTCCACCGGGGAGCATTAAAAAAAATGCATGTAAAATTGCAATTGTGCTTTAAAGCGCATTTTTGCTCTAAAAATTGATTTTAAAAAGTTAATATCAAAAAACGCATAAATAAAAGAAGATGCTTAAAAAAGAAAGAAAAGGCAATAAACACCAAAAAAGCACCATTTCCTCACATGGGAACATGCCCATAGGACTTGTTCACACATAGCGTTTTTTGCAATGTTTTTTCTATCCTTTTTTTTAGAATGGAAGAAAACACAACATTTTACAACAGAGGTAAAATGAATATGATTTCTTAATTTTCAATTATATGTTGCATTATTATAAATGCATTTTTAAGCGGTGTTCCGTTTTTATTTTTATAAACATAGCATGTCAATTCTTTCAGCATTTTTACATTTTTTTTACCTATACGGCTCAATGAGGCTGCACAATAATTAAAAAGTGTCAAAAACTCACAGACAACGCATCAAAAAACAAATCAAAAATGCACATTTCAATGCAAAATTATCACGGCACTTTTTTGATTTTTTTTGCAAAAACTGCACAGGTTAACAACGGAAAACGAACCTACCAAAAAAGTCCAGAATCTGAGTTATAGCTTCAATTTATGTTTATTACAAAATCAGGAAGGTGACAAAAATGTACAATGCAGGGGCGCAAATGCGATATATAGAAAAGATACTAAAATATTTACAACATGGAAACTAATGGGTCATGCAACATGACAACCTGATATAAAGATATATATACTGCATTATATATCTATGACAGTGCATACAATTCAGGTATATAGCAGATTAAATAATGCAAGTGTATGCTATGCATAGTGATTATAGAAATAGATAAAGTTTGGTAAGGTAACAGTATATACTATACTATACTTTTTCTTGCTCTATTACAAGTATATACTATACTCACTGCAGTAAGATAATCAGGGGAACTCAAGCAGTGTGGCGCCCACCCCGACGCGCGTTTCAGAATTTTAATTCTGTAGTTTACAGCTCATTGCCAAGGTTACTGGCCACCAGTGTAGTTTACGAGAAATTTTAGAGCGTATTCCATACCTGTTCAATAATTGACTTTCATTGAATTTGTAAATGAACCCGCAAATTTGAGGTAGAAATTTTTTGCTCAGCTGCAAATACAGTGTTCAGGGCTGGCGGAACGCACCAAATAATATAGAAAGTATTTAGGTGCGTTTGCAGCCCGGGGTCCACTGTGCAGAGATGGTTACTGCTACTCGGTAATGGCAGACACTATATGGCGGTATAATAAGTGAACGCACGTGGGTTAACGTCAGCCGGTGAGTACGAGGCGAACTCTGTTGCCTCACAGAGCCGCACTACCGCTGAATATAAATGCCAAAGCCTGTTAAGCTCACAAAGCTCGGCGAAGTGAGCGCTGGTGTAAAGTCACAGGACTCTGCCCCAAGACACAGGGTCAGAGTCCCTCTAGACTCATGAGCACTCGGCGTCGCAGTGGCGGTGCCAGGGAGGAATAGGTAGGAAATATTGCACTAAAGTGCATACAGTGCCGCACTGGCGGACGCCACTATCCAGCCTAGACTTAGGACTGGAAAGTGCAGTTTTACACTACAGAAGTGCACACGGCGCTGCTCTGACAGGCGCTGCAGTAGAAGCGGTATTTATGTGCCTTGTGCTGGATGGCACAATATGGCGCTAAGTGAGGTGCTAACCTGGAAGCACTGTGGCATATAGCCTAGCCACTGACAGGCGCTGACTCTAACCACAAGACCCTAACAACAGACACAATCAAGGGTAGGGATTTCAAATGAGTCAGTCACCAGATACATGCATCCATCATCATACACACCTTAAGCATAAGAGTCTATACTAGCGCATGGCCGGGACCTCCCTAGTAGTGGACCAATCCAAGCAGGAACGGGACCTGCGCATGTGACCTCCGACCCCCAATGAGAGGTTGTCTCACGTGCATGCTCAGTAAGCAAAAGACAGGACTTTTTCCCAGAAGCATCTACTTGCTGCTGACTCAAGCATGGAGTTATATCAGAGCCAGAAGGAGAAACCAGACGCCTAGCATCAGCCTGGGCAAGACGCCTGGACCAACGTCTCTGCTGAGCAGGAATCTCTGCGGCTGTAGAGGAATGGGAGACTGCAGAGGACGTGGCTTGAGATTCCCCCCTGTACAGTGGGGGAAACTTGATGCCTAAAATACAGCATGTCTCATTTTTCTGCAGAGTCTAAACATTTTTTTCTAAACATATAGTTAGAAATAAGCAATTAGTAATATTATTGATAATAAAAAAAACATAAAATTGAAAGTAAAAAAATAAAAGAACTTAAAAATACTGTCCAATCATAATACACAACTAATAATTATAGTATACACAACTAATAATTATAGTAATTCTTGAAAAATAAAAATATTCAACTAATTTTTTAACATGCCATCAGTTACTAGCTATGATTTCACTGGAAGATATAGGGTTAATAAATGGTTGTGGGACAGGGATTAGTAGGGTCCACTGTGGCCTGTCGTACTGTGGGACATTCACCGGAGACCTCGCTTCTAGGATATACTTGAGAAATACATGGAAACTGCCAGCTGTGTGTAGTGAGCAGGGCCTCATCATCAGAGGTGGTTCTAATGGGGAATCAAGGTCCTTGGGGGAGTGTAATTATAATTAACAAGTGGGCGGAGCTACTTGTCTGCATCTGACCATGGATGTGATGGCATAAATTCTCATGGTAATATATACTGTGAAAAAAGTTTTTAAATCGTACAGGGGACATATAGATGTCTTATTGATCCTGAGATTCACACACAGCATTTTGATGAATTTTTTTTATATTTTTGTGGATTTTTTTATGCTACAGTCAAGTCAGTTTAAAGTATTAGAAATATAACATCAATATTTCCCTAGAATTCCCTAGATTCATCTAGATGTGTCAGACTCCAGAAGTCAGAAGAGTCCCGACACTCACAAAAGTGATATTCTTATTTTTTTTTTAAATCAAACAGGAGACATTTAAGCCCATTGTGTACAATATGAGCGGTTTTTATGCGTTCCAGCGATCCGTTTTTGGTGAGTTTTTGATGATGCAGCTCTTCTTTACCATTTCCGCACCCATTAAGTAATATAGGTTATGTGAGGTAGCGCTGTCATTTACTTACCGGATTCTCGCTTGCAGTGAACAAAAACACATCCGGCACCAGGATTTCCATATATCATCACAGTCCATGTGGTTTATTGTTCAGCATAAACCAGCATACAGTTCATATCAGCATTACCAGCATAGCATTCATTACAGAGTTCCCCTCTGTCAGCAATGTCCAGCATACACAGGTTGCTCAATGTCCAGCAAACAGGCTCTCTTAGCCTCACAACTGTCTCACCCAAGTCAGGGTTCCTCATGCGGCTTCAGCATTCCGCACACGTTTGTTCCCTCCAGGGAACTCTCAGGCACACATCGCCATTGCTCACAGGCTCACAGCCACTTCACACGTGTTGTCTGGGAGGAAGCTCCATCTCTTCAGGACCTTCCACACTGGACCAACCAGGTCCCAGCATTCAACACATGTGACCTACCCTGGCCACATTATATGGTCTATAGCCACACCCACCGGGTCACGTGACTATGACCTCATCAAAGGTCCTTCACACCCTCACATAGTCTTTTACTACAGGCGTTTTCAGACACACCCCTGGGTGGGTTTGTAGGTAACCCCCTAGCGGACATAGTGGTTACTACACCACATACCTCGCCCCTCTGTTCAAACTTGTGGGGTTGAACACACAACATTACATCAGGCTCTCGAGACCGGGCATTCATCACACCTTGCCCTACAGGTCGAGAGAACCTTTTCCACCTGTCATATTGCCTCCTCTCTACGTTGGGACTCCCCCGCCCCCAGCGGTCAGAATATTGGTCCTGCTCTTTGACCTTCCAGTTACAGCCTGTCTGCGTCATCAGACACTGTCTATTCACCACCTTCCTCTCTCTGTTTGTTCCGTTCCCCGACCAGCTCCCCCGGTTGGTACGGTCCTCCGTCTGATTTGAGTTTACTGTCTGGCCTGAGTCTGACCCACTCAGCGTCTCAAGGGAACTACGGTCTCTCAATGTCATCCTGCCAGTCGAACTACTAATTGTTGACATTCTTCGGCCATCTGCCCTGTCACTTCTTGGCGGAACTCTTCGGGTCCTTACATCTTGTTGGGTTGCAGGCGGCCGCCACCTGGTATTCCGTACTTCTTTGTTAATTTGCCGGCAGTCCTGCCTCTACTGCTCAATCTCTTGCAGGTACCTCACTCGATACTCCAAGAGCATCCAAAAGTCTTTCAGACTCTCCACGGAGCCAACCACCAGGATGGGAATCCTACCCACCTCACTGGATACTTGGTCTTCATCATCAGGAGGGATCCTCACTCTCACCACACCGGAGATATTCACAAGGTCTTGCATTACCTTCCCGGATCTTCCAATGATTCTCCCAATCAGAGCTTTGAGTACCGGCACCACATCTTTCCGCAAACCCAGCTGGTCCATAGCCTCCCTTGCTAATTCTAGGCATCGAGCAGCCTTCACATTACTCTGCCTGACCCGCTGTTTCATGTGGAGACACTGTAGATGCATCTCCTTTAGGACAGCTACTCGGGTAGACGTATCTTCTCTGTCCAATACTTTCACCAACTGCCGAGTCTCAGGTGCCCAGTGCACCTCACACGCCTTGACCGCTTCCTTGAAAGCCTCATGCACACCTTCCTCTGCACAGGCCCCTGGCATGTCCTCTGGTACATTAATCACAAACTGGAACGTTGTGGTCTTGCTCTCTTCCTGGACCGAAGGCTCTAGCTTTACCACGGACACTTCCCTCACTGCCGTTGACCTGACTGGGTGACTGTCTTCTTCCGTTCTTAACTCATCAATTTCATATGACTTGGTCCCTTCTAGACCCTTTTCCCCGAGGGCTACTGGCCGTTCTGTCCTGTTATCACTTACGCTCACCAGCGGTAAGTCTTCATCCAACTTCTCCCGCAGAAGACTTTTAACTACTCCTCTGAGTTCTTCCATTTCTTCTGTAAGGGTCTTGTTCACATTTTGCCACGTTGACAGGTGACTTCTGAGCTCCAAAACTTCTTTCTCAAGCCCTACCACATCCTCTCTTAAGGTGTTGTTCACACTGTGCCACATTGACAGGTGACCTCTGAGGTTCAAGACTTCTTTCTCAAGCCCTACCACATCCTCTCTTAAGGTGTTGTTCTCACTGTGCCACGTTGACAGGTGACCTCTGAGGTTCAAGACTTCTTTCTCGAGCTCCTTCACTCTGTGCTCGGCCGTTTGTCTCCTCACACTTTCACGTTCGAGATGTTCCTTTACTGTCTCTTATTAACTGTAACTCCTGCTCTAGTTCTCTTTTGGCCAGTATGTGTTGCACTGCTACTTCTTTAATCATATCGTCAAAAGGTACCCCTGGGTTAGTCCCGTCAGTCGAGTGAACCCCCCAGTTACCCTCTGACTGCATCTCTACTCCCGTTATCTTCTCGATCAGGTTACCATCCGTCCTGTCACGAGTTTCAGTCAGCACAGCACTAGATTCTGTCCTAGGGGTGGCTACTGGTAATAACACAGTCACACCACACCGTACGGTGAACCCCCCAAGGCACTCTCTTTCCGTGTGTCAGCTCTGCACTTTTTGTTTACCACACCCTTCTATTTCACACTGATGTACTCTTCAGGTGACATCAGGTCAGTAAATTTGTCCGATGCCATTCTTTCTCCGGTCGCCCCTACGTCTGGCCTGTCCACGTTAGGAGGCGTCAGCGTTTCAGCGTCTGCTAGCCCTACAGTAGACACGTCTCCATCCTCCTGGCATAGGTCATCAAACCTGACCAAGTCCCGGCCCCACTCCCAGGCATACACTAAGTCTGGTGGTATACGGCCACCTTGGCACTTACTGCCTCTGAACTCCTTAAACACTACTCTGTCTACCGCATAGTTCACTGTGACCCCATGTGCACAGCGAACCTGGACCATTTTCTCGGTCAGACAGAGAGTGAGAGGAGTTCCTACCAGAGTCACCTGACTCTTTGAGTCCAACCGTCCCGATATCCCTTCCCGGTGTAGCATCACGGTACACACTTGCGGCCCGTCATCATTCGGAAAGAATATCCCACATCCTGGAAATGACATACACATACACTGCGGTACGCCAGACATATCCACTGAGTCACCCAGTGCTGTCATTCCTTCAAACTTGGCCCCTTTCTGGACCACCACCCCACTTTGGGTTGCCGCCCCCTCCGGGACACCACCCCTTTTTTGGATTACCACCCTGCTTTGGGTCACCGCCCCCTTCTGGGATGCCACCCCCTTTCGGGATCTCCCCATATCCGTTATACCGGTCTTCTCACACCACAGTTCACACAACACAGTTTATGTCTTAACGATACCACACAAGTCCTTGTTGGCACCACCACAGCTCCTGCTGTCACCGATCACCGACACCACCGGCTGCTGTTCACACACACAGCGGCTGGAGTCACTGCAGCACCTGCTGCGCCGTCTTCGTGGACCCGCCGATCCACTGGAAGCCGCTTGTCACCTTTGTAACCCTGCCGAGTTACCGGAAGCCGCTTGTCACCTTCGTGACCCCACTGAGCCACATCAAGCCGCTTGTCACCTTCTTGACTCCCACTGAGCCACCGCAGGCTGAGTTGAGAAAAGAAGAAAAGAAAAACACCACACAAAAAACTCAAAAAACTCATGTGTCCTTTCTGTGTGCTATTCAGGACGTACTGTCTCCGCCTGAGACCGTCCAACACAAAGGGCGCACCGGGTGCTATTCAGGGAGCGACCCTCCTCCCAGGGTTTCCCAACACACCGGCCTCACCAACACAAAACTCACGTGTCCTGTCTGTGTGCTATTCAGGACGCACCGTCTCCGCCTGAGACCGTCCAACACACAGGGCGCACCGGGTGCTATTCAGGGCCGACCCACTTTCCTGGGTTTCCCAACACACCGGCCTCACCAGGTCCAGGGGCTTAGCGGGTGCTATTCAGGACATCCGTCTCGGCCTGAGACTGCCCAACACTTACGCCTCACCAGGTCCAAGGTCATACCACGTGCTCCAGGGCTCGTTCCAACACTGACCCTCCAGGACCTTGCTCATTGAACCCTCCAGGAACACTGTCTTTACCCCTGACCCAGGTCAGTACACCACGAACACCAGTCCGTTGCCTGTGTCGGCCACACAGGTCCTCGGATACCTCTTCTCCTCAGAGGCACCCTATAGCAATCACCAGTCTCTTGCTCACTGAGCCCGGTCAGTAAAACACGTTTTTTTTTGTTTTTTTTTCTCTTTCACGACCGTCACCTGCTGGCCGCGCAGTTTCTCGGACCCCTCTACCGCAGAGGTGTCCTATCAGTCTCTTTCTCCTGGGGAAACGGCCGCACTGGACTCACCGATCCGGACAGTGCCTTACTCACTAGGCCGCCCCACGGTTCCAGAACCACAGCCGGGCAGTGGCTTCCCCAACCGTCAGCCTTCCTGGCTCAGCGTTGCCAGCACTGCAACATGCACTTTTTGGAAACTGTTGCCCTTAGCAACCGACTTTGCAGTCCTCTTCCGTTGCTCCCAGCATGTCAGGACTCTGGACACTTTTGCTATGTTCTGGAATTTTGCCCTTCTCCAAGATGGTGGTCTGGCCTTCATGTGCTCCTGTCTGCTGCCTCTAAGACTCCACCCCAGTCATTAATCAATGCTGGAGTATTCTGCCTGTGTTCCTTTGAGTACTGGGTTGTCCTGGCTTCACAGTTGCTGTAGCTTGCTGAGGTTGTTCCATTCGTGGTTGCTTCAAGAGACTATACTGCACACCTCTGCTGCTGCCCGCTCCACAACCGCTGGCTGTCTCCGCTGCTCTGCTGTCCTGTTACCTGCTGCCACCTGATCGGTGAGACTTACTGTTTGCTCCGTCCTAAAGAATCTACCGTGTGCTTGCTACTTGTGGTTCTGCGATTCCAGCTGACTCAGCGGCCCTGCCGTGCCCTAACCGGACCAGGGTTAGGGTACCCACTGGATAGACTTTCTGAGAACTATACCGTACTGATAACGGCATCTGTTTCCATAGTGGCCGGCTATAACGTTCTGGACTTTGTTTCTAAACTATGCTCCAAGCATTCGATACCTTGAAAGGCGTATACCCTGCAACTGGCCGCTGACCTCTAGCGGCAGTTTATTGACTGTTGTGTTTGCCTTGTTCACACTGTGCACACATGGTTTTGGTGTGTTCTTACATAAACTCGATTCACTTAACTCTGGACTCTGCTGTGATTGTGCTTCTTGCCAAGAAACCCCTGTAGTATCCACTATAGTTGTTACACAGCAACAAGGCTACAACATTGCCAATAGCTTTCTCCACCAAATGTGAGGTAGAGCGTCATTTACTTAGAGGATTGTCGCTTGCAGCGAACAAAAACACATCCGGCACCAGGATTTCCATATATCATCACAGTCCATGTGGTTTATTGTTCAGCATAAACCAGCATACAGTTCATATCAGCATTACCAGCATAGCATTCATTACAGAGTTCCCCTCTGTCCGCATTGTCCAGCATACACAGGTTGCTCAATGTCCAGCAAACAGGCTCTCTTAGGCTACTTTCACATTTCCGGATTTTAAATCCGGCGGGCTGCGGCGAAAAGTTGTCAAACCGGATCCGGTAGAAGCCGCAGCCCGCCGGATCATGTTTTTGCCGGATACGGTGGAGGAGAGGGAGAGGGAAAGAGAGTCTTTCGGGCATGCGCTCTGCAAAAAAGCGGTCCGGCGCTGTCAAAAAACGTTGCATGGAACGTTTTTTTGCTGACGCCGGACAGGCATTTTTTGCCGTTTCCGGCTAAAGCCGGACACGCCGCATGGCCATCAGGCGCAATGCGGCGATAATGTAAGTCTATGTGAAAAAAGCCGGATCCGGTGGCAGCAGGCACCGGATCCGGTTTTTACATTTTTCGCCGCATTGCGCCTGATGCTTAAAAACGGAAATGTGAAAGTAGCCTTAGCCTCACAACTGTCTCACCCAAGTCAAGGTTCCTCATGCGGCTTCAGCATTCCGCACAAGTTCGTTCCCTCCAGGGAACTCTCAGGCACACATCGCCATTGCTCACAGCCACTTTCACGTGCTGTCTGGAAGGAAGCTCCATCTCTTCAGGACCTTCCACACTGGACCAACCATTCAACACATGTGACCTACCCTGGCCACATTATATGGTCTATAGCCACACCGACCAGGTCACGTGACTATGACCTCATCACAGGTCCTTCACGCCCTCACATAGTCTTTTACTACAGGCGTTTTCAGACACACCCCTGGGTGGGTTTGTAGGTAACCGGCCCGCCCAACTCCCAAGTTACCTAGAGACTTCTCCCTTATACCTTGAAATAACACCTCAGCAATACCATTGATGATCAATACGCATAACTAAGTCTCCATAGTGGTTACTACACCACAGTTACTTGCATTTAAAAAAAAAAACGTGTAAAAAAATCATAAAAAACTCATTGTGAGAACATAATAACTGTCACGCTGCTGCTATACAGGTAGATGCAAGCTCCACTAGATAGCAATAGAGTGGAGGGAGGACTGCACACAGCAAGAGCAGACCTGCAGCACAGCAGCGAGGCTACCAGCAGGTGGTAGCAGAATAGTTAAACAAGCCAGGTCGATATTAGTCTGTAGCACAGTACCAAAGGAATAAACAAACACAGAGTCCGAAACAAGCCAAATGGATCAGAACTGGTCAGGAGCAGATATGCCAAAGACAAGAGACAAATAGCAAGTCAGGGTCCAAGCCAAGTCAAATACCAGAGAGTCCAAAACATCAAAGGGGGAATACAAAGTCAGGACTGGAAGAGAGGAACAAACAGACACAGGCAAAGTCAGCAACAGCAGAAGGACAAATCAGGGTATCAGGGTATACACAGAGTCAGCTACTCACGCCATAGGCAGACACTATAACTGACACCGCCTGCAGGATGCAGTGGAGAGAAATAGCCAGCCTGAAGCCAGTACGAGGCAGAGAAAAGTCAACATTTGACATGATCAGACCGGGAAAAAGAGACAGGATACAAAACCCGGCCTGTATGCATTAACCTTGTATGCATTTTCGCTGCATTTACGCACTTTTTTCCCCCATTCATTTGAATGAATAATGAATGCAAAATGCTGCAAAAATGCTAAAAGAATTGACATGCTGCAGATTTGAAAAAATGAATTGATGATTAAAGGGGTTGTCTGGTCCAAATTGATAAGTCTGCAGTCAATCTGAGTGACTGCAGACATATAAACACCCTCGGCGCATGCACACGTGATGGCCCCTGGACGAAACAAACGTGGCAGAACGCGCGTCGGGGCAGCGTGACATAACATACCTATTACTTTCCATCCACTACATGGAGGCATTCATCCTTACACTCCGCAGGTAACATTCCCTACTTATACATGTAATCTCAAGAGAAGGGTTATGGATAGTGATGGCTAGTTTTAATACCATGCACTAGGGCATTTTTTAATATATAGCTGAAATGTGTTAATGTTTACGCACAGGCAAAGTACTGATATTCATACCTATATGCAAATGTGTATTTTTAGCCTATTTTAGCAGGTTTACTATATTCAGGTATTCCTTATTCTATGACATGCCCTTTTATGCATATTTAAATTGAAAATTTCAATAAGCTTTGGAAGTTTTTACTATTACATACACTCACTGGCCACTTTATTAGGTACACCTGTCCAACTGTGTGTTAAGACTTAATTTCTAATCAGCCAATCACATGGCGGCAACTCAGTGCATTTAGGCATGTAGACATGGTCAAGACAATCTCCTGCAGTTCAAACCGAGCATCAGTATGGGGAAGAAAGGTGATTTGAGTGCCTTTGAACGTGGCATGATTGTTGGTGCCAGAAGGGCTGGTCTGAGAATTTCAGAAACTGCTGATCTACTGGGATTTTCACGCACAACCATCTCTAGGGTTTACAGAGAATGGTCCGAAAAAGAAAAAAAATCCAGTGAGCGGCAGTTCTGTGGCCGGAAATGCCATGTTGATGCCAGAGGTCAGAGGAGAATGGGCAGACTGGTTCGAGCTGATAGAAAGGCAACAGTGACTCAAATTGCCACCCGTTACAACCAAGGTAGGCAGAAGAGCATCTCTGAACGCACAGTGCGTCGAACTTTGAGGCAGATGGGCTACAGCAGCAGAAGACCACACTGGGTACCACTCCTCTCAGCTAAGAACAGGAAACTGAGGCTACAATTTGCACAAGCTCATCGAAATTGGACAGTAGAAGATTGGAAAAACGTTGCCTGGTCTGATGAGTCTCGATTTCTGCTGCGACATTCGGATGGTAGGGTCAGAATTTGGCGTAAACAACATGAAAGCATGGATCCATCCTGCCTTGTATCAACGGTTCAGGCTGGTGGTGGTGGTGTCATGGTGTGGGGAATTTTTTCTTGGCACTCTTTGGGCCCCTTGGTACCAATTGAGCATCGTTGCAACGCCACAGCCTACCTGAATATTGTTGCTGACCATGTCCATCCCTTTATGACCACAATGTACCCAACATCTGATGGCTACTTTCAGCAGGATAATGCGCCATGTCATAAAGCTCGAATCATCTCAGATTGGTTTCTTGAACATGACAATGAGTTTACTGTACTCAAATGGCCTCCTCAGTCACCAGATCTCAATCCAATAGAGCATCTTTGGGATGTGGTGGAACGGGAGATTCGCATCAGGGATGTGCAGCCGACAAATCTGCGCCAACTGTGTGATGCCATCATGTCAATATGGTCCAAAATCTCTGAGGAATGCTTCCAGCACCTTGTTGAATCTCTGCCACGAAGAATTGAGGCAGTTCTGAAGGCAAAAGGGGGTCCAACCCCTTACTAGCATGGTGTACCTAATAAAGTGGCCAGTGAGTGTAGATCTCTTCTTGTTTGTCCGGAGAAGGCGTTCACAGTTTTTATTTTGGCATATACTGTATATATTTGATGAAAAAGAGAATGGACAGCACCTCCAACAATCAAACATTGATCTAATGCCGCTAGGCAAAAATATATATACTGTAAGTGACCATGAGGTTCTTAGTTTAACATCATGATCAGGCTGTATGAAGCCCACTGCCACGCCACGGCAAACCTCTAAGTGGGTTCCTATCACCCGATCTATCAAAGTATAAAATAAATTCATCAGATCGGTAAACAGCGCAACAAGAAAAAAATCGAAACCCCAGTTTTTTGGCCGCTGCAACATTGCAATAAAATGCAATAACGGGCGATCAAAACATCATATCTACCCCAAAGTGTTATCAATAAAAACATCAGCTCGGCAAGCAAAACATAAGCCATCATCCAGTCCCAGATCCCGAAAAAAGGAGACGCTGCAGGTCTCGACAAATGGCAACATATGTCAATTTTTCTTCCCTTACCCATCTCGGATTTAAATTTTAAATTTAAATAAATAGAAAAACTTCATATTTGGCATCTGTGAACTTGTAATGACCTGGAGAATCATACTGCCTGGTTAGTTTTAGCATTTAGTGAATCCGGCAAATAAAAAACCCAAAAAACAATTGTGGAAATGCACTTTTTTTGCAATTTGTACCGCAAAAGTGAAAAAACAGCACGAGAAAAGGAAGCCTAAAGAATAAATGTCCCTTTAAGGCGACTTTCACATCAGTTTTCATAACTGCACATATTACTATATCCGTGCAGCTGCTACACCTATAAACCAGGACTGTCCTTAAAATCCAGGACAAATGGTCTCTCTCTGGTCTGTATCCGCCATAGGACCCGTTAGGTGATTACCACTAGCGTTGCTCCGCCATTTCCAGTTTATCCTCGGCTTTAAATACAGCGCTGGTTAAGACGGCGATTCACATTAGGAAGAGAAGGAAAATTGCATACTTCGAGCAGATGGCTTTCATTTCTAAGCATGTGGGCCTGGAAAAGGAACTGGTTTCTGGTGGGTGCTGTTTATGGGAAACGTGAAGGAGGCGATTGCAGCGGGCGATTTCAGTCCCAGCGAACGTGCACTGCCATAAATCAGCCAATCCCTCCTTCCTGTTACACGAGGTGTTGGAAATAGGCAAGAAAAAAACCAGAACGAAGCCCCTCCGTATCTCCTTATTCCTAGCTATGCACTAAGTTATTAAAGGGATGCTATCACCATAAAGTGACCTATTGATTAAATCGTATTTGTCTTGTTAAAGAGGTATTCCCATCTCCAAGATCCTATCCCAATATGTACTAGGTATAATAATATTAGCAAATACCGCCAATTAGAAATGTAGTATAGTTCTTCTGATTCACTATGTCTCTTTCATTGCAGGACCTTAGGTATCCATGGTTATGACCACTCAGTGGTTAGCACTGCAGCGTTGGAGTCCTGGGTTCAAATCCCACCAAGGACAACATCTGCAAGGAGTTTGATTCTTCTCCCTGTGTTTGCCTGGGTTTCCTCCGTGTTCTCCGGTTTCCTCCCACATTCCAAAGACATACTGATAGGGAATTTAGATTTGGGAGGCCCATTGGGTACAGCGATGATAATGTATGTAAACCGCTGCGGAATAGGATCGTGCTATATATAGTTGTGGCCAAAAGTATTGACACCCCCGCAATTCTGTCAGATAATACTCAGTTTCTTCCTGAAAATGATTGCAAACACAAATTCTTTGGTATTATTATCTTCATTTAATTTGTCTTAAATGAAAAAAACACAAAAGAGAATGAAGCAAAAAGCAAACATTGATAATTTCACACAAAACTCCAAAAATGGGCCAGACAAAAGTATTGGCACCCTCAGCCTAATAAATACTTGGTTGCACAACTTTTAGCCAAAATAACTGCGACAAACCGCTTCCGGTAACCATCAATGAGTTTCTTACAATGCTCTGCTGGAATTTTAGACCATTCTTCTCTGCTCCAGGTCCCTGATATTTGAAGGGTGCCTTCTCCAAACTGCCATTTTTAGATTTCTCCACAGGTGTTCTTTGGGATTCAGGTCTGGACTCATTGCTGGCCACCTTAGAAGTCTCCAGTGCTTTCTCTCAAACCATTTTCTAGTGCTTTTTGAAGTGTGTTTTGGGTCATTGTCCTGCTGGAAGACCCATGACCTCTGAGGGAGACCCAGCTTTCTCACACTGGGCCCTACATTATGCTGCAAAATTTGTTGGTAGTCTTCAGACTTCATAATGCCATGCACACAGTCAAGCAGTCCAGTGCCAGAGGCAGCAAAGCAACCCCAAAACATCAGGGAACCTCCGCCATGTTTGACTGTAGGGACTTTGTTTTTTTCTTTGAATGCCTCTTTTTTTCTCCTGTAAAATCTATGTTGATGCCTTTGCCCAAAAAGCTCTACTTTTGTCTCATCTGACAAGAGAACATTCTTCCAAAACGTTTTAGGCTTTTTCAGGTAAGTTTTGGCAAACTCCAGCCTGGCTTTTTTATGTCTCGGGGTAAGAAGTGGGGTCTTCCTGGGTCTCCTACCATACAGTCCCTTTTCATTCAGACGCCGACGAATAGTACGGGTTGACACTGTTGTACCCACGGACTGCAGGGCAGCTTGAACTTGTTTGGATGTTAGTCGACGTTCTTTATCCAACATCCGCACAATCTTGCGTTGAAATCTCTTGTCAATTTTTATTTTCCGTCCACATCTAGGGAGGTTAGCCACAGTGCCATGGGCTTTAAACTTCTTGATGACACTGCGCACGGTAGACACAGGAACATTCAGGTCTTTGGAGATGGACTTGTAGCCTTGAGATTGCTCATGCTTCCTCACAATTTGGTTTCTCAAGTCCTTAGACAGTTCTTTGGTCTTCTTTCTTTTCTCCATGCTCAATGTGGTACACACAAGGACACAGGACAGAGGTTGAGTCAACTTTAATCCATGTCAACTGGCTGCAAGTGTGATTTAGTTATTGCCAACACCTGTTAGGTGCCACAGGTAAGTTACAGGTGCTGTTAATTACACAAATTAGAGAAGCATCACATGATTTTTCGAACAGTGCCAGTACTTTTGTCCACCCTCTTTTTTATATTTGGTGTGGAATTATATCCAATTTGGCTTTAGGACAATTCTTTTTTTGTTTTTTCATTTAAGACAAATTAAATGAAGATAATAATAACAAAGAATTTGCATTCAGTGTGACGGTCTGCAGCCTCTGACACCTCAGTGACAAGTAGGGATGATGTCACAGAATGATAGTAATAGTACGCCGATGTCGGACTCCCTCCCTTTGGTGTGGGCTCCGGCGCTGAGCCCACATCTTTCCCAAAACACGTCAGCTGTTAAGAAACAGCTGACATGTGCGTCTAACTGCCGCGGGTGGAATCGCGACCACGGCTATTAACCCGTTAAATGCCGCTATCAAACTCTGACAGCGGCATTTAACTCATGTTTCCGGCAAGCGACAGAAATCCCACTCATCGGTGCCCATGTCACAAGACCACGGGTCGGCGATGGGTTGGCATGACAGCCAGAGGTCTCCAGCAGACCTCTGTGGTTGTCACTGCGAGATTGCTATTAGCACCACCCAGTGGTCGGCACTCATAGCAAGTGAGCAATTCTGCTACATACAGGCGATCTGATCATCGCCTGTATGTAGCAGAGATGGTCCGGTTGTGGCAGCTTCTAGACTCCCATGGAGACTATTGAAGCATGCCAAAAAATATAAAAAAAAATAAAAAAAAATATATAAGTGTAATTCACCCCCCTTTCGGTGCATTCAAAATAAAACAATAAAAAGAAAATCACACATACACGTATTTGGTATCGCCATGTTCAGAATTGCCCAAACTGTCAACATAAAAAAAGGATTAAACTGATCACTAAATGACATAACAAGAAAAAAAGTCAAAATGCCAGAATTAGTTTTTTTTTGTTGCCGCAACAATGAATTAAAATGCAATAACGAGAGATCAAAAGATCGTACCTGCACCAAAATTATATCATTAAAAATGTCAGCTCAGCACACAAAAAATAAGCCCTCACCCAACCCGAGATCACAAAAAATGGAGACACTACGGGTATTGGAAAATGGCACAATTTTTTTTTTCTTACAAATTTTGGATTTTTTTTTCACCACTTAAAAAAGAACCTAGACATGTTTGGAGTCTATGATCTCGTAATGACCTGGAGAATCATAATGGCAGCTCAGTTTTAGCACTTACTGAACATGGTAGAAAAAAAAAAAAAACATCTGTGACATAGCACTTCTTTTGGCAATTTCACCGCACTTGGAATTTTTTCCCGTTTTCTAGTACGCGATACGTTAAAACCTATGGTGTCGTTCAAAAGTACAACTCGTCCCGCAAAAAAACAAGCTCTCACATGTCCATTTTGACCAAAAAATAAAAAATGTTATGGCTCTGGGAAGAAGAGGAGTGAAAAATGAAAGCGCAAAACCAAAAATACCTCTGGACATTAAGGGGTTAATGGCGATATCTGCCTTTTAAATAAGAGAATTGCCTCATATATTCGCTTGAACATAAAGTGGCTAAAAGCAGCGACTCTCCCTCAGCATGTCTTATTCCATTGATTTCAATAAGAAACGTGTAATTCTTCCCTTCTACTGCAGAGGCGCTGTAGGAATACAAAACACTTGTGTTCAGGTCCTCCGGTAATATAAATCTGATTACTAGGAATTCTTTCAGCAAGACTTCCTCTGATCAACATGTTGTCAGTTCACCCTAGTAAATGAAAAATACGGAGGACCCCTCCAATACGTTTTACATTTGCTACACTGACTACTAGGGTGACCGCAAAAAATCGATGTCGGAATTTTGTCCGTCTGGACCCCACAAAACGATTCCCCTTTCCAGATATTGAGATAGCCAAAATTTGAGCTCGATCAAACGACGTTAACCCGTGCCGCTCGTCGCTCAAAGTTTGAAAAAATCCAAATTGAGGTATTTTAAGATTTAGGTATTTTGCATAGTCTGTTAGACTATAAAGAATGTGACAACAACATTGCAGAAATAGCCCTGACCAAATTTTCGAACCATTTGTGGTATTTGAATGCAGAGTTGGTGGGATTATCGTTTTTTGATCCCACCATTACAGACAATGAAAAGTTGTTAATGGCTAATAACTTGCTCAGTAGCACAGATGAACCATCAGAGCACGCTAGGGTTGTAAATCCAAAAGTTAGGAAAGAAAAATTAAAAGAGGTAGGAAGTAACCGACTTTAACGACCTTCTGACAAAAGATGAAGAACAAAAGCAATATGTCCTGCAAGTTGTAAGCAAATGCCGAGCATTATATTCTGACGTTTCAAAAACTACTTTAACAAAAGCTCTAGAATAGATTAGATAACTATGTAAAATTATCAACTCATGTAGGTTAGCGTGCTCTGATGGTTCATCTGTGCTACTGAGCAATTTATTAGCCATTAACAACTTTTCATTGTCTGTAATGGTGGGATCAAAAAACGATAATCCCACCAACTCTGCATTCAAATACCACAAATGGTTCGAAAATTTGGTCAGGGCTATTTCTGCAATGTTGTTGTCACATTCTTTATAGTCTAACAGACTATGCAAAATACCTAAATCTTAAAATACCTCAATTTGGATTTTTTCAAACTTTGAGCGACGAGCGGCACGGGTTAACGTCGTTTGATCGAGCTCAAATTTTGGCTCTCTCAGTATCTGGAAAGGGGAATTGTTTTGTGGGGTCCAGACGAACAAGATTCTGACATTTTTTCCCCCCCACATGAGATCCGGTCACCCTACTGACTACATATGTAGCAGACTAGTCAGTTTGCAATGAGTTCTCTTGTCGCTACATACCCCCAAAAAAATTATTTTGGAGGCGGGGTCTGGTATGATTTTACCTAAACCTGAATTCTCAACTTTAGTTGAAAGTTGTTAAAAGTTCCAATTAAAGTTCATAGGTTGAATAGGTTATTTGTCATGGAGGCCGCTGCTCTAAGAGTATTTATCACAGAATCTCTCCTTAGTTTGCTTTCTCATGGCATACCGTGACACCAGTGTACCGAACTACTAATGACATTTGTGAATGAGCCCTTCATAGTCCG
This sequence comes from Dendrobates tinctorius, assembly GCF_039654945.1. Taxonomy (NCBI): domain Eukaryota; kingdom Metazoa; phylum Chordata; class Amphibia; order Anura; family Dendrobatidae; genus Dendrobates; species Dendrobates tinctorius. Next base: position 47,721,735 of record NW_027361797.1, read on the forward strand.
AAAGCCTGGGAGGCAGAAGTACAGTACCTCTGATGTGCTGACGGGATCCCATTAAATATACTTGCCTCAGTTCTTCAAACGCCTGGTAGATGTCATTCCTGATATTTTAGGGTATGTTATGACCATTATGTTCTTCACCAGCTCTAACTATGTCACTCCATGACCTAAGCGATGTTCAAGAGGCAACCAAGGAAGATGTCAGAGTACAAATACGCTTTCTTAAGCCTCATAGAGATGGGTTGCAGATCTTTGAACTCTTCCATCTTCTAAGGGAAAGCTTACAACTCTACCTACCTTTGCGTGCCAAAAAGGTTCAAGGTACATAGGCCCACCTCCAAGAAGCTTTCAACGGAAGTCCACTGAATCATCATGGACACACCCAAAATAAGATGCTTTGATGGCCCATTTACAACCTGGATCATGAGATGTTACAACGATAAGCTCACAGCTATATGTAGACTTTCCTTAATCTGAGGAAATAAGCTCAATCCATTGCTCTCAAACTGTATTTAAAAACCCTGACCCATTCAAAATTGCATGTTGGAGATCTCCTGCCCCTGTTGTCCTCCCCACTTATGCCCACGTGTAAACCAATCTAAGCACATACAGTAAGTACAATTATTAGGGTAGAACCCCCCCCCCCAAGATTATCAATGGATGTGAGTTCTGTTCATTCACTTTTGGCTCAAGTGTTGTCAAATCAGATAATTGATACTGGGAAAAAGAAAAATATAAAAGCTGAAGAAATTTCTGCAAAAATTGTCTACCCAACATCTTAAAATGTCAGGCTGGTCTACCTCTGTAAGAAACATCTTAAATGTCAGGCTGGTCTACAGGCCCCATCTCACATAGCGAGATCGTTAGTGAGATCGCTGAAACGTCACAGATTTTGTGACGCAACAGCTACCTTGCCAGCGATCTTGCTACGTGTGACACAGAGCGGCGACTTAGCCCCCACTGCTATATCGCTGACCGTGCTCGAATGTCCCAGGCCATTTTTTGATCATTGGTGTCCCGCTGGCCAGCCTGCATCGCTGGGTTTGACGCCATCACAACAAGCGACCTTGTTGTCGACTCAGAACTTACGCTATCGAGGTCTGAGTCATCAGAATCGCTGCTGTGTGACAAGGTCCCAACGACCGCTGAGGTCGTTATACAGATCGCCGCATCGTTGCTGCGTCGTTGAGTAGATCTGCCTGTTTGACATCTTACTAGCGACCACGTAGCGTCATACCAGCGATCCTTACCAGGTTGTATCGTTGTCGGGATCGCTGGAGCGATGCTATGTGTAATGGTACCTTAACTCTGCAAGAAACATCTTAAAATGTCAGGCTGGTCTAACTCTGCAAGAGATATCTTAAAATGTCAGGCTGGTCTACCTCTGCAAGAAAAGTTTGGAACTTTATTGAGGAGTTTGCCACTGCACGAAGATCGTGGCGCTTCGGGAAGACGTCAAAGATAGACTGACTCCTCATAGAGCAGGCAGAAATGGTTTATTACCATTTCTGTCTTCCTGATTGCAGTATCCACAGCACTAAACGAAAACTCAGTACATATTTTAGGAAGCACTGATGGAGCCTTATCCTCCTGTCTTCTGATCGTGTGACCACTGAGCTCTGGGAGAGCTCTATGTCCTAGAAAACCCAAACCAGAGTAGACTTAGGAGACTGAATTTGCCCTGTAACCAGCACTAATGTACCAGCCTCAGTAACAGGGGAAATCAGCGATAATTCAATGGTATTTAAATATTGAAATCCCCCAAAGGTCTTTAAAATAACCTAGGAGAGCGCATGATGTATGAAAAAAACCCAATAAAGATATAAAGAAAAATACAGAAAGAAATAAAACAAAATTATAAAAAGAAGAAAGACAATCTGAATTCTAGGCCCGATGATGGAGAAAAAATATACGTCCATTATCAAAATAATTGTTTTGGAAAGGAGAAAACAATTTAAAAACGTACAGTATTTTAGTCATGTTTTACGATCTTAAAAAAAGGGCAACCAATAGGAAAAAGAGACACATATTTTCTATTAATTTAACTCCAATATTGGGCAAAAAAAAGCAAAATATTCAAAAAATTACATAGAAAGACATAAAAATTTGATCCCAGCTATTAGCATATCAGGAAAAAAAATATTTTAATAACCAAACTTGAAAAGATTTTTATAGATCTTAAACCACATGTTGGAAAAAAAAAAAATTAAAATTTGCTTAGTCACGAACAGGGAAAACGGTTAATCCAACTCACTCATTGCTTAACTGAAACCAGCCGTCCGAAAGTCAAGCTTTGCTTGCGTCATTACAAAAGGAACTAAATATTTGTCTATGGGTATATATATATATAGTCCATATTTCCATTACAGTAATTTTTTTTGTTCTGGTCAACTGCCCTTACGGGCCCACCCTGCTCCTATGTGCTGCTGCTGGTGTCCCCCACTGGTCTCCTGCCTCCCTCTTCTGGCAGAGGAGGATTAGTTGATCGCAGTAGCCAAAGTACCTCAGCTTATTGGCTGCAAGGGTCAGGCTCTTTATGAGCCAAAGTAAGCAACCTCATAGGTCTTTCTTATACCTTTGATTGACTGCAGTGAACCCTGCCGGAAGAAGAAACCAGAAAGCCATTGGAGGATTCCTATGTTGGACGTTGGAGCTACGAGGGTCTGGAATCTGCTCATAATAGCTCTCCCCTACAAATCCCTTCATTGGCTTCCAATTCCCCAGTGTATGCAGTTCAGACAACCAACACTGACCGACCAAGCCTCTATAATCTGTCTTCTTCATATATCTCTGAACTAATCTCAGGATGTCTTCCAGCACACGGCCTCCGGTCCTCCTAAGACCTCCTGCTCTCCTTCACACTTCTACGTTCCTCACCCAACCGCCTCCAAGACTTCTCCCGGGTGTTTCCCATTCTCTGGACGTCTGTGCCCCAACATGTCCGATTATCCACCACATTCGGAAACTTTACATGGAACTTGCAAACCCACCTCTTCAAAAAAAGCTGAAGCCTGTAGTGCAGAAATCACTAATCTCACTTTATATGAAAATCGTTTTATTAGGCATACAGTATGCGGTCCTGGTTACACCCTCGGCGTACACAAGCCGCCATTCCGCCCTCTTTATGACCATCCACCGCCCCTCTCCTAAGGCTATGTGCACACGCTGCGGATTCCGCTGCGGTTTTTTCCGCGCGGAAACGCAGGTAAAACCGCAGGTAATGTGACCTGCGGTTTTGCTGCGTTTTGGTCTGCGGTTTCACACTTCTACTATGTTAAAGGTGTGAAACCGCAGCAGAATCCGCAGAAATAATTGACATGCTGCGGAAAAAAAACCGCAGCAAAACCGCGCGGAAAAAAACGCAGCGTGAGCACTGCGGTTTTGAAAACCCATAAGCTAACATGGTAAAGTACCATGTCTGCGGAACTGCTGCGGTTCCGCAGGGCCAAAACCGCAGCGGAACCGCAGCAAAAACCGCAGCGTGTGCACATACCCTTATATTGATTGAGAGCGATGACTTCAGAGCGCTGTCTGAATGAAATGCCCAGCCCTCTACTTACTGAGGCTCCAGAAGCCGAGAGCACACACAGTGTCAGTGTCAGTGTGCTCCCATTCACCTCTCCTGTCTGCAGCGGACACGAAATGACACATTAATGGGTGCCCGATGCTGACAGGAGAGGGGGACGAGAGTACGCCTGCATTAACAATGTGTGTGCGCTCGGCCCCTGCTGTGTCCGGAGGGCCATGCGTTCCTAAATCATTGGCAGATTAGATCAGCGGCAGGGTTATTCCTGAACCCTGTACTCTCTGATGTTGCAAACAGGAGCAGATTTACCTCCACAGCATCAGAGGAGCGGCTGATCCAGACTGTGTGCTCTCCACAGAGATACATAGATAATAGATAGATGATAGATAGATAATAGATAGATAGATAAGAGATAGACAGATGATAGATAGATAGATAAATAATAGATAGATAGATAATAGATACACATATGATAGATAGATAGATAGATAGATAGATAGATAGATAGATAGATAGATACATACAGTGGGGCAAAAAAGTATTTAGTCAGTCAGCAATAGTGCAAGTTCCACCACTTAAAAAGATGAGAGGCGTCTGTAATTTACATCATAGGTAGACCTCAACTATGGGAGACAAACTGAGAAAAAAAATTCCAGAAAATCACATTGTCTGTTTTTTTTTTCATTTTATTTGCATATTATGGTGGAAAATAAGTATTTGGTCAGAAACAAGCAATCAAGATTTCTGGCTCTCACAGACCTGTAACTTCTTCTTTAAGAGTCTCCTCTTTCCTCCACTCATTACCTGTAGTAATGGCACCTGTTTAAACTTGTTATCAGTATAAAAAGACACCTGTGCACACCCTCAAACAGTCTGACTCCAAACTCCACTATGGTGAAGACCAAAGAGCTGTCAAAGGACACCAGAAACAAAATTGTAGCCCTGCACCAGGCTGGGAAGACTGAATCTGCAATAGCCAACCAGCTTGGAGTGAAGAAATCAACTGTGGGAGCAATAATTAGAAAATGGAAGACATACAAGACCACTGATAATCTCCCTCGATCTGGTGCTCCACGCAAAATCCCACCCCGTGGGGTCAGAATGATCACAAGAACGGTGAGCAAAAATCCCAGAACCACGCGGGGGGACCTAGTGAATGAACTGCAGAGAGCTGGGACCAATGTAACAAGGCCTACCATAAGTAACACACTACGCCACCATGGACTCAGATCCTGCAGTGCCAGACGTGTCCCACTGCTTAAGCCTGTACATGTCCGGACCCGTCTGAAGTTTGCTAGAGAGCATTTGGATGATCCAGAGTTTTGGGAGAATGTCCTATGGTCTGATGAAACCAAACTGGAACTGTTTGGTAGAAACACAACTTGTCGTGTTTGGAGGAAAAAGAATACTGAGTTGCATCCATCAAACACCATACCTACTGTAAAGCATGGTGGTGGAAACATCATGCTTTGGGGCTGTTTCTCTGCAAAGGGGCCAGGACGACTGATCCGGGTACATGAAAGAATGAATGGGGCCATGTATCGTGAGATTTTGAGTGCAAACCTCCTTCCATCAGTAAGGGCATTGATGATGAAACGTGGCTGGCTCTTTCAACATGACAATGATCCAAAGCACACCACCAGGGCAACGAAGGAGTGGCTTCGTAAGAAGCATTTCAAGGTCCTGGAGTGGCCTAGCCAGTCTCCAGATCTCAACCCTATAGAAAACCTTTGGAGGGAGTTGAAAGTCCGTGTTGCCAAGCGAAAAGCCAAAAACATCACTGCTCTAGAGGAGATCTGCATGGAGGAATGGGCCAACATACCAACAGTGTGTGGCAACCTTGTGAAGACTTACAGAAAACGTTTGACCTCTGTCATTGCCAACAAAGGATATATCACAAAGTATTGAGATGAAATTTTGTTTCTGACCAAATACTTATTTTCCACCATAATATGCAAATAAAATGAAAAAAAAACAGACAATGTGATTTTCTGGATTTTTTTTTCTCAGTTTGTCTCCCATAGTTGAGGTCTACCTATGATGTAAATTACAGACGCCTCTCATCTTTTTAAGTGGTGGAACTTGCACTATTGCTGACTGACTAAATACTTTTTTGCCCCACTGTAGATAGATTGATGATAGATAGATAGATAGATATATACTGTAGATAGACAGATGATAGATAGATAGATAGATAGATAATAGGTAGACAGATGATAGATAGATAGATAGATAGATAGATAATAGATAGATAGATAGATAATATATAGACAGATAATAGATAGATAGACAGATGATAGATAATAGATAGACAGATGATAGATAAATAATGGATAGATAGATAGATAGATAATAGATAGACAGATGATAGATAGATAGATAGATAATAGATAGACAGATGATAGATAGATAGATAGATAGATACATAGCTAGATAGATGATAGACAGATGATAGATAGATAGACAGATGATAGATAGATAGATAGATAATAGATAGATAATAGATAGCTAGATAATAGATAGACAGATGATAGCTAGATAATAGATAGACAGATGATAGATAGATAGATAAATAATAGATAGATAGCTAGATAATAGATAGACAGATGATAGATAGATAGATAAATAATAGATAGATAGATAGATAGATAGATAATAGATAGACAGATGATAGATAGATAGATGATAGATAATAGACAGATGATAGATAGATAGATAGATAGATACTGTAAATAGATAGATAGATAGATAATAGATAGATAGATAATAGATAGACAGATGATAGATAGTCATTATATAGTGGAAAAAATTGTACACTAGAATCAACAATTACAAACATATCCATTTTTAGTAAATACTGAATTTATTTAGCATAAATAGACAAAGGATATTAAAAAGTGGGAAACCACAAGATGGTGCAAAAATACTAAAAACCTCCAGACAGGAAGCAGTGAAAATGGGTCAGTTACACCGATCCCTATGGTGGGGACATGCCTACAAGTAAAGGAGCAGGTGCCTATAGTTAGATACTAACCAAGGACCCTACATGGCCAAACCTTACCTGCCAGGGATAAACCCACACCTAGAGCCAAACAAAAAGCCCCACTGCACTTCAGCTGCCGTATACCAATGTATCACCCAGGAAGCCATACCTGCAGTGTAGGATACTTTTGGCACCATGAATTGCAAAAACAATGCACCAAAACCTCTCAAAAATACATTGGAGGCGACTGGAGTGGAGTTGCATAAATTTTTGCAACTTTTTAAAAAGTTACAATTAATGAATCTGGAGAAAACATCTGGAATCATTATCTCTGCCAACAAAGATGGTGACAAGACAGGTGAGCGCCTGTGAAATGGACTTCAAAAAATATAATTTAAACAATGGACTGGGTGCAAACACAAAAAAGGTGCAAATCACTCAGCTGAATTGGGGTCATGGTGTTTTTCGGGGGGGGGGGGCGCACCAAAGTTTAACCCTTCCACGACCGAAGACATATATTTATGTCATTAGCCGCGTCCCTGCCTTTGATGCGAGCTCCGGAACTGAGCCTGGATCTTCCCCTGCACTTGATGGCTGATTTGTCTTAATGTGCCTCTAACAGCTGTGGGTGGGATCCGAGATCCACCTGCGGCTGTTAACAAATTAAATGCTGCTATTAATCACAGACCGCGGCATTTAACACACACTGGCTGGAAGAGCATCGCAAGTCCAACCCAACGGCGCCCCTGTCACGTGATCACGGCACGCCGAAGGGTGGTCATGACAGCAGGGGATCTGCATAAGACTCCCATGCCTGTCTTCAGGATCCTCCTGTGAATGCCGGCTTGTGACCGGCGTTCATGGATCGTGGTAATTTCTGCAATACATAGCAGTACTGGAGCCCTGCTATGTGTAGCACAGGAGGGCGGATGATCTCAGCTTCAAGTCTCCTAAAAAATAAACTATACATGTTTGGTATCTGTGTACTCGTACTGACCTGGGGAATCATATTGTCAGGTCAGTTTTACCATATAATGAAAACAAAATCCGTCCAGTGGCGGAGGAGCAGAAACTGGAGAAATAGCGCCAGATAGAAGAGTAATATCGTGCATTGTGCTAAATATATGAAACTGTGCAACGGTGTGTAAATGTGGCACCAAACCCGATGACTGTGAAAATAATTCTGATTTTTAAAACACTTTTTTTTTTACTTAAAAAATTCCCGATAATACACGAGCTCCGTGGTGCGTTCGTTGTTGCCACTGTGAAGTCCAGGAAAGCAGAGAGTCTGTAACGTGAAAGAAATTCGAGAAGAAGGTAGAAGAGAATGCCCCCCAAACCACGAGTCTGTTCCACTACAATATTCATCAGAACACTTACTAGAGGAAGAAAAGAGATTTAGGCTGTGTTCACACACAGCGGTTTTTTTTTGCATTTTTCCCGAGGCTTTACCAAAAAATCCGCTCAAAAAACGCCTAAATGAAGCTTCCCATTCATTTTAATGCATTTTGCACTTTTTGTGCACATTGATGCGTTTTTTACCGTGAAAAAACGGTTTGCGGTAAAAAAACGCAGCATGCTCATTAATTTCGCGGTGAATTCCGCATTTCTGGCTATTTTCTATGTGTCTGGGGATGCTCCGGAAAAAATCGCGGCAAAAACGCGCAAAATTCGCGGCAAAAACGTGCGTTTTCTGGGAAGGAGTCCTGTTTTCATGCAGAAATTTTCTGCATACATGTGCACATAGCCTTACGCTACAAAGATCATGGAAGGAAGGAAGGAAGGAAGAAAAAGAGAGAAAGAAAGACAGAAAGAAAGGAAGAAAGAGAAAAAAAGGAAGAAAGGAAGGAAGGAAGAAAAAGAAAGAAAGGACGGAAGGAAGAATAGATACAACTGTAGATAAATAGTTGGATAGATAGATAATAGATAGATAGATAGATAGATAGATAGATAGATAGATAGATAGATAACATCGCAGGCCTCCCCTCAGCCTCCTCTCCGGTCTTCAGAGATTTGTCTCATGGGCACAGAGATGATCAGCTCTGAATCTCCTTCTTCTTCATTCTCTTCTCCTTCCTCTTCTTCTTCTTCCTCTTCTCCTTCCTCTTCTTCTTCCTCCTCTTCTCCTTCTTCCTCCTCTTCTTCTTCACCTTCTTCTTCCTACTCCTCTTCTCCTTCTACTTCCTCCTCTTTTTCTTCTCTTTTTTCCTCCTCTTCCTCTCCTTCCTCCTCTTCTCCCTCTTCTTCTTCCTCTTCTACTTCCACTCCTTCTTCCTCCTCTCCTTCTTCCTCCTCCTCTTCTTCCTCCTCCTCCTCTTCTCCCTCTAGCTCTTCCTCTCCTTCCTCGTCTTCTTCCTCCTCCTCCTCTCCTTCCTCTTCTTCTTCCTCCTCCTCTCCTTCCTCTTCTTCCTTCTCTCCTTCCTCTCCTTCTTCCTCCTCCTCTTCTCCTTCCTCTTCTTCCTCCTCTCCTTCTTCCTCCTCCTCTTCTCCTTCCTCTTCTTCTTCCTCCTCCTCTTCTTCTACTTCCTCCTCTTCTTCCTCTTCTCTTTCTTCCTCCTCTTCCTCTCCTTCCTCCTCTTCTCCCTCTAGTTCTTCCTCTTCTTCTTCCTCCTCTTCTTCCTCTTCCTCTTCTTCCTCCTCTTCTTCCTCCTCTCCTTCCTCCTCTCCTTCCTCCTCTCCTTCCTCTTCTTCTTCCTCCTCTTCTTCCTCCTCTCCTTCCTCTTCTTCTTCCTCCTCTTCTTCCTCCTCTTCTTCCTTCTCTCCTTCCTCCTCTTCTTCCTCCTCTCCTTCCTCCTCTCCTTCCTCCTCTCCTTCCTCCTCTCCCCTCTTCTTCCTCCTCTTCTTCCTCCTCTCCTTCCTCCTCTTCTTCCTCCTCTCCTTCCTCCTCTCCTTCCTTCTTCCTCCTCTCCTTCCTCCTCTCCTTCCTCCTCTTCTTCCTCCTCTTCTTCCTCCTCTTCTTCCTCTTCTCCTTCCTCCTCTCCTTCCTCCTCTTCTTCTTCCTCCTCTCCTTCCTCTTCTCCTTCCTCTTCTTCCTCCTCCTCTTCTTCCTCCTCTCCTTCCTCTTCTTCTTCCTCCTCTCCTTCCTCTTCTTCTTCCTCCTCTTCTTCCTCCTCTTCTTCCTCCTCTCCTTCCTCCTCTCCTTCCTCTTCTCCTTCCTCCTCTCCTTCCTCCTCTCCTTCCTCTTCTCCTTCCTCCTCTCCTTCCTCCTCTTCTTCCTCCTCTTCTTCCTCCTCTCCTTCCTCTTCTCCTTCCTCCTCTTCCTCCTCTTCTTCCTCCTCTCCTTCCTCTTCCTCCTCTTCTTCCTCCTCTCCTTCCTCTTCTTCCTCCTCTCCTTCCTCTTCCTTCTCTTCTTCCTCCTCTCCTTCCTCTTCCTCCTCCTCTTCCTCCTCTCCTTCCTCCTCTTCTTCCTCCTATTCTTCCTCCTCTCCTTCCTCTTCCTCCTCTCCTTCCTCTTCCTCCTCTTCTTCCTCTTCTTCTTCCTCCTCTTCTTCCTCTTCTTCCTCCTCTCCTTCCTCTTCTTCCTCCTCTTCTTCCTCCTCTCCTTCCTCTTCTTCCTCCTCTTCCTCCTCTCCTTCCTCTTCTTCTTCCTCCTCTCCTTCCTCTTCTTCTTCCTCCTCTTCTTCCTCTTCTTCCTCCTCTCCTTCCTCTTCTTCCTCCTCTTCTTCTTCCTCCTCTTCTTCCTCCTCTTCTTCCTCCTCTCCTTCCTCCTCTTCTTCCTCCTCTCCTTCCTCCTCTTCTTCCTCCTCTCCTTACTCTTTTTCCTCCTCTCCTTCCTCTTCTCCTTCCTCTTCTTCTTCCTCCTCTCCTTCCTCTTCTCCTTCCTCTTCTTCTTCCTCCTCTCCTTCTTCCTCTTCTTCCTCCTCTCCTTCCTCTTCTCCTTCCTCTCCTTCCTCCTCTTCTTCCTCCTCTCCTTCCTCCTCTCCTTCCTCTTCTCCTTCCTCTTCTTCTTCCTCCTCTCCTTCCTCCTCTCTTTCCTTCTTCCTCCTCTCCTTCCTTCTTCCTCCTCTCCTTCCTCCTCTTCTTCCTCCTCTCCTTCCTCTTCTTCTTCCTCCTCTTCTTCCTCCTCTTCTTCCTCCTCTTCTTCCTCTTCTCCTTCCTCCTCTCCTTCCTCTTCTTCTTCCTCCTCTCCTTCCTCTTCTCCTTCCTCTTCTTCCTCCTCTTCTTCCTCCTCTCCTTCCTCTTCTCCTTCCTCTTCTTCTTCCTCCTCTTCTTCCTCCTCTCCTTCCTCTTCTCCTTCCTCTTCCTCCTCTTCTTCCTCCT